>NC_083365.1:57724846-58033440 GCF_030254825.1 Meriones unguiculatus | reverse complement strand
CAGGATTGGGAGGGGGCTATAGTGGGGATACAAAGTAAATGAAATGTAATTAATAAAAAATTAATTAAAAAAAGAAAAAAATTCTTAACAACCTTCTGAGATGTAACATGAGAGCCATCAAAAACAGCATAGCATACATAGCAAATACTATGACAGTTATTGTCGTTTCTCTGTGAGGGGCTCTTCCTCACACTTGAATATATCTTACTTTCCGTCACTTTTTTTTTTTTTTGAGAAGTCCACACCCTGTTTCCTTTGTCCTTTGATTTTTACCTTACAAATAAACTACTTGTACTCTAACACTGTCTTTGAGGAAGTTGAATTATAGTGTTGGAGCTGTGAATCAGAGTTTAGAGCATACCAGCTGGGATTTCCCAGTCTGTGCGTCTAGGAATAAAGAATTGGAACAGGTGGACAGGAAGAGTGAGTGCTACAGAGATATTTATTAAGAGGACACTAATGAGGGTAGCAGCACAACAAATGCTGGAAAGGACTAGATACCTGTGGTGCTGAGCATGAGAGTCCAAGGCTCTGACCCTTGAGGGGTCATTTGTGTAGTTCCCACCTTCCATATTTCTAGATCTTGGGCTTGTTTCTCGCAAGCTTTCTCTCATCCAAGCATCTCTGTAGGGAGAGATTTTTAGTTTTTCCACTAAATGAATTCAGATATTAATTTTTTTCATGTGTATATAGTTGTTAGCATATCTATAGGCACATGTCTATGAGCAGATGGAAATGAGGTTTGTGTAGAGGCCCAAAGTTGGCATTG
The DNA here is from genome assembly GCF_030254825.1 of Meriones unguiculatus. Lineage (NCBI taxonomy): Eukaryota > Metazoa > Chordata > Mammalia > Rodentia > Muridae > Meriones > Meriones unguiculatus. The sequence continues at coordinate 58,032,671 of NC_083365.1, read as the reverse complement.
TTTTCCTAAATTGTTCTCAGCTTCCATTCATTGAGGTGGGGGTCCCTTGATTTAACATAGAGCTCACTAATCATCAAGCTTAGTTAACCAGCTTACCCCCAGGATCTCCTATCTCTGTCTTCCAAAGTCTGGGATTATAGCCCACCCTTGGGCCTCCCTTGATTTCTTGTAGGTTCAGGGATCTGAGTCTTTCAGGTTCTCAAGCTTTTAGGACCTTCTTCCACTGACCATGTTGTTAGCCCTAAAACATTAATCTTGTACCTTTGTCCCTGCTATACTCTTCAGACATAGTAACAGCCACAGACCAATTCATTATTTGACTGACTTGGCAAGCAAACTCATATTGTTTGCTCTTCAAAGATCATTTGTACTCTATTGCACTATTCAGTCTTCAATAAAAAGCACACAAGACATTAGCCCAATTCTGCAGTGTGTACAATTATAGACAAACATTAAATGACAAAACAAAATAGAGGAGCAGTAATAAAAAAAAGCTGAGTGAAAGTGAAATATGAATACACAGTTTTCATTTTCAGAGATTGCTGCATTGGATGGTGTCTCCTTCCACAGCTAGGCTATTCAGCATGAGAATGTGGTTAAAACATTGATTGTTTGCCTCGTGCTTGTCAGTGAGCTGTAGACATTTAGTACTGCTCTGCACGTTCAATAGATAGCATACAGTTCCAGAAATCTGTTATTAGGCATTAAAGCACCACATTGTCTAAGAGCATAGGTAGCATCTGTTTTCCAACATCCTGAGTTTGAAGGTTATAAGTATGAGCAGCTCCTGCTGGATTAGGTTGGTTTTTTAGGTCTTCTGATAACCAAGTCATAGGGATATTGGAGCAAGGGAAGCTCACTCACTCTTCAGTGTATAAAGGATTCATTTCCATGCATGTTGCCTAAATCAGACATACGGAAGTCTGATAATTTTTAGAGTATCTTCACATGTTTTTTTTTTTTTTTTTTTTTATGTCTGGGGAAAGCATAAACTTAGAGCTGGCAATATTACTTCCAATGGAGAAATGAATTCCAGTGGAGAAATACACCATAAGGCAATGCAGATTCAAAGGGAAAAAGAAACAGACCCTGTCTGTGAAGAGCACATGAAGAGCCACTGTTCTTTTATCTGTTTGAGATTTGTGTGTGTGTGTGTGTATATGTGTATGTCTGCATAAGTTTGTGTGTAGATGCCCCTGTTTATGTACACACCTGACTTTGAAGAAGCCAGAGGTCAACCTTGATGTCTTTTCTCAGAAGCTATACATGTTGATTTTGAAAGGCTCTCTCACTGGGCCCTGGGACTCATAAGTTGGTATAGAGGGATGGTAGGTGAGCTCCAACAGCACCTGTCTCTTCCACTCCACTGCTGGTTTCACAACTGAGCAGCACCATCCCCTTTTATGCAGGTTCTGGGGATCCAACTGAAGTCCTTATGCTTGCATGGGAGCATTTTATCCAGTGAGTCATCTCTCCAGCCCCTCTCCTGTTGTTTTTAGTCAGCTATACTCAAGAAACATCTTCCATCTTTTGTTTATAGTCTTAAAAAGACTCCAAAAATGATTGGTACGATGTCCAAGGAAACGATGTTAATAAATAGAAAAACTGCCTGTTCAACTGAAGGATTCTGATTTATTAATGATAAAACCCCATGCCTGAAGTATGTACTACATAAATGTTTAACTGGATGAAAAGTAACACTTTCAGGGAGTGTTTATTAAACTGCCAAGTAGTATTTTTCCTTCATTAATAAAGCACTATGACATTTCTCAGTTTGAAATTCTCATATTTTTTTAAGGGACCAATGTTCCTAGATTTTAAAACCTGGCATACATCCTAGCTTTCACTGAATTGAGAATGGCCTTGTGCCCTTGTTCTCAATGATGGGCTGGCTATAAGCAGAAGTCCCAGTATTTTCCAGAAGGCCTGGCTTGTCAAATATATACATCTTTTCAATTTATGTCCAAAGGAGATGTGATGGCTGGAGCCTCTAGCATCATTTTATACAGAAGATATTAAATGCTGAAGAGTGTGAACAATGAATGAAAAATCTAGGGGAAAAATTTTGCATATCTGGAAATATCTACAACCAAAAGGAGATATTAGGTGTTGACTGCCTAATGTTAGAGTTCTTATTAACTTGGGCTGAAACAAACTTTTTATTTAAGCCACGTTAGCTGCTTTCCTGATATGTACGTTATGTCAAATATAATAAAAAAGTGTAATGACTGATTCTTGTGACATATAGAATCATATGGACAAAGAGGAAAGGTGGTGCTCCCATTTTAGACAAATCTCTATGTTCTAAGTTAAATGTATGTGATAAAAATGACAAGAAATGGTAACGTGAGGCCAGGGGCCATCCCTCATGGGTCACTGGTCCAACCGCAGAACTCTAAATTAATGTATATAGTAAAAACTGACTGGGAAATGGTCACTTTAAGGCCAGCGGCTACTCCTCAGTGGTCAGTGATCTCGTTGAAAAGTCAGTGGACACATTGGCTTGCTCCTTTCTGGGACATGAAAAAGTGGATCATTTGTGACTGTAGGAAGCTTAGCTGTAGGAAAAGCAGGAGGCATGCAGTGCAGCAAGAAGCTAGAGAACCAGGAGACTCTGTAGCTGCAGATGATTGCAGCTCTCCAGACTGGAGAAAGGGAGGAGCTGGCCAATGGGACCTCTGGGCTGGCAATCCCAATTGTCAAAGTCTGCTGTGGTGTGCCTCTTCTAGCTTCTCAGACTCTGTTCAGAGCCCACAGACAAGGCTCTGTGCTTCTATCTTCCTCAATTAGCAATTCCTAATCACAGTAGTTACAAACACTTTATATTAAATCTCCCAAATTTACCTCATTTTATCAGGACCTGTCCCAAGAATCATTTAAAAATGTATGTAAAAATCTGGGGAGATGGCTCAGTTTGTAAAGTGATTGCCATGCAAGAATGAGAACTTGAGCTGAGATGCCAGGCACCCATATAAAACCTGGATGTGTGTCTGTTTCTCCAGCAATGGGGGAGGGTGACTATACAGGAGGATCTCTCTACCACTGAATGAGATAGGGGCATTGGCTGGACATCTTATAGTCATAAGAAGAAAATTGTTGCAGTACACATAGAAATTAAAAAAAAAAAAGCCTGCATTTAATTATATCTACAAACAAGCAAATAGAACCAAATTGGTGAGCTCCCAGGTCAGTGATTGAGTCTGTCTTAAAAAAAAAAATTAAGTAGAGAATGACCAAGGAAGCCATCCGGTGTTGACTCCTGGCTCTACCCACAGGAACACACACACACACACACTCACACACGCACACGTGTGCCCATTCTATCTTGAGGAAAAGCACCATCAGCAATCATCAAACATGATTAGCTCATTAATTTTCTGGTCAGTTAAGCTTGGCTCTCCTCAGGAGGAAAAGAGATTGGCTCTCTAAGAGCACACTTGGTGGGAGGTTAATGAGGTCATGGAGAAACTGTTTACTAAACTCTGAGAACAGAAACTTAGAATGGAATTTAGTTTGAGTCAAAGAACATGTTCATCCAACTAAGCATATTTTGCCACCGTGCTTGCCACACGAAGATCACGTCTGGGCTCAGCCTCCATCAGATACCCTGAGATGTTCAACATGTCCTCTGAGCCTCCTATTCTTTCCTTTGTGGCACAATAGTTACCGGTTTCTGTGGTGATCTGTTTATGTTGAGTGTCAACTTGACAGACTCTAGAGTCCTCTTGGACAAAAAGCTCTGGGCATGTCTGTGAGAAAGTTTCTAGATGGACTGACTGAGGGCAGGCCCCTCTTTAAATGCTGCATTCCTGCACTGAGTTAAAAGGAGAAAATCACCTGAGTACTGGCATGTTTATACATACATGTATGTGTGTCCCTACATGTAGAGGTAAAGGGTCAATACTAGGTGTCTTTGTTGATCTCTCTGTCTTATTTTTTGAGATGGGGTCTCTCAGTGGAGCTCACTGATTGTCTAGACTTTCCGCTAAGTGAGCCCTGGTGACACTCCCTTCTTGACCTCTCAAGTGCTGACAGTTATATCTTGCTATCCTCAGCTTTTTACCTGGTACTGTGTCAACAAACTTTAACGTTAAGCCCTTTACTGATTAAACTATTTTCCCAACCCTTCTTTGCTATCTCTGTTTCCTTCTTATGATACCTGGCACTACATGATCAGCCTGAGCCTGAAATGGCCGCAAACTGGCCACTCTGAAGTTCTGTGTTCAAATCTCCCCATGAATGCAGGCACATTGTTATACAAGAGAATTAATCATTGTTGTTTATAACCTGTACAACATTGAGCTTTGTTACTTGACATATATATATATATATATATTCTAATGGATAAAATCTACAAGATGCCAACTCTAAGAAAGGGAAGAGCATCAAACCAGAGAAGGTGCTTAGTATGACTTTCCTTTAGTGGCCTCTTAACTCTTTGATGTCAAGTCCCACTTCAGGGCACTTACCACACTTTTGTAGCTAATTTGAACTCTGTTCAAAGAGTTGCTGCTGGGACATGAAATGCCCTAGTTTTGCTCATTTACTTTAAAAAAAAAAGTCAGAATAAGGAATAAACCAGTTCATGGCTCTCATTCATCTCTGACTCTATATTAAATCAGTAAAAATTGCCTTGGGAAGGAGAGATCCTTTTGTATCTGTAATCCAAAGAATGAATTCTGCAACTGCTTTTAAATATTAGCATAAACCCTCAAAACTACTTTTCTGTGGAAAATATACTTAATGTAGGATATGTCCCTATAGTATTATACCTAGAATTAAAAATTTTGTTCTTATTGCTAATGTCTTTGCAATTCAGCATTAACTGACTCATGTCCACAGAGGTGCCATTGAATGATGCTTGTTGTCAGGCAACCAATTAACATGTGTTCTATTATTCAGCAAGTGCATTGTTAAGTTGAAGTAATGGGTTTTCAAAGGTAGACTTTTATTTTTTTTGTAATTATTATTACATAATTTTCCCTTCCCTTTCCTCCCTTCAATCCTTCCAATATACTCCTTCCTGCTGGCTTTCAAATTCATGGACTTGTCTTTTATTAATTGTTGTTATATACATATATGTGTACATACACACACACACACACACACACACACACACACACACATGTATTCCTAGATGCATAAATTTATCTTACTCAGCCTGTGCAATGTTACCCATATGTATTTTCAGATATTACCATTTGGTTTTGAATAACCACTTGGTGCACTCTCTCTCTCTTAGAAAAGTATATTTCTCCTGGTCTCATCAGTACTCAGTTCCCTGTAGTTCATTCTGTGGGGCTGAGACATTTTGGGCTTTTCTTGATCCGATTTATCATGTCTATTGCTGTCCTTGTTAAGCTCATGTTCAGGCCACACTGTTCTGAGATTTATGGTAAATATTTGGTATCTAAATTAACTTGCTTGGTTTTATTGTTTGCCTTCTTATACTGTATCACATCTATCTACCCATCTACCATCTAATTTATCATCATATCATTTTTCTATTGGTACATCTATACATCTAGTGGCATTAAATATTTTAAACTAAATCAGGGATATATAAGATCTACTATTTTGTAGGCCCTATGCAAAAGCGGCTCCTTTAAACACCCCAAAATGTTTATTAGCAACTTCTGTGGACAAAGAATTATATTTTTAAAGAAATAAATTACTAATTACTTGCATGCAAATTTGCTATACTTTCTTCATAGAAATTAACAGCTGCATTTGTAAATGATATAAAATGAAATAAAATGATGAAGCAATAAACATACACATGCATACACACACTAATACGTACATAAGTATACACATGTGTGTTCCTATCCGTGCACATGTGTGTCATTGTGTGTGTGTGTGTGTGTGTGTGTGTGTGTGTGTGGACATTGGAGGAAAAAGTTACAGAAAAGAATCATGTGTTGAGTGTAGAAAATTGGGAGTTCACCCATTAGGAAGGAGGTCAGTGAATTCCTGAAGAAAGGACTTCAACTTGGCACATGGAGGAAGGCATCTGCCTTGTCACCTACGGAGGATTTCTTGGAACTATCTAAAGACTCAGTGCATTGTCCTAACTTATAAAGTATTTTGAGTCATTATAAACAAAGAAGGTAGTGGCATGCATCAATTAGATTTACATGACCACCAAAATTCTGAATACAGTGTTCGTTTAGCTTTAGGTCACAGAAGGCTCAGGATATTGGAGAGAAATGTTCTATGTGGAATTTTAACAGAGCTCAAACGAAACCAATGAAGGTGGAAAAAGAACAAAACTTGTCTCATCAAATAAAGTTTCAGGTGACATGTCATCACTATGGAGGTAGAAACAAAAATCCATGGTTTTAATTACCTGGATTGAAAGCCTTTTAGATATATTGATATCTACATTCCTCATGAAGTTGTATCACTGTTGATATTGGGAAGTGTTTACTGTTTTTTTTTTTTTTAATTATTTCCTTTTACTAGGGTTAAAGAATCACTCTTCATATAGAGAACTGGGTTCTAGTTGACCGAGGTAGAGAACTGAGGAGAACAACTTCCTATAAGCAGGAAGGAGACAGACATTATTGTGAAAATCAGTGCAATGTTTATCATATCTTATAGGTCTATATAAGTGAGTATATACTGTGTTTGTCTTTCTCCTTCTGGGATATTCCACTCAGAATGATCTTTTCTAGATCCCACCATTTGCCTGCAAATGAAATCTATACACCTAAAAAAGATAATCAAGAGAGCATACATGGGGTAAGATGATCAATCCTTGTTTAGAAAGACAGATAGGATGTGTATTAAACGTATGACAGGAGTCTACTGAGCGCATCTGAAATAACTAGCAGTGATTTCAAAGCAGACACAAAGACTCATGACCAAACCTTCGGCAGAGTACAGGGAATCATAAGAAAGAAGGGGAGTTAGTCGGATGGGGAAAGGATAGGAGCTCCACAAGGACCAAATATATCTGGGCACAGAGTCTTTTCTGAGACTGACATTCAACCAAGGACCATGTATGGATATAACCTAGAACCTCTGCTCAGATGTATCCTGTGGTAGCTCAGTAACCAATTGGTTTCCCATAGTGAGGGGAACAAGGACTATTTCTAACAGGAACTCATTGACTGGCTCTTTGACCTTCCCATCCCCCAAGGGAGGAACAGTGCTGTTAGGCCACAGAGGAGGGCTTCACAGCCAGTCCTGAAGATACCTGATAAAACAGGATTGGATGAATGGGGAGGAGGTCCCCCCCATCAGTGGATTTGGAAAGGGGCACGATGGAGATGAGGGAGGGAGGGTGGAATTGGGAGGGAATGAGGGAGCAGGACATGACTGAGATACAGAGTTAATAAAATGTAACTGATAAGAAAAAATAAAATTAAAAAAAAACTTTAAAAAAAATCAGTGCAATGAATGCACATAAGAAATTGACTTGGAAGGTGGAGAATTTCATCTCCATGTGTCTTGTAACTATCGCTCCAAAAGTACCTTTTGCTGGTCTGATTCTTCTTTGTATCTTCTTCCTTTCTGCCTTGTACATGCTTTGCTTCAATCCTTAAAAATTCTAAAATTTCATTCCATGTTTTAACTACTTCTCTAATTAGCTTCTGTAGTCAAGTGGACACAATCCTGGGTCATCTAAAAATCTCACTTGGTAGATTGCTAAGATCAGATTGGCCTGTATCTGTAATTATAAGACATTTTCTTGACTGATATTGATGTATGAGGGCCCAGCCTACTCTGGATGGTATCCTTCCTAGGTAAGCATTTCTGGGCTATATCAAAAAGTTAGCTGTGAATGTGACAGAAAGCAAGAGAAAATGTGAACCACTTAAACATCCTTCCTTCAAGGTTTCTGACTTGAGTTCCTACCCTGATTTCCCTCAGTGATGGACTGTGACTTTGATGTATAAGCCAGTTAACATAAGTTTATATCACAGTTTATATCACAGCAACATAAAACACAAGAATAAATACATTAGTTCAATTACATCCATTCCAAGAAAATCTTCTTAGGCAGTTGTATGACTTCTTGTAAGAGGCAAACAAACTTCTATTCACCCCAGATAGGAGCCTAAAGGTTGAAAGGCAGTAGAATCACTGAAAATCCCACCTCACCCTGATGATGACTCAGGAAACAAGCCTCAAGCTCTCTGTACAGCTTTTGGGAAAGTGACTGGTTGGAAAGTCCCCTTGTCCTGGGCGATTATCTTGTCCAACACATAAGTTTCAGGAACCCCTGGAAAGTTGAGGTATTTTGTTTTCTGAACCTTTTGAGCTTTATTTAGGTCCTGATACCCAAAAAGCTTCCTACAGGAAAGAAATGTTTCAAATAGGAAAGAGCTGCACTGCACTAGTGATTCTGAAACTGTGAGCCATGTGTACCATAATTACCTAATCATAAATTTTAAAATCTAAATATTTTCTCTTATGTTTATATTTTATGAAAGCTTTACTTTTACACAACATAATCCTTACTATCTGGGCATTTTACTATAACCAAAGGAGCACTTAGTTTTTGTATTATTATGCTTTTCCTCTATCCTAGAGAATTCCATAGATACATACATACATATATATATATACATATATATATATACACACATCTATGGCTATATATGTATGCATATATATATATATAAATATATAAATACACAATGAAATATGATCATATATCCACACTTATGTGCTTTAATTTACCTCATATCCCAACAACATATCCTCTCCCATCTTCATGTTGAGGAGAGAAAAACATCGGCTTCTGAGGCTGTTCACTGGTAGGTTTCAGTAGATTTTTCTAAGGATCCAAAGCTCTTCACATCAGCCCATTGCTTTCATAAATATTCTGAAATAGAATTTATTAATTTTTCTGGGGAAGCTTTCACATGCCCAGTGAACCCCTACCGCAATATGCCAGTATTCCTTCTTTCTGTCTTTCACAGCATCACCTCTCTCCTGTAAGATGTATCATCTGAAACTTTACTTGTTAGAGAGATAGAGAACACACACAGAGAGCAACACAGGTCCAAGCATACTTCTCTACCACTTTATACAACCTATTACCTTGAGACAGAGTCTGTCAAAGAACCCGGAGCAAGATGTCAGGAAGAAAGTCCCAGGAATTCTCCCGTCTCCACCTGCTCTTTATCCCCATCCCAAAAATGGAGTTACAGGTGTCTATGCTCAAGCGTTTTGTGGATACTGTGGATTTGAACTTAGATACAGCTGAACAATCGTCCTAGGCCTAATGGTGGACATTTCGTCTAGTTAACTTCTCTGAGGGTTCCAGCTACAGTGAACTTTAAATGTAAAACCATTTTGAACTTTAAAGGTAAAACACTTTGCTTGTATTCTCTGCTCTTATCTCCATTTACAACAGTTTCCCTTATTTATATTTTATTCTGGTACAACACTTTACTTTTACAAGTCAGGGTCATGTGGCCTTGCCTGGCTTGTTTTATTACACTTAAGGGATTCAAATACCATAAATGACTTTTGACATATAGCAAATGTCATGTTACATTCCATAACTGAGTCTGTTTTGAGCAAGTTTCTGACCTATTCTTGTACTTTTTTAAATAATAAAACATTCCACTAAACCTGCCTGAACAGTTCTCCTGGACTAGCCTTGTTCCTTTCTCCACGTCAACACTTGCAACAATGCTGACCTTTGTGCATTCAGGCTAAGAGTGCCTTCTTGCTTCTTTATTTGGCTTTGCAAATTCTATGAAATCTTTCCAAATTGATATGGAAAGTCAGATTTCAAAATGCCTGAAGAAGGGGATGTCAAGAGGGCTCAGTGGTTAGAACCTGGTGCTCTTCCAAAGAACCCCCAGTAAGGAAATTGATGTCTACTTATGGTCTCTGAGAACATGTTCACAAACATGGTGGTATACATTCAACCTCCCCCCCACACACACAACACATACACATACCCCATGAATTAAAATGATAAAATTAATAAAAATAAAATTTTGGAATGACTGAAGAAATTAGTCTTTAATAAGTTATCAACTAAATAATTGAAAGTTTGAGTAACTGTTATTCAACGGTAAATAATTACGATGTGAAGCATTCCAGTAAATATACAAACCTTTGCATTTCAGTTCTTCAATATTTTGAAGGGACATCAAAACTAGGCAAAGGAGTTTGGAACTGAATAGAAGTAATAAAGATAATAGCATGTCTAACACTACAGCACTAATAACATGCACTTACCATGGGGAGGGGTTAATCAAAGCTCAAAATTTCCGAGATGGGGAGTAAGTTTATGAATTCTATTGTATACTGTGGTGTTACATTTAATGAAAATATGTTTTGAGAGAAATGGGTTGGCCTATGCCTGTCATCTCAACACCTGGGAGGTTGCAGAAGGAGAATTGTGTTTTAAGTTGGTCTGAACTGTCTACTGAGAACCTGTCTCAAATAAACAAATAAATGAATAAACAGACCCACAGAAAGAATCTGTTACTCATTAAAAAAATTAAAGGAATATATTTAAGTGTTCTTATTATCAGATAAAGAGGGGAGTATAAACAGCTTGGGAGTCAAAGGCAGTTGTCAACCCAGTTCTGTCCAACAGTTGCTGCTGCTTCTTTTTCCTTTCAAAATGACAGATGCCATTGTGTCCTTCACCAAGGAATTCTTGGCTCATGCCATGGTTGCAGCCATCTCCAAGGTAGCAGTAGCACCATTGAGCAGGTCAAGCCATTGCTGCAGGTGCAGCATGCCAGCAAGCAAATCAGGGCACACAAGCAATACAGGTGCATTTTAGACATCGTGGTTCATTTCCCCAGGGAACAGGGAGTCCTGTCCTTCTGGCATGGTAACCTGGCCATTGTCATCAGATAATTCCCCACCCAGGCTCTCAACTTTGCCTTCAAAGATAAATACAAGCAGTTCTTTTGGGTGGTGTGGACAAGAAGATCCAGGTTTAGTGCTACTTTTCAGGGGACCTGGCATCAGGTGGTGCTGCTGAGGTCACATTCTTATACTTCTGTACCCTCTTGGTTTTGCACATCGAGCAGCAGATATGGGCAGAGCTGGAGCTGAGAGGGAATTTAAAGGCCTTGGTGACTGCTGCGTTAAGCTCTACACATCTGATGGGATTAAGGGCCTGTATCAAAGCTTTAATGTGTCGGTACAGGGCATTATCATCGACCGAGCTGCCTACTTTGGTATCTATGACACTGCAAAGGAAATCGCATCTTCATCAGCTGGATGATTGCTCAGTCTGTCACTGCTGGCCTGACTTCTTAGGTTTTTGCCACGGTTCACCTCCATATGATGATTCAGCCAGGACACAAAGGAACAGAAATCATGTATGCAGAGATGCTTGACAGATGATGATGCGAGCAGAAGTGCACTCATGATGAAGGAGGCAAGGTTTTTCTCAAGGGTGCATGGTCCAGTGTTCTCAGACGCATGGGTACTGCCTTTGTGCTTGTCTTGTGTGATGAGATCAAGAAGTACACATAATTTTCCTAGGTGCTGTCTCCTAAAACAGGCATGTTGTATAATATACCATATCGTGAACATTCTGGACATATTATCTGGGCTTCTCTGTTTAATCAATGGTAACTATTGACCAGCGGAAAAGTGAAAAGCAATAATACTCATCTGACAAGTTTTCTCTTAAAGCCATTTCCATACTGACAAAAATGATGGCTCTCAATTATATATATTTTTTATTTCAGTCACTCCTGATAATAAAAATTTAAGAAATAAAAAATCTAAAAACAAAAATAAAAAACAATATATGTAATATATGTATATAAAAATATACATTTATATATTATGCACTCAAATAGGCATGTGGAGGGCAGAGAAGAATATCATATGCTATCAATTATATTTCCCTATCTCATCATCTTAAAACGGGCCCTCAATGAACCAAAAGTTTGATTTAAGCTGCACTAACTAGCCCTAAAACTCCCAGGGTCTGCCCACATAAAACCCCAAATTCTCCTGCTACAGGCATAAGCTGTCAAGGCCAGCCTCTTATATGTGAGCTTTGGGAATTCAAACACAAGTCCTCACACATGTGTAATAGACACTCTTATCGTAAAGTTACCTCTCCAACCATAACGAAGGCATTAGGTAGCTTGACGTGACCGCTCCATGACACGTGACTAAATCAGGTTGGGTAACATAAACGTATATGAGAACATATCAAATATATATATATATTATTCACCAAAAATGTATTTATGAACATCCAGCTAACAATTACCCCACTCTTTTTGTGGCAGGTTCAATGACCATTGGCTAATAGCATGCAAAGCCAGAGACTGGAAATGAGGAAGGAGGTCATCTATACAGCAAAATATATCTGCTCAGTTCCACTCCATCTCCTCCCTGCACTGTATCAGTTGCTTCCCTGTATTGCTTTCCTATTAGCATTACAGGACAGGGGGAGGAACTTGAGGGAAGGAGAAGCTGTTACTTGTTAGTATTTAAATTGTGTTTAAAGACATAAACTCAATCTGTTCCCAATAAAGCAGTTAGAAATGCAGTTCTTCCTTTGTAGATTCCTTTGGTTCCCAAAATAGTATATGTGTTAAGAAAAGAAACTTTGTGGTACTCCTCGTTTGAATAGAAGTCATGTCAATTGGATTTTGAGAACTGCACATGAATCTGGTATATTTTTGGTAGATTTCCATGCTACAAGCTTGTGAGAAGACAATTGATTTGTTAAACATGATTTTGATTTTGCTTCTCCAGGTCAGAACATCAAATATTTCCTTCACCTGTCTACTTCTTAATCTAGTTAAATGATAAGCTAACCACTGAAATAAATCATTATAAAATGTATTATATCTTTAATACAGAGTTCAGTGGATTGTGAAGTATTTGACCAAATATTTGAGTTTTTCTTAGTTTTATAATATTATTTACATATTTTATGTAAAATTATTTCACAAAAGCTCTCGGAGATCTGATACCATCTTCAGGCTTCTCTAGGCATCTGCACTGAAGGTGTCTGCACGTACAAACAAACACATACACAGAATTAAAAAGAAAGTGAAACCTTCCAAAAGTAAATAAACATTACTGTGTTGTATGGTGGCTAATCAATGAGTGACAAATAAATTCTGAAAATTCGTATCCCTTCACTTACTCGGAAGGAGTAATTATTCTTAACTACTTACAAATTTATAATACACCGAGAGGTAAATTTTTTTAATAGTCTGTTATGGTTTCTGTTTTTCATTTGTTTTGTTTTATCATTCCATTTTTGTAAGAATCAAATAAGTAATTATCTAGGTCCTCAAACAAAGTATGTTGGTGTGTGTTAGTGTTTTTTTTTTGTGTGTGTATGTGTGTGCACACGCACATGAGAACTCAAGTACATACACATGCATTTGGTTCTCTTTTCTCACTGTGGTGTTTTCAGATAGAACTTGTGAAATTATACACCATAAGCATTTTTTAGTCATTTTTTTATTTTTTATTAATTACAGTTTATTCACTTTTTATCCCCCATAAGCCCCTCCTTCCTCCCCTCCCAGTCCTACTCTCCCTCCCCCTTCTTCTCGCTTGCCCCTCCCAAGTCCACTGATAGGGGAAGTCCTCCTCTCCTTCCTTCTGATCTTAGTTTATCAGATCCCATCAGAAGTGGCTGCATTGTCATCTTCTGTGGCCTGGTAGGGCTGCTCTCCCCTCACGGGGAGGTGATCAAAGAGCAGGCCAATCAGATTATGTCAGAGGCAGTCCCTCTTCCCATTACTATGGAACCCACTTGGATACTACGCTGTCATGGGCTACATCTGTGCAGGGGTTCTAGGTTATCTCCACAGCATAAGCATTTTTAACCCACTGAACCCTATCACAGACTTCTAAGCCTAGAGGACATTTTTTTTTATTCTTTTTGTAAAACCTCTTATTGTCTTTGGTCTTAATGGATGTATAGAATAAACACTTGTCCAGAAATAAGACTATTTCAAACCTTCCTTTAAAGAAAGAATATTACTTTCAAGCATTTACCCAGTTTCTCTAAATGTCCAGTTTTGTACAAAGAGCTTTGTTTTTGACAACCACTATAGTGATGCCCTCTTTGGATCAGTGAAGGTTTTCTTTCTGTGAGCTCTGGGAGTGAGAAGTAATACTCTTGACTTAGACCCTGAAGGCATAGTTCAATGAAACATCACTTTCCACTACTTTGAAATTAGCCAAAACCAACATGTCATTCTTGTTTACACTTACCTTCTTTCGACTTTCACTTTTTTTTTCATTGCTGAAGTATAATTCTGGTTTTAGTTTACTACCCATCAGTGGCTAACTCCACCCTTCACTCTCCACCAATCAGTGACCACACACCTGACATGACTGAGCCATCTCCTTAATCCACATTCTTTTATATTATTTTGATGAAACCACTGTAATTACAAGGGTCTTTAAGAATAAAAGGAGTATGGGAAAGAATCATATGTTAATGTGAGTGTGAAAAAAAGCACAAGGAAATGAAATAACTTTAATTATCATGAAGATAGACAAATGAGGCAAGGATCTAAAGTGAAGGCTACAGAAACTGGACATGGGAAAGAAATGTAATTTACCTCAGAAGGTTCATAACCTGGACATACTGACTCCTTGTTTTGAAGCCCACGGATGCTACCAAACTTTCAATCTACAGACAGGAAAAATAATGAATTAGTAATTTAAGTTATGTAAACTTGCAGCAACGTGTTATACTGGCCATGTGAAGTTAAATGTGTTGTTACAAATTTTGCATGTAAGAAAGGAAAGTGACAAGCCATTTTCTTTTCTTTCTTTCTTTTTTTTTAATGTAGATGATAGAGGGAAAAAGCAAGATGAGGACAAAAATTAATGAGGCTGGAGATATGGTTCCATGGTTAAGAGCATTTGCTGCTCTTCCAGAAGCCTTTATTTTGGTTCCCAGTAGCCACAAATATAATTCTTGCTCCAGAAAATCTGGCATCTTCTTTTGTTTTCTATAGGTACCCACATACAAACACATGGTATATTCAGATGCAGAAGCGTGCGCGTGCGCGCACACACACACACACACATAAATGACAGAAAGAAAGAGTGTTGGTAATAAGAATTAGAGGTGAAATAGTAGGACAAGAATCACTAAGAGTTATAAGCACCTCATTTTCTGTCCTTACATTTTTTTCTTTAATGCTGCTAGCCTAATATAAGCTTAGAGTTCAAAAAGTCACTATTTGACAATTTATGACCCAAAATAAAATTATAATGTATGTTGGCAGGGAAAAAAATCCTTTACCTCTTCCAAAAATTAAAAGGCTTATCATAGTGAAATAACAAGTTTAGCCATGTAGTTATGTTGAAACTACTATCCCTTAAGATAAATATGGTTCATTATGCATTGTAGTTTTATGTAAGTGCATTATAGCAATTTGTTCAAATGACTCTTTTTAAGAAAAGAAATTATATGTCTTTGAGAAAATGAGACATTTGATCTTGTTTTGCATCCTAAATGATTATATCTTCATTTCTTAAAAAGAATCAAAAGGATCCTAGAAATTCTCTGTTTAGCTCTGTATTCCATTTCTAAAATGTATTATTTGGGTTTTGGTGTTTAATTTCTTTAATTCTTTTTATATTCTGGATATTTTCCCTTTGTCAGATGTAGGATTGGTGAAGACCTTTTCCTAATCTGTAGACTGCCATTTTACTCTATTGATAGTGCCCCTTGCCTTACAGAAGTTTTTTAGTTTTAAGAGGTCACATTCATTAATTGTAGAACTTAGACCCTGCTCTATTGGTGTTCTGTTCAGGAAGTTGTTGCCTGTGCCAATGAGTTCAAGGTGCTTACCAACTTTCTCCTCTAGCAGATTTATTGTATCTGGTTTTATTTTGAGGTCTTTGACCCACTTGGACTTGATTTTTGTGCAGGGTGATAAATATAGTTCAGTTTGCATCTTTCTACAAGTACTCATCTAGTTAGATCAACACCATTTGTGGAAGACACTGTCTTTTACCATGGTAGGGTTTTGGATCCCTTTTCAAAAATCAGGTGTGCATTGCTATGCGGGTCTGTTTCTACATCTTCAACTTGATTCCATTGATCAACAAAGGAGTCTTGAATGGTGGATATGCACTTAAAGAAATGCTCATTGTCTTTGATGATCAGGGAAATTCAAATCAAAGTTACTCTTAGATTACATCTTACACTTATCAGAAAGGCTAAGATCAAAAACTCAAGGAACAGCATGTTCTGGCGAGGGTAAAGAAAGGAGAACACTCTTCCATTGCTGGTGGGAGTGCAATCTTGTACAACCACTTTGGAAATCAATCTGCCACATTTTCAGGAAACTGGGAGTAGCCATACCTAAAGACCCAGCTATATCACTCCTGGGCATACACCCTAAAGATACTCCAACATACAACAAGCACATTTACTCAGCCATGTTCATAGCAGCTTTATTTGTAATAGCCAGAAACTGAAAACAACCTATATGTCCCTCAATCAGAAGAGTGGCTAAAGAAACTGTGGTGCATTTACTCAACAGAATACTACTCAGTCATTAAAAACAAGGAAATCATGAAATTTGCAGACAAATGGACAGAATTAAAAAAGATCATCCTGAATGATGTAACCTAGACCCAGAAAGACACACATCGTATATGACTCACTTTTAAGTGGGTTTTCATTCTATAGTACAGCATAGACATACTACAATGCACAAACCCCAAGAAGAAAAGTTGGATGGGCATCTTAGGCTTCATGTAGGCCCACAAGTTACAGCCTATATCTCTGATATGGATCATGTTGCCTGCTTTTTTATCACTTCCTTCTGATGGGACTTTATTACCAGGCTACATGGGAGGAAGAGGGAGTGCATAGGGGTTTCCCCTATTCTCAGGAATAAGGGAAAAGGGATGTGGGAGGGAGGGTGGAGCTGGCAGGACAATAGGGAGCAGACTATGACCTAGATGTAATTTGAATTAATAAAAATGAAAATAATACCCTAGGAATTTGAATATGTTCATAGGCAAAAGCCTTCTCTGGAATTAGTGCTCAATCATTATGATGAAGAGAAGTGATGCAGGTAAAAATGCTTACTCATTTAGTCTCCTCAGCTTCCTTGAGACAACAAACATGATACATCTCTGTGGACCTGCTTTCATTTCTAACACCATTTTTCCTTATTATTATTTTTCTCTTGTTGCAATTGTGAATAAAATGTTGTAAGAAGTGTAGTGACTTGCTTATGTTAATCACCTGCATCCATAGACAAATGGTGATCCAGATATACAATTTCCTCAAATAGATAGGGTTTGATTAGAGCATGATAGAGCTACATTACTATTTCTACAGTTCAAAAAATACATGAATGAAAAATTTGAATCTCGAAACATTTTTGTTTCAAAGCAGAGATACACATAGCCCTTTTCTATGAGGTATGGTTGAATGATGTATTGATACTTGCAGTAAATGTGTAGTTAAGAACAACAGAAAGAGAGGTATGTAAGGAGTTTCCTTATTCAGATAACAAGGGGGTTTCAGCCATTTTAGTTAATAGTCAAGCAAAACACATAGACTATTTTGAGAAACACAAACCTGTGTTTTTTTTTTATTCATTGCAGAGACTCTTGGGTTGGATCCAGAAGTTGCTAGAGCAAACACCTTGGGTTTTGTTGGATGCCTTTCTTCAGTCCAATACAACCACATAGCACCACTGAAGGCAGCTCTCCGCCATGCCAGCATTGCACCTGTGACTGTCCAAGGGACCTTGACAGAATCCAGCTGTGGCTCCTTGATGGACACTGATGTGGATGCAGTGACCACTGTGCATTCTTCATCAGGTACTTTTCAGGGGATGCTCTCCTGAGTTTCCATCACTAACACAATTTCTGCTGTTCTATAGAGAGATCAATATTGTTGACCAACAGCACTCAGCTCTTTGCCTTGTGTGATTGATTTTAGGGGTTATGTATTGTCACTGGCACCTCATGGGTCATATGTATATTTACAAACATTCTGACAGAAACAAATTAAGAAAGAAAGAATTTATTCTTTTTTACAGTTCAAATGTTTAGTCCATCACAGATAACGGGAAGGTGAGTAGCAGGTCACATCACACCCATAATCAGGAAGTGGTGAATGATGTATGGAGGTCAGCATTTAGATCATTGTTTATTTATACAACTCAGTATCTCATCCAGGAAGTGCCACCTATCAGAACAGGCAACTCTTATCATCTCAATTAAGAAATTAAGATAATGCACAAGCATTCCCAGAAGTCTCTCTCCTAGGTGATTTTAGATTCTGTAAAACTGACTATTAACACTAAACATCATACAAATAATGGTGAATAAAATAGACAAAAGAGAGGCATGAGCACTAGATGTCCAGTGACTTTAATTAGTAATGAATTTTAAGTACAAAATTTAATAATATTTAGATACTGTGCATTTATCTGGTTGAAAGTTAATAATTAATAAGTTATTTAAAATTAGCTATAGGTATTTTTAATATAATTCTAGTTTCATGTGACAAGTAGTTTTAATTAGTGTGTAGTTCTAGGTATTTCGTATGTGTGTTTGTGTGTTACTATTATTGAAGTAGGAACTGATATGAGGATTTAAGTATTTAGGTGGTATGAAAACAACAGAATGGGGACATAGATAATGCTAACTTCAGTATTATGCTCCAGGTTTTCAAAAGAAGAATTAACAAATTTGTAGACAAATGAAAGGTAAAATGTGATACTTTGTATGTATCATACAATGATTTTTTTTTTCACTAAATTAGTTGGAAGGGGCTAGGGATAAAGCTTAATGGTAAAATGCTTGTTGTATAATCACGTGGAACCATTACAGTATTCAGCCCCACATAAAAGGTCAGGTATCTCTTGTAAGCCAGTGCTGGGTCAAGGACAAGGGATAAGTGTGGCTCCCTAGTCAGTTAGCCTCTTTGAATCAGGGAGCTTCAGATTCAGTCGTGCAAACCACCATGAAAGGAAAACACTAGAAATAAATCTCTGGCCTCACCATTGGCCCACAAACAAGGTTTAAGGAACTTGGCAAAACTTCCTCTTTTCTCTGTCTCAAGGTGAAGGCCAGGGTGAAAAAAGATTTTCAATAAATAGCAAAGCAGCTTGACAAACAAGCAGCCCTCCACATCAGCCACAGAAAGAAAAAGGAAAAACTGTGCTTAGGGTCTTGATTGTGTCCATTGTGTGAGGCAAGGCAGGCAAGCTTGAACATTTTAGGATTAGATTTGCTGAGAAACTTTGACCAAAGCTGTACTATGTAGATTACTTCTAGTTATCCCATAATTACCTCTATGGTGTTTAGTAGGGAGAGCATATTGTCTTTGGAAGTGTGAGGTAAATGGCAGAGTAGTTGGGGACGAAGGCTGTGGACTTGTGTTTTGTGTGTGTGAATGGAGTGCTGTGTGTCTAGCACTTACTGTCCCAAGGAATTAATTAGCTTAGCATTGTGTAATACTATTCCTGAGAAGATGGGAAGAAACATCTATTCAGCTCAGATAGAGAACTGGTCACAGACCAAAGCTAGGGTATGACCCAAGTCAAATTTGATGAACCAGTGAGTGTTATAGGGTCTATTTAAAGGACTATGGCTGATAGGTTACCCACAGGAACAAAAATGACTCAAAGATAGTTGTATTTCCAAAGCCTACCCAAGAATGGGTGATGGGTCATATAAGCTGAAGCACCAGAATTCACTGAAAAACTTGCAGGCATCTCAACAGGTCAGGCAGTGCCTCTTTCAGGCAGCTCTGATAGTCTAAGATATTTCCAGGCAGCTTGACTGATATGAAAGGATCTCTAAACATTCCCTCCTGCCTATATAAGCTTGCAGAGAGAGGGGCCTATTGCACTGGCCTGTTTCAGGGACTTCCAGGATTTGCTGAGTTGTTTACTTCCCAATTCTTATGGAATTGCCTTTTATAACATCCTAAATCTTAAAAAGCTTCCCTACAAGGGGATTATATTCACTCCATAAAATTTGTTTCACACCTGGGAAAGATATCCACACCCTGACCAGAAAAGTCTCCAAATGAGTCATAAAATTCAGGAAAAAAATTAATAGTTTGCTGAATTTACTTTGATATATCACTATTCAGCTGCAGATTGATATCATATAAAGCAAAAGTAATAACAATGTCTAAATTCAGTTTGTGCTTTGGCACTCTCAGATGGCAGATAATTCTCAAAAGAAATGTGTAAGTATGTTGCATATTCCTGGTGATATCTAGCATACTTAGTACTGGATAAAAAAACAAAAACAAAACAGACCATGGCTTAGTCAGCAAGCAATGTCTAATATTGTACTTAAAAATGGGAGTTCTTGCAGCGACTTCCGATGAGAACTAATAATCTAAGATCAGAAAGAAGGAGAGGAAGACCTCCCCTATCAGTGGACTTGGGGAGGGGCATGCGTGCAGAAAGGGGAGGAAGGGTGGGATTGGAAGGGGAGGGGGGGCTTATGGGGGGGATACAAAATGAATAAAGTGTAATTAATAAAAGTTAAATAAAAAATTTAAAAAATGGGAGTTCTTACACAATATAGATATGTGCACACACACATACACACATTATATATATGTGTGTGTATATATATATATATACTCATATAGTATTACTTTTGACATAGCCAGATGAATAGATAGAGGTAGATAAATGGTAAGTGGCAGGTGGAGGTTGCATTGACAGATGCATTTATGCATCTAGGCTAAGGCTTTCATTGTGGGAGAAGAAAAGTAAAAGGTCAGATCAGACTTTAAAATATAATATTAAATCAGCACTGTGATGATAAAGGTTACTCTACAGAACATGACTGCCAAATATACTACTGAAACTGTCATTTTATTGGATCTGAAATGTTTTCCTTGTAGCATTAGAGAATTAGAATTAGTAAAGTAAACTAATATGTATCAACCTATCAGCATCAAAACATGTTAGAAATGGAGAAATCTGGTTTAACATCAGAACTATGTTATTTATAATGTTAAAAGTAGTACACCTGCTAAATAAAGTTTAAACCAGTATGAGCTGTGTTAAGATAAAGGAATCATGTGAACTGTGAACAATCGAGATTTGAGTAGTCATGAAGAAGTAGAAGGGAATTCAGGAAGAAGATAAGAAAGAGAACACACCACAGTAAGAAGTTCTAAGGACACAGGAGATAGAGTAGCTAAGTATCTGCCATTCCCTCCTGCTGCCTTTCTGTCCAGACTCTCTCCTTCCTTCCCTTCCTGGTTCTTTCTCTCCCTTCCTTCCTCCTGTCTTTATTATCAGTCTCCCTGAGATCCAGTTGTTCCATCTCTTCCTTCCTAGCTTCCCTACCATTTTCCTTCTGTCTTATTCTTACTCCCTATGACTCTGTTTCCTTTCTGTCTTCCTCTCTAAGTTTTCCTATCTTCTTCTATTCACCCATCTCTATCTTCTTTCCTATCTCCTTCCCTATTCTATTCTTCTGTCCCTATCTATCTCCTTCCCTTTCCTTTTCCTCCTTTCACCTCACTCTGTCCCTCTCTCTGTCTCTGTCCATTTCTTATTTCCTCCGTCTCCCATCCTCCATTACACAGCAAGGTCAAGGTCAGCCTATACTACATAACAAGTTAAACTCCAGCCTGGTGTATATGAGACCCTGTCTCAAAAGAAAAATAAATGAGACTAGAGCAATGGCTCCGAGGGTAAGGGCACACACTGGACAGCTGCTCTCCTGGTGAGGGCTGCTCTGAGGTGCTAATTCTTCCAGTGCTCTTGGCTGTCCTCACCAGTAGACTCAGGTCCAGCTGCAGCCACAGAGGTCATTGGGGTAAAGAGGAAAGTGTGTTGGAAATACAGGGCAGCTGTCATTCCTAGAAATTCTTCAGCAAAGCAGAAGGCTTAGGGGATCACTGAAGGTGCATGGGCCAGAGACCACCCTCAATTAGCTCAAGGCTGTCTTACAACTTACTTATAAGCTAATGAGATCATAGGTTATGGGTTGTAAGCAGTACATTTTATTCATGTTTAAATATTTATCATGTGTGTGTATACATGCCACAAAATGAAAGGAGTTGGCAGGACAAGGTTTTGGGAGTTAGGTCTCTCATCTTGTTTCAGAGGCACAGTCCCTTGTTTCTATATCATCTAGATATGTTACCAGCTACTTCACCCGGATTACAGATTGGAGACCCAGATTTCAGCTCTTAATGCAGGCTCTGGGATTGAACTCAGGTTATAATTTTAAATGCATCCCTTCACAGTGTTTGTTCACATCTTAGTTGGAATCTTGCTACACTTCACAGATGTACATTACATATTCTTTCCCTGTAGCTGAGTGAAAGGTGAAGTTTAAGCTTTGTGTTTCTTCCTCTTTCTAGATCCCTTTGGGAAGGCAGATGAGCATGAACCACTCACAAATGCAGTCCGAAGTGACTCAGCAGTCATTGGAGGTAACCTGTCTTCATTACTGAAAGCAGAAAGATATTTATAATCCTGTTTTCTGGAGAAAGTTATCTGAAGCCTTCTTTACCCATGATCATTCAATATCCAGAATCTGGCACTCTTTGTCCAGCCCTTAGCCGCTTTATGCATGGTTCAAGATTAACAACAGACTCTCCTCCAGTGTGGGCAACTCTGCCTCAAATTCAGTAGGCAGCTGAGTTCTGAACCAACAGCTGGAGCATTTACCCACAGACGGCAGCCTGCAACTTGTTCATTGCATCCAGTTGTTACTTCTAAAACACATACAAAACAGACCAATAAAATTATTTGTGGAAATAATTCACATTGGGGCAGATAGATGGACAGAGCTGCAGTCATTTTCAGTTTTCCTTTACCAAGTGATTTGGGTTAAATATAAAGAGCAGGGTGAAGCCTACATGACAGAAGTTCCAAATCCAGCAGTCCATCTGGCTATGGATATAGAGCTTGCCTGCTCTGCTTATAGCTCATCCCCAACCACCTTCCCTTTCTTTATTGTTTTTGAGCTGCCTGTTGGCCTCACTCTACCTCACTCTTTATTCTGTCTCAGATAGACTAAAGCCTGTAGTACTTTGATGTTTCCAACTGGGTCTTGAAATGTGGAATGTCTCTTAAGTTTGATTTAATGTAAGGTGCCTGAGATATGGAAATCCTTTTTCTTTAATGACTTGTAACCCTAGCATGTGCCTCACCTGTGCATTCTGCCAGCTGGGATAAATAAATGCACTCCAGATGGAGTTCTTAAAAGTTAGCAGGAGTCATTCATTTCACCTCTATTTAATTAACTTTTGCTCTAGGTCAGAATTGTTCTAAGAATAGAGATGCAAGATGAGAGATATGGTTTGTACCTTCCTAGAAAGAGCAGAATAGGGAGGAGATAGGAAAACACGCAGTGATAGCAGCATAGAAGACAATTCCAAAAAAAAAGGGGGGGTGGGGTGGGGGGATGAACAGACTCCACCACAGTGGCATCGCAGAGAGGGAGAACCATGCCCTTTCCTCAGAGAAGTCTCTTGATATTTCTTTGAAATCAGTAAATATCATAGAGAATTTTGTAGTTCTTTTTGTTCTTGTAAGTTTTTATTTGATGAGGAAAGACTGGGTTCTGGCATTCAGCACATACTGGCAAACTCTGCTTAGTCTCTCTGAGAGTGGGAATGTTATCAAAGCCCCACAGGAGATCCTGGGAAGCTTGCTCAGCTTACAGCCTGCAATATCCCCTTCAAACCAGCAGCAGGAAAGAGGCAACCTCTGTCATATTTTAAAGCTACAGTTTTTGCTTCAGAATCATTCGTTGCTACCCAGATTAGACTACCAACTTTGATATTTTATTTTGCCCTCTTTTAAAATATTTTGGAAATATGTCACAAAATGAGTTTAGAATATATGACAAACTTAAGTGGTCTTAGTTATTGTCAAAACTGTTAAAAATTGATGGAAGATAGGGCTTTATATTTAACTTTCTGGTATCAATTCACACAGATAGGAGCATTTAGACCAAGGAATTCTTGGCAAGGCTTAACAATAATCAGCAATGAGTTTCCATAATAGGTGCTTTTCTCATTAGTCAGACAACTTAGACAATGTGAAATATGCAAATATGTGTAGTTTATCAAAAATGAAATTATTCTGATGACCAAAATGTCAATGTTTTATTGTTATTAATTATTAATTTTGTGTAAATGTTGTTTGTTGCTTACTGGCCTGGCTTCTTCTTATTTATTTATTTATTTAAAATACGGTCTGTCTATGTAGTCCAGAATTGTGAAATGACAGATACAGCAGGACAGACTTTGCCTCAAACCAAAGCGGAATGCAAGAACAGATTCCTGAAATTTGTCTTCTGTTAATAAAACCAGTGCCATGGCAGCCACACAGCTACACACACGCACACACTCACACACACACACAGAGACAGAGGCAGATAAAACGATCTAGAGAGACAAAGAGAGGGGTTGGCTCTCAGACCAAGAAATTTTCAGCAAGGCTTAGTGTGTTTAAAATCTGTGAAATCTGGGCTTGATCTCTAGCAACAACATAAACCATAACTCAGAAACTATATAAGTCCTTTGTTGTTCTAACCCTATATTTATTCTTCACTCATCACATAACCTAGAAGAAACAGCCTTTCTCCCACAGTACTGTGCTTGCAGGAGGTTTTGTAGAAATGGAAGGACAAGAGCTTCTGGGAAAGTCTTTATTTCTAGATACACAGCAGATTTTTGTTCGTGTGTTAGCTTTGTTGCTTTTTTTCCTCCACAGTCTGTCATTGTCTAGACTGAATTTTCTTGGTGACAACTTTCTTCTCTTTCCTCCTGTTTACCCTACAGGCGTCATAGCAGTGGTGACTTTTATTACATTTTGTGTCATCGGAATCATGACCCGCTTCCTCTATCAGCATAAGCAGTCACACCTTACCAACCAGATGAAGGAGAAGGAATACCCAGAGAACTTGGACAGTTCCTTCAGAAATGAAATTGACTTGCAAAACACAGCCAGCGAGTGCAAACGGGAATACTTCATCTGAGCTGCTGGAGGACACCTGGTCCTCTTTTCCTTATTTTTTCACTATTTTTTCTTCTCTTTTTGTCTTTTAATTTAGATGTTTGATTTCTGTCATTTGCCATTAATTTTCTGGAACACATATACACCCACTGAGAGCACTGATCTCTCCAGCTCAGGAGATCAGGTAGCTGTGGCTACTGTAGTTCACCGATTTGTGTGTCATTGTGACAGTCAGCACTGGAGGCACAGACTTCACTATTGTAAGCAAGGAAGAGACACATGTGCACGCACGCACATTCCATGTTTATAGTCCAGTTTCTGAACTTCACTGCTCAGTTTCTCAGGCACTTGGTCTCACCAGCTTCCATCAGACTTGAGCTCTGTGGTGTTTCCCTTTAACTATTGTCCCTTCCCAATACCATACAGTTAGGTATGGCTTGAGAGCAGAAGTGAGTTATGTGTGTGTGACAGAGAAGACAGTCATCCTTTAAGCGTTGGGATTATCAGGGCCCTAATAGAGCAGGAAAGTATAAAGGAAAGTAAATCCACAGTTTTTTAGGTCCCCTGTGAAAGAAAGGAGGGAGGTTGGTAGATATTATGCCCCAAAGAAATATTTCTAGAGCCAACAGATTGTGTGAGTGTGTGTTTAAAGTGGCTATTTGAGAAGTATCCAGGACAGTCTTTCCTAAGGCACAGCTGAAAGAGTAATGAGCCAAGTTCATGTGTGACCTCTGACAAGGCCACAATCATTGTCCTGCCTGTAGCCTCTCTGTACCTAGGACTTAAATATCTGGAAAAAATCTAACTCCATGAGGAGGTGGGGAAACTTGGCTTCCTTGACAGTTGAGTTGAAAAAGGCTTCAGGTCTGCATGGGACTGTAGCCCTTCTTAGCACCTGTGAGAACAAAGAGACTACATGGAAGGCTACAAGAACACCCACATTGTGGGCCCATAGCAAAGGAGACTCTTCTGGACTGTTTGTTTAAGTGGCATTTTCCAAGCAACCAGAGAGTATTATGTTATTATTTATGTTAGTTTATTAGTATTTATTATTATTTATGTTAATATCCACACTATAAGTAGCTCCCTGACTTCATTCCATAGAGTCTCAGTGCTTTCCAATATAGAACGGTTGAACAGTGAGCAGTTACTTTGCTCTTCTTTTGATATTTGGTTTTGAGGCATGTAACCAAGAGTCTTCTAGAAACTCGTGAGGAAGTAGCTGCTCCTATAACTTCACAACTGCTTACTCCACTATACTAAACTAGACTACGTTAGCTATTTTATTCCTAAGATTGCTGTACTGAAGAAATTTACACAGGTGTGTATTGTAACAGCATAAACAGAATTTGAAGTCTAAATTGGCTCTATGAAAAAGTTCAGCTGGTAGAGAAGCTGAAAAAAGAAAAATAAGGAAAAGAGCCGCATGAAAAATGAGTAACATCAAGCAGGTTTATCCCTGTCCATCCAATCAAGAAAGATCTGGTAAAGAAGGAATGTGCAGGTTAGCAGGACTCACATTCTAACACACACGATGCGTTCACTTTGACGACTGAGCTGTTTCCCAAGAGACACGGGCCCAGCTGTTGTGTGTGGTCACCTCTAGCTCGGAGGATTTCAGGGGAGCCCTTAGTTTGTGAACTACATCACATTTTCCGGTCTGTTCCTGCCCCAGTGTACACAATGGTGCCTCCTGCACTTGACTTACATGCCTAAATAAGGTAGTAAAACATCTCAGGCTTCTGGTAGCAGATCATACACGTTGCTCAAGGAGGCATCTTGAATTGTTGATGGTGGATACTCTTTTTATGGTAACAATATTCCTAACTCTGTCCTTGAACCACCTTGGAGAAAAGACAAGGGAGAAACAATCCAAACACTTCAGCCCTTAGGAAATGCTAGAACTAAGATCCTTTAAGGAAAAAGTACTGGACAGTTCCCTTTGCAGAGTGGACATGATTTGGATAGCAGGTACTTGACAGTCAGTAGGCCATCCATCTTATTAAATATCCTACCTCTGACTGTCCAGCACTGCCCTGGACAAGGAAGCTTCATCCAGTTTCCAATTTGTGGTTTTTCTTCCCTTGCAAAGCTACACATGTCAGGATTGAGTGTAGCATAGTCCACAACTATGCAATATTGCCCTAAATGTATGTTCTTTACTTAAAATTTTCTATGAATTCTTACTTACTCTCTTCCTTTTTTAAAACATTGTTATCCTTTTGCTAATGAATTTAAAGTAAATCTTTGAAAGATGTCCCTTTTAATTTTCTACCTATAATAAGAGAAATGTTCACCTAGTAAAATGAGAGTTGAGAGTCTATTTCCCTCTGCCCTTTCTTTGCTGTTCTCCAGTTTCTACTTGAATTTTCTAGATCTATAAAACAGTGTATAAATCACCTGTTGCTTGGCTGCATATTCCTTTGTCACCAGAAATGAAAATCATGTTGAAGTTTAGCCATAAGCCCCGCTAGCAGTGAAACAACAAATAAAGGAAGTCTAATCACACTGGAATATTTTCTTACTGGAGTCCACAGATACAGCAACATATTTTGCTGACATGATGTTGATAGATAGAAATGAGGTTACAAGCCAACTCAGTGTGTACAGTTTCCTCGCTCACTAATTTGCACTAACTGATAATCATGTAAGGAAATGCATTAAGCCAGTCTCTGCTCTCTGCACAGCACCCATTCTACTAGCTTCATCCCTAGGTTTGCAGGACCTGCAGTCCAGAACACAGGCCTTGTGGGTAAAGGCCAAGATGGTGCACTCTTGTATGTAGTCTCAGAACTAATCAGAATTTCCTCCCAATGCCACAACGTATACCAGGTGAAAAGCTAATAATTTGCACCCTCCAAAACTGAATGATGTTACAGCTAGAGGTAAGGACCAGTTTTAGCAGTGGTGGCAAAATCTATTTGGTTTATGTAATTATTCGATTGTGTTTTCCACCTACAAACAACTACAAAGCAAAACAGGACTCTAATCCTCCTTTAGCCACCACTTCTTCCTATGGTATACAGGTTGCATGATGCCTGCAATTATTTAATACTCAGGCATTTTCACTTGCTGTTTACATAAAGAATTTGTGGAATATGGTCTCTTTACAGTAAGACCAAAAATGTCTGTTCAATATCTCATCCTAGGGGGCTGTTACATTGATATTATTACACAGAACAAATCTATTTATGAAAGCAACTGTGTGTTTGCTTACCCAAAAAGATTTTATCACCAGCTGTATTATTCAGTCCATACATAGAGTAGATTGCTGTGGTTTCTCTAAGGATTAGCTATAAAAATAGAAATTTGACATTTTCTAGGTGTCTCTTTCTCAAATTGATTATCTCATATTCATTTAAAGAACTCTGGAACTAATATTTTACAGCTTTACTTTCTTTAGAAATAAGATATGACATTATCTTAATTCTCAACCCTTTTCACACCCCTTTTCTCAACAATCACAACTACTATATCACAGTAGAAACAGGACCAGGATTAAATGAGTATGTGGTTCTTTCTTATATTTAGTCATAAGATATATATATATGAAATATCCATGACTCCAAGCATTCTGTTGGCACTGGATAGACAAATATTTACTGTCATTGTGGACTTTAAACTGCATCCATATCAGCAGATATTACAGTAACATAAGTGTACACACAGCACAAGGAGCAGAGAGCAAGGCCTGTGCATAGTTAATTTGCAAATGATTTCCAGAAGCTTCTAGAAGACAAAAAAATTCTGGATAATTCTTAAAATTTTGTATCTTATTTATTAGTTCTAACAGAGATCGTTACTTCATTTCTCTTTCTCAAGCTAAGTAACTGCCCATACAGAAAAAAAAAAAAAAATCCGTAGAAGGTGGTAGATGGACTCTTTAGAAAGAAGAAGAACAAATGGGTCCTGTATGAGCCACAATTTCTTTAGACTGGGTTCACTAGTTAGCTTTGGCTAGTCTGGAACTATATTTAAAACAAGGCAGGTCTTGAACTCAGAACCTTCTGGATCTGCCATGGTGTAGACCATTATCTCTGTCTATATCAGATACATTTGAAATGATGTTAAATTTTCTACGTTCTTTTGTCAGTTCTACTTAAGGCATTCCAAATGTATTCCTGTACACATGGTAGACCAATGTAAAGACTGGAGGCAGGAAAGAACAGCCTCTACTTCTGGCCCCCTCTGTTTTGACTTCTTTGGTGGACATTCCCTTATGTCATGGCTCTTCTAAATCTCCCTTAAGTTGCTTGATAGTCTGACTTTTTTTTTTTCACTCTCCCCACTCTGCCTTAAACAATGATTTGTCTATATTTAGGGAAGTCTCTGAGAACTAGAAATTATCAATTGATCAAATGATTTATTGATGTGTTGTCCATTTAAATGACATTATACCTATGTATCCTACATGAATAATTCCAATGCAGAAGGTCATGTCTGCTCTCTCTCTCTCCCTACCATATCACTTCAATTAAAAGATTCCCACTAGGAAGGTGCATTGGTAACATTCCTCTGGTATCCATGCACATGGGCAACAATCTGTGGACCTATTGCTTAGTTTGTTCATTTACCAACTGCTTCACTTATGTTGAATTCTCTAGAGCTATAATACATCAACCCCATCACAACAGCAGTCCAGCAAGAGGCGCCCTGACACACTGATAGTCTTCCCACTCATTGTTCCTGAAGCCATTGCTTGGGTATGCTTGGTCCTCAACTGTCCTACAGGCCAAATTTCAACTAAATAAATAAACATGAGGTGTTATACCTGCAAATGGCAAAGGAGGTTGATTGAAGGTTTGAACAGGCAAATGCGAACATATTTCATTTCTTCAAGGATGACTGAGTGCTGGTTCATGTCTCTCACACAGACTGGAAATGCTTCCTTTAAAAGACTCACAGTATAAATCACTTCTGTACACCAGTTCTTGAGGCTTTCTCAACCTCTGTGTTGATAAATCTTTTTCAAATAATTTGTTTTGAAAATGTTTGTTTTTCTTCTTTCTCAGCTGTGTGTTCACAAATTCTAAATAGTTGATCTACCTAGAAAGAGAAAATGTATAACACACGCATACTCAGAAAAAGAGAGAGAGAGAAGAGAAAGAGGAAAAGTTAATAGGGTTGTTCTTCAAACAATGTCAAGAAAACTATATCTATACCTACTTTGTAGGAGAGAAATAGCACCTTTGTGTTGGAAATCTGTTAAATGCCTAAGAAGACAAGGTTTTAGTGATTGTTTTTGCTATTTTTTAAGAGATTTTTCCCCTACTTATTTTTCATTAAGGTACTCTGGGGAAAAGTAAGAAGTACATTTTGTGGTGAAGTGGTGTACTTTGTAAGCTAGTCCTCTGTCATTTGTAATGTTTGTAGTCTACAAAGTAATTAAATGAACATGAGAAAGGCTTAAGTAATAGTGGGCTTTTGTATCAGAACAGAATTTATGGGATCTTCTCAAGTTGGAGAAGGGGCAAATAATGTCATGGACAAAATAATAGCTGAGAGCCAAAGCTTCCACCATGAAGTAAGGATGGTTCCTCTTCCCATTTCTCTGGAGTGTCTTTCATCTGTTTGTCTTACACTCTAGGGAAGAGGCAATATTACAGAACCCACACGAGAAACATTTCACTCATCTTTGCATGGCAATTCCATCCTACCCCAGTGATTTTCAAGTTTTATGTTTCATTAATATAGTCCAGGAATACTTTCGACTTATCACCACTGTGGTTTTATCTGTCCAGGGTAAGTACATTAATGGCATCTTTAAGTAAAATAACTATTATCAAGATCATCAGGTCCATTGCCCACTGTCAAATACTCCATAGATGGAAGACTAGAAATATTAGAGTCAGTCTAGTGGTCATTCTTTCCCCTTCCTTACTCATGCCATCCATTGGCATACATAATGATAGAAAGATAGGTCATTCTCCATCTGCTACAGTGTGTACTTCAGAAAGCCACCACCTGATACTCTGTGAACACTCCTCCTTTGATGCTCCTCAGCACACAAGTTAGGCTTGCATCAAATAGCAGCTTAAAATTAGGAGGCTAGTCCCAAGTTATGACAAAGCTGATGTATGTCACTGGTTACAACCTGGTCATAATTTCATTAGCATTATACTGTGCCATGCTTCAGATCCCAGCAGTAAATCTGAGAGGACATGATAAAGGACACTGGGTATGCAGAGCATGCCTTCTGTCACCCTGGAATCTCCTTGAATGGCCTCTCCAGATGGAGCAATTTCAATTGCAACCTTACAGGATGAAATGAATGGGCCTCTGACTGGTTATATTTTCACATTATAGTCAGCCATATCACAAAAAACATACATGAAGTACTAGCATAATTCCTTCTCTTTAAATGGCAGTACCAACCAGGGTAAACTTGTCCTGCCTTAAATACACTTGGAAAAAAAAAAGTAAATAACCACACAAAACGTAAAGTAGTATAGTCATTTCATGAGAAGGACTTCATATTTGGTGAGGATAAATGCCAATAATTTTTCCTGTTTGTGGCAAAAGAAAACTTTCCAATAGCCTATGCTGTCCTTAATAGACACTTTCTACTGCTAGCTAGCCTATGGCAGGAAATAGAACATAGAGAAATGAAGACACAGGACACATTCTAATTATACCTTCTAAAATAGGCAATTATTCACATTTGGTTCATGAAATTCCTGAATCCCTAAGGCAAAGAATTAACATATTCTTTTCAGATAAGAAGTTAGAGTCTTTCTGGCATGATCAAGAATTTCTTTGGAAGAATAAGAGGTCAGGGAGATTATGCTTAGAAAAATAAATAAAAAAATATAAAAGGGCCTTTCCCAAATACACATCAGGCTTTCTTTTGATAGAAGCACAACAGAGGCAAAGCAGACCATCTCCCTTGGGATAAGCTGTAGACTTCTTGTTTCTTTGGATGTTATGTTTTCTGTCCTATATTAGAATCCCTAATCCCATGTGATGTTGCCTCCTCCCAAGGCTGTTTTATAGAACATATAACATGTATTAAAGTTAATGTTAGCTTTATATTTCTTTGTTTTCTATGTTTTTTTGCTGTAAAAAATAAAAAAAACTTACCTGTAAATATTGTATATTTAATAAAGAGACAATTTTGTATTATTTTGTGTGGAACATGAATATGTCTTGCTGTGTTGTTCTTTGGTTAATGAGGAGTCAAGTAATTAATCCCTCAGTGCCCACTTTGATTTCTTAGGTCATTAACTCCTAGCCAACATGACCCATGAAAAAAAACCAACAAAACTCCTACTCTCTGGTTTTATTGATTTCAGTGTAGCTGAAAATACTGTCCTGGGTTCTCTCATGTTTAACTGACTGATACCGAACTGCACATCAGGCACAAAAGTGCATGTGAACAGTCTCACTAATTTGGTAAAAACATTCTTAAACCATCTTGACTTCAGTGTCTCACAGGATGCCTATAGCCATGTTGAAGCCTTCTTAATGTCTATTCATAACACCCATTCTTTGTGTCTCATTTTACTTATACATTTTTTTCTTCTGGAAAACTGTTATTTATACAACAGTTCTGTGTTTAAAAAAGCAGATGTATATTGCTCTGCAGTAGAATTGTCTTTCTACAGACTTGTATTTATGAGTCATCTGGTAGACAAACACTTATTAATAAAAACTAAATGTGATTTGATGGGCTGGAGCTGTAGCTCAGTTGGTAAACGGCTTCATAGTACACACAAAAGCCCTGAATTTGATCCCCAGCCCCAAATAAACAGGGCATAGTGTTATACACCTATAATTCCAGTATTCCTCAGAAAGTGAAGGCAATAGGATCAAAGGTTCAATATCATCACTGGCTACATAGTGATAGTGAGGCCAGCCTGAGTTACACAAGACCATCTCATGCAAACAAACAAACAAAGAAATTCCCTACAGTGGAATTAACTGTTCCAGATAAGATATTTACTAGCTTCTTTAGCTGTTCAATACATGATGAACCTCAGAGAAACAGGAGGGAATGCATAAGAAGGAGAGGCTAAATCTGTTAAAGAACATAGCGCTGAAACAACAGGAGTGGGAGAAAGTCAAAGTTTATCTGAGACCAGAATAAATCAGTGAGATTTGCTGAGGCAATACAGGGGACTATGAGAAAAAAATGAATCCAAAGAATGAATATTAGACTTCCAAATGGATAGGGAAATCATTTTTGTTGCATGTGTTGTAAGGAGAAGATTGGAGGCTATTATTTGAGGGAAGTGAACTACATGAAGCTTCTTTAAAATATGCTGAAGATCCTTATTAGAGACACCATAAAGACAGTGAGGAAGAAAAAGACTAAAAATCAACTGAAAGGACTGAGGACCACAGAGCCTTGTGGATCAGGGCTCGGAACCACTGAATATAAGAGTTACATGGGTACAAAGGTCAGATGAACCTGTCCCTTATATACAATTCCTTAATATTCTGGCACCTACTATTGTGATTCAGAATCAATTCATCACTGAAATCCACAATTTGCTAATAAAACTTAGAAAATAAAACCTAACCTTTATAGATCCTGAAGACCAAATCAAATAATTCCTGTAGACAACTTAGCCAAATGAATACCCCCTGAAGTTCTCCACAAGGCTGCTTGATATTTACTGTGTGTGTGTGTGTGTGTGTGTGTGTGCATCCACATGAGAGAAAGAGATAGATAGATATATAGAGAGAGATGTCTGCATATATTGATGTCTGAATGTAATGTGGGGGCCAAAGTTTGATGTCAGGAACATGTTGGTAATCATCCTCAATTGTTCTTATTCACTGAGGTATTCAATGAAACCAAGAACTATTCTCCCTAGCCAGCCTGCGCTGAGGGGATCCCCATCCTCCTGGGTCTAGAATGTCTCAGGGTATCATTCTTACCCACTATTGTATATCAGTACTGGAGACTCAACCTCTAGTTATCATGATTGGACATACTTGTATTTTCACCATTGATGTATTTCTCAGTTCTGTCATTTTAGGTTTTTTTTTTTTTCTTTTTTTAAGATAACAGAAGCTTTAAAAAGTTAAATGACAGAGAAAATATCATTAAAAATGTTACATAAACTATCATTCCCAGTCTGTGCAATTACAACCGCTTTCCTTAAACACAGTTTGCCACAGGTAAATATATAAATGTGGGAGAGGAGGAGGGTGCTAATTAAATCACTTATAAAGGGTCATGACCTTCATAGCCTAGTGCTTTTGAGTATATGCCTTTCTCTACCTCACTAGCTCACCCTCATTGTTAAAGGTGCCTTCCTTTTTGTTAATTAACCATCTCTATTTTTGTGAACAGCCATGTGTCCCTGGTTGGCACAATTCACTGTCCTTTTAAAATAACCTGGAAACTTGAGTAGGTGCCCTGAGATTTGGATCTATGCCTGCAACACAGCAGCTCAAAGGCCAAGCCAAGGAATTTCCTTCAGCAACTGTAAGAGGATCGCAAGATCTTTTTTAATCTGCCAGTCAATTCACTGGGAACATAATTTAAAACCATATAATAGGAAGTAAGGCAGGTAGGGTGGAAAGTCCAGTTCTGCCAGTTTTACATCTGACCTTGAAGTAGCTACTTTATTTCTCTGATTTCTAATGAGGAAGAAAAGGTACAAAAACATTGCTAATGAGGAACAGTAAGGAAGCACATAAAGCATCTATTAAAATGCAATTTATAGAAGTTTCTCATAATTGCTACAAGGTGGGATTTAATGCTTTTTCATTTTATATTCTCTCAGTCCCAGCACGACACTCTGGGATGGGATAACCATGCTTCTTCCCCTGCCTTGGAGCAGGCCTCTCCAAAAGCCAAAAAAGTGTGTTTTTCCCATTGCCCTTTCCTCACTAAGTGGAACTGGCCTAGTGCCATCATTTCTCAGATTAGCCATTGTTCCTGCCTCTGAGTTTGCTTTTCTGGTTCACTCCTTGAAGTGATGTGGAAGAAACCCAAATTGACTGAACTGGTATTAGGAAGAATTTATTAATAGATTTGCTTAGGAGACATTAAGTCACACAAAGTTGAATTTATTTCAGAGTGCACTGCCTCTAAAATAGCCCAAAGTTAAGTAGTCGGCTAACCAGGTCTCTTAGAGATAAGCAGTACTTAGGAAAGAAGTGTTTATTTACCAGGATTGACCAGTCTTTAGGTTCTGATCCAATGACAAAGAAGACAGCTCTGACTTACAACTAGCCTTTAGGCTCCTATTCCCATACTAAAGACAGTTCTAATGGGCATATCAGGAGGAGCAATGTAGGGTCACAATAATCACTAAGTCCAGGTCTGCCATTAAGTCCTCTATGTTTTTATCTGGAAAAACATAATTCTTCCCTGTAGGCAAGATGACCCTGAGGAAGAAGTAGTTAAAAAAAAAAAAAAAAAAACTATAACATTGGTTTACTTTAAATAATTCTGGTAACATGTGATATCAATGTAGTGGAAATCTTACTGCCCAAGTAGCCTGACTTCTATCTCCTGTCTCTATTTAAATTGTTTAAAGACTCACTTGAGTGCAGGGCCCAAAGAGATTTAAGAATGGCAAGGTTTGTGGAAGGTATGAGTCTAAAATGTATTGAGTTAGTGAAGTCTTCTGTTGAACATCTCCTTTTCCTTGGTCGTTTGCTGAGAGCTTGACAAGCACCACCCACAATTTCTTCCTTCATCTCAAAGGGTGTGACTGATTACTCACTAAGAAGACACATCTGTGTCTTCTATCTTTAAGAGTGAATCATCATCTCTTCAGCTTCCTTACTGGTTATTAGAAGAAAGCTGTAAAGGACAGAGGACAGAAGACAGAGGGCTCAGTGCTCAGAAGCAATTTTGGTTCCAGGTACTCAGAACAGGAAACTAATAAGCACCTATTCCTCCAGCCCCTTAGAATACAAAGCCATTATCTAGATTCCTTGGATGTCAGCACTCATGTAGTACACATGCATCCTCACGGTGCACAGGTACAAATGTAAATAAAAGTAAAACAAATCTTTAAAACCAATTTAATGGCTGGCAACATGGCTCAACAGGTAAAGGGAATAGCACTAAGCCTAGTTCCCTTGATCCTCCTAGATTCCTAGGAGACACAAGTTGGAATGTGAGAATAGACTCAAGAAAACTGTTCTCTGATTTTCCTTTCTACCATCACATGCACTGTCCCCCCAAACCTCCAAAGCTGGCCAAATGCAGAAATCAACTGACATTAGTGTGCTCAACCCCAGTGATACATCCCTAACGCACTCACTACACACCTAAGGCTCAGAGACATCAGAGACAAAGAAGCCTCATGACCTGGAAGTCTGCTTCAAGATTTTGTCTTCAAGATATGGTAGAAAATTTTCACTTACAAAGTTTCAGCAGTAAAGCTTTCTAAAGAAGACTTGAACAATTCTAACAGAAGTTAATATGCTATTCTGGGTAAGGGAAACTCTCATTGTCCCCCATCTATAGACTAACAGCTAAGTATAAGTAATTAATGATTGCTAAAAGAAGGAGAAACAGTCTTCTCCAGAAACGAGATCCCAAATTGGTTATCTAATGCTAAGTAGTAAGCCTTGCAATCATATATCATACATTACATATATATATGTAATGTTTGTATGTATGTATAAACAGCAGTCTTATAACTCAGCTTTTTAGTGTTTTTCTGTCTCTGCTTCCTCAGGCCTACATTTCCATTCTCTGTTGCCCCCTCTGTATTAGTAAGTCATGGAAAGATGTATTAGTAACTTTCCTGTTGCTATTATAAAATACATGACAAAAGCAACCTGAGGAGGGAAGAGTTTACCCTGGCTCACAGTTCAAGGGCACAGTCTCTAATGGCTTGGATGGCAGGGCAGCAGGAGTATGAGACAGCTGTTCACAATATATCTAGTTAGAAAGCAGAGAGAGAGAGAGAGAGAGAGAGAGAGAGAGAGCGCTACATACTTGTGTTCAGTTTATGTGGCTCTATCTCGTTCCTGAGGTTGTTGACCACCAGTCCTCAGGTACAACAGAGCAAAACCATTGAACTGTGGATTCAGTGACCTATTGACATGAATGGAAATGACCTTCCATAACCAGCTTCAAGGAGGCAGATATATTTTATTCAGGGTGAACAAGGGTTTTATAGAACTTTGGGGAGTGGTTATGGATATCCAGGGTGGGCAAAGATCTGTGGCTGAAGGGCTAAGGTACTGAGACACCTCATTTACCTAGGAAGGCATTCCAGGAATCCCAGGTGCTTGTTAAATGGGTTTTTATCTGGAGAAAGGTAGTTGGACATTTAATTTCCCTACGGTCTATGTGACATTCCTCAGGTAGAGGGTGTGGAGGTCCAGGATCTCCCAGCAGAGAAGAGGAAGCCTCACCAACAAAAGGAGTCTTCCATTTTTGGTCAAATTCTTTCAGGCCACGGCAGACCAGAAGCCTAGCACCAAAGTTTTCAGTCAACTTCTTTTCCTCCTCCTCCTCCTCCTCCTCCTCCTTTCCCTCTCCCTCCTCTTCTTCTTCCTTGGGATAGTTCCCAGCTTTATCCCAAGGAATATTTGAAGTGAGTCTTCCCTCTTCAACTAAACTCATTTAGAAAATCCTTCAACTATATGCCCATGGGTATTTCCACTGTGATTCTAACTCTAATCAAGTAGACAACTACTATTAAGCTCCCCAGGACTGAAGAAGAAGAGCATGAAACGGTATCTCCAGTCTAATCAAATATTACCTCTGTAAGCAGCTGCATTTTCTTTTTCTATGGCTTTAGTCCTAGCTAGAACTGGAATCTCCATCTTTAGTTGTAAGTCACTGGGCATCCTTCACCTAATTCATATCATTTGCTATCATCTTTCTCCAAGCTCTCAGTAGTGTTAAACTTACCAAGCCATTGAACTCTTGCTGCACTCTAATGAAAAAAAAAATCACTGTCAAGAGATGTTGGATTATTTAAACATATTCAGTATCACTTGGAGAGTGCATTTTATTCAACTTTGACTAGGTAGTAGCTATCATCTTATTTGTTCAGTTCTATCTCAGGCTTGCCTCAAACTCACTGAGCAGCCAAAGATGACATTGAAATTTATATACTTCTACCTTTATCTCTAAAGTGCTTAGACAACTATGCAACAGGATACTGAGGGGACCAGGCCTGAACCTCACAAAAAAAAAAAAAAAGTCATTAGTCCCAGGAACTAGGTGATAGGTCACCAATTCCAGGAACAAGACCATAAAATCCTCTACCCAAGGAACAGTCTGGGATAATCACAAGAATGGGAGTATATCTTACCTCAGGATGGGGCATCTGAGCTGGGCAGCCTTATCTCATCCAGTATTTCCATGGAGCAGGAATGTAGCTTACGAACCATCTGGATGCATGCCAGTCAGGAGTTGACCCTTGTAAATTCTCTGGCACCCACAAATGAGGTTTTCAATTACCTAACCCATGCTAGAATTCTCCTAGTTTCCTATAAAAAGGCTTGCATGCCTTTGTCTAGGGTTGCCATTGTGCCTGGATGGTGGCTTCAAGATGCTGTTCTTCTGCAGAATAAATGTTTTTTGTTGCATGGATGCTACTTGAGTCTGGGGTTGTTCTTTCAGCCTCTTCTGGACCCTAACAATACCTGTTTTACATAGTGTTGTAAACAGAACCCCTGGTTTCAAGCATGGTAGACAAGTGCTTTACCAACAGAGTTGTATCTCCATACCCTTGTTATTACTTTTCTTCTTAGCATAGCTTCTTAACTATTCTTCTTGTGGATTGTATACAACAGTCATAGAAGATGGATGGATTAACATCTTATGTGCTACAAGACAAAGTTTGACAGGAGCATAAACTGATGAGAAGAAGAAAAGAAATAACTTGCTAGTTGTTTCTGGGGACATTAGACCAAGAGGCAAACAACTTCATTCCATGAGACATACTTAGTAAAGAAACAGAACAATCCTCATAGTGTCTTCCTGAATTTGCATAGTAATGGATCTCAGGAGAGGTTTCTGTACTTTTTTCTTTTTTAGATAAGGGTGTATATATCTTTTTAATTTCATGTTTTAATTAATGATTTTATGTTCTATATATTACCTTAGCTTATAAATTCAAATGGGGATTTGGAAGTCCTTCAGGTATGAAAAGTCTTCCATAAATGTAAGGTTCTTATTATATGGGCAATTAATATTTAATTTAAAAATGAATAATTAAGCATGTCCTAATTCTACATTTTATGATGTTTCTGGAGCTCATTCTTCATATTCAGGCCACAGCACCTCACTTTTCTGGTTTCTCTTTTGTCAAGATATATGCCATCTTTGCACTTATTTCCCTCTACACACACTGCTAAAAAATGTTCTATGTGAAATAAGGATTGCTCTGATCAAAAGAAGACATCATTGGGAAATGCCATGAACTAAAGAATGCCTTCTTTTGCTTAGAGCAACCCTTCACAGCTTTGGGAGATACCATAAAGCAAAATGTGGGCAAGTGTACCTACATTGTGTATTTTATGTATGTCTGTGTGCATATTTTCTCACATTTATGTGTGTGTGTGTGTGTGTGTGTGTGTGTACATACATGTAGAGATGGGATTCATTTACCTTGTTGTTTGAGGCGGCATCTCTCCTGGAGCCTGAAACTCCACATTTGCTGACCAGCAAGTCTTCAGAGATCCTATTGTCTCTACCTCCCTACTTATACAATAGGAAACACACACCAACACTCCTGATTTTTAAATTAATATTGAAGATTCAAACTAAGTTTTGTACTTATGCATCAACAGTTTACTTAAGGACTTTCCAAGCCTCAACAGCTGGACAAGAGCAAAGAATATTTAAAGGCCATATCAAATATATGATACAGTGCCATGTAACCATGGAATACCATCACTTTCATTATCAAAAATTGTCCACCATGGAAAGTACCACCAAATAACTGCATGACCATCAGATTCAGGAGACTAGAATGCTACCATCAATCCCAACCCACCAGAGAGAAATCTTCTCTGTCTCTGATCACCTGATATGTGCTGAGTTTGCACTTCCCTGTGTCATGTCCACCTTTACATGAGCTCTGTGGACCTGAACTCAGGCCCTCATCCTTAAATGAGAACTGCTTTATTTATGGTGATATATCCCCAGCTTATCTAACTCTGTAGCTTGAGGTTTTCACGGTGAAGACATCCATGTCACAGAAATCAGGAAAGCTGTAATTTTAGTCTTTGTTTGCCCCAACAGCCAATTTGTCATTATGCTTCCCAATTATTTGATTCTAATTTTGGGTTCAAAGATAATTTTGCTAGCAATAATAGAGAAGTGAAAACACTTCTGTTCCATTACATGATACTTTCCAGCTTGGGAGATTCTAAGCACTGAAATTCAGATCTGAGCTCTCATAGTGGTTATGCTTCTCTGTCACCTGACATCAACTGTTTTTCCCCTTTGGGGCTCAGTGTCACCAGTCTTAAATCAGAGGCATTAGATGAAATGACTCTCTAGAAACTTCCAGCATAACTGATCATGATATTAGCTCATTAAAGAACGTATTTTGGAAAGTTCCTGAAAACCCATGCAGAATCTCTTAAGAGAAAAGCCTGTTCTATGTCATGGAGAAAAAAAAGATACCCAGCTAGAATGACGTAAGCACATACCTTTAATTTACACCCAGTTATCTACATGGGCTGAGAGAAAAAAAATGTTGATAGCTTCTCATCCATTTAATAATTGTTTAAAATTCAATAGTTTATCATCATCTTATCTGAGTTTATCTTAATGTATTTGGAATAATTGAGATATTCTCACCCCTCATCACTGCTGCTCCTCTGAGATAGTTTGAATCGATTCAGAGCAATGTTGCAATTATAAATATGAATCGTCTCTTATTCTCAAGTTCTCATTATCTCAATTTCCATTATTATTAGATTCCTAATTTCTTTTTCTTAGATCCACATCTCTGCATTTGTGGAAAGCCTTTTAGATAATGATTAGCAATTTATTCGTTTATTTTTATTTGACTACTGATATTAAGCAGTTTTCTTTCCTGGTTTGAATGGACAAAGATGCAGAGGCAGAGAAGCCTAGCTTCATTTTGTTTTCTCCTCTTGTAATTCTGCAAGAAACCATAATGAAAACAACAGACAACAACAAGCAGCACAAGGTCTTCGAGGCTGTTAGTTCCTTAAAGTAAGGTCAGCACAGAATCTCTCCCATCTGACCCTTTGTTCTTTTTCCACACACAGAATGACCAGATTTTTGGTCCTGATATCCCTTTAGACATACTCTTGTTTCCTAACTCTTCAGTCCTGACCCTGTTCCAAACCACCAGTGTCCTAATATAAGCTGCTGGTCACAGGCACGATATACTCTCACAGAAAGGATGGGAGTGAGCTGGGGAGGTCAGTTTTTGAAGTGCTTGCTGTGTTAGTGTTAGGAACTAAATTCAATGCCCAGAATCTATGTAACAAACAAACAACAAAAGCACAAAACAAACAACAACAAAGCCCAGATGTTTGCAACTTCAAGGCTGGCAAATAGAGAGAGGAGGATTCCATGTAACTTGTTACTAGAGAGCATAGTTAGTGAGAGAGTTTCAAGCCAGTGAGAGACCTTGTCTCAAAACCAAAGTAGTCAGTTCTGAGCCACAAAACTGGAGATTGTTATTTGGCCTCCTCATTCACAAGCATGCATGTGCACACTCACACACATTTATGCAAACATTTCGCCTCCACAAACATGTATACCAACAGATACACAAACATACATGCTTTCACATAGACACATGGCCTTCACACACACGCACACACACGCACACACACATGAATAAAATATCTTTATATTAGAGTATATTTACTCATTGTTGGATAATATCAAATGAAATAGAAACAGAAAATCATACTGTATAATCAGAACCAGTTCCCCGTCTAGTGTCAGCCAGCTAACACAGAGCCAGCTGTCTTCTGCCACACTATGTGTCCACCTTTCAAACGGGGCACCTTGGCACCTTTGGACATGAGGTGTTCAGAGATCCTTACTGTGGACAGAGACATGGCATGGAAATGTGGGTCCATCCAGCCCCTCTTCAAAAGCCCCTGTTCAAAAGTGTAGGACTGGGCCTTGAGGCCCTCTTCTTGATCATTTGCAGGTGTAGGATGTCTGGGATGGACGCATCTTGACAGGAAGGTACACATTGCCCTGAGGTAGGTCATGAAGTGGCAGACAGCATGCTGCTGCCCCCAGATGACTGGTGCTCCAGGAACTTGGACAGAGGGTTCATATAATGCATTTCTGAGCTGACTATGCTATATATATATTTCATATTCACGTTTTGTTTTGCTTGCTTGCTTTGATTTTTCTATTAATTAATTCAATTTATATCTTGGTCATAGGCTCCTCTTCCTCTCCTCCCAGTCTCAGCCTCTCCCCAGTATTCCCCACACCCTATTTGTCAGAATAGGGAAGCTACCCCTACTCACACACCCCGGCTCATCTGTTCACGTGAGGACTGAATTTATCATTCTCCCCTGTGGCCTTGTAGGGAAATACCGGCAGGAGGAAGTGATCAAAATGAAAGCAACATAGTCTGTGTCAGAGATATCCCCCACTGTCCTAACTAGTGCGCCTATATGAAGTTTAAGATGCCCATTGGATTTATCTTCCTGAGGGACTATGCATCATGATATGTCTATCCTGTACTTTATGACTAAAATCTCCTTATAAGTGAGCATATACCATGTTTGTCATCCTGGGTCTGTGTTACCTCCACCCAAGATGATCTTTTCTAGTTCCATCCATTTGCCTGCAAATTTCATGATTTACTTGTTTTTAATGGCTGAGTAGTATTCCATTGTGTAAGTGTGCTACAATTTCTTTATCAATTCTTTCATTGAGGGACAGGCATGTTGTTTCTAGTTCATGGCTATTATGAATAAAGCTGCTATGAATACAGTTGAGCAAATGTGCTTGTTGTATGATAGACCATCTTTCAGCTTTATGCCCAGAGATATTATTGCTGGGTCTTGAGGTATGGCTATTCCCAATTTTCTGAGAAAGTGCCAGATTCATTTCCAAAATGGTTGTGCAAGATTTGCACTCTTCCAACAATGTAAGAGTGTTCTCTTTTTTTCCACATCCTCTCCAGTATGTGATATCACTTGAGTTTTTTATATCTTAGCCATTCTGTTGGGTGTTGAGATTTCTGTTCCTCTATTGAGAAATCTTGGTTTAGTTCTGTATTCCATTTTTTATTGGATTATTTAGTTTGTTGCTGTTTAATTTCTTGAGTTCTTTATATATATATATATATATATATATATATATATATATATATATATATATATATATATTTTGGATATTAGCCTTTTGTCACATGTAGGATTGGTGAAGAACTTTTCCCAATCTGTAGACTGCCTTTTCATTCTATTGATAGTGTCCTTTGCTTTACAGATGCTTTTCCGTTTCTCTAGGTCCCATTTATTAATTGTAGATTTTAGAGCCTGAACTGTTGGTGTTCTATTCTGGAAGTTGTCTCCTTTGTCTCCTGTGAGTAAGAGTTCAAGGCTCTTACCCACTTTCTCCTCTAGCAGATTTAGTGTATCAGGCTTTATGTTGAGGTCTTTGATCCACTTTGACTTGAGATTTGTGCAGGGTGATTAATATAGAGCTATTTGAATTTTTTTCTACACGTAGCTATCCAGTTAGACCAGCACTGTTTGTTGAAGACGCTGTCTTTTTTCCATGGTATGGATTTGGCTCCTTTGTAAAAAAATAACTATGCCCCGATATTTTGGTTCTGTTACTCTCCTTGTGGAGCTCCTGTCTTCTCCAGGTCCTACTATCTTTTCATATGATTCCTTGCATTCTGCCCAAAGTTTGGTTATGAGTCTCAGTATCTGCTTTGATAAACTGCTGGGTAGAGTCTTTCAGAAGCCCTCTATGTTAGTCTCCTATCCTGTTTCCTGTTTTCTCCTTCTTCCGATGTCCATCTCATTTGTCTTTCTGAG
Source organism: Meriones unguiculatus (assembly GCF_030254825.1). Taxonomy (NCBI): domain Eukaryota; kingdom Metazoa; phylum Chordata; class Mammalia; order Rodentia; family Muridae; genus Meriones; species Meriones unguiculatus. The sequence continues at coordinate 57,988,800 of NC_083365.1, read as the reverse complement.
TGAAGATTGGGCATAGGGGTCTTTTATGATACTGGTGTCCCAACCAAGGACCATTTATGGATATGACCTAGATCCCCTGCTTAGATGTAGCCCATGGCAGCTCAGTATCCATGTGAATTCCCTAGAAAGGGGAACAGAGACTGTCTCTGACATGAACTCAATAGCTGGTTCTTTGATCACCTCCTCCTGAGGGATGATCAGCCTTGCCAGGCCACAGAGGAGGACAATGCAGCCAGTCCTGATGTTAATCTTACTGATCCATGAGCATGGGAGCACTTTCCATGTTCTGATATCTTCTTCATTTTCTTTCTTCAGAGACTTAACATGCTTACTGTACAGGTCTTGACTTTCTTTGTTAGAGTTGTCCCCAGATACTTTATATGATTTGTGGCTATTGTTGATAGTGTGATTTTCCTAATTTCTTTCTCAGCCCATTTTTCATTTGTATACAGGAAGACTACTGATTATTTTGATTTAATCCTGTATGCAGCCACTTTGCTGAAGGAGTGTATCCACTGCAGGTGTTCTTTTGTGGCATTTTGGGGTTGCTTATGTATATTATCATATAATTTGTGACGAGTGATACTTTAACTTCTTTCTTTCTGATTTGTATCCCTTTGATGTTAGTTAGTTGGCTTATTGATTTGTCCAGAATTTCTAATATTTTGTTTGAAGAGAGAGACATATATGGAGAGAGTAGGCAACCTCTCCTTGATGATTTCAGTGGAATTTCTTTTGTATAATAATTTGAGGAGTATTGGTATTAGTTCTTCCTTAAAAGTCTGGTAGAATTATGTGCTAAAACCATCTGTCCTGGCCTGTTGTTTAGTTGGAGGACTTTTGATAGAACTTTTATTTCCTTAGGGATTTTACTGTTCTTTAAAGGGTTTATCTGCTCTTAGTTTAACTTTGGTATGTGAAATCTATCAAGAAAATTATTCATTTCCTTTAGATTTTCCACTTTTATGGAATACAGGTTTTTGAGGTAATACCAACCTAAAATTAAATATCGGTTGGGCTCCAACAAGTTTTTAACACCATTAGCCCAGCACATTCTGGTTGTAGGTGTAGGGTTTTGTGGCTGGGTTGGAGCCCAGGTTTCTGCTTCCATAGCCTGCAGAGTTTCTACACACATAGGAGGTGTGTAGGAGTGAAGGCTCCAAACCTAAACCAGCTCAACTTCTTTATGTTCAATAGTTTGGGAGGAATTGTCTTGAGCTATGACCTTGATGTCCATTTTCAGAGAGCAACCTTCTGTTCAATTTTTTTCCTCAGCCTGTGTTGTTTAGGGATCTCCATGGGGACCCGTTTGGCCAACAATACAACCAAATGTAACCTATTCCCACCATGAGAAACTTTGCTTGTTTGTGAAAGAAGGCCAGTTCAGACTCTATATCCTCCATTACAATGAGTGCTCTCTACGGTCACTCACATAGATTTGAGGAAGTTTCCAGTGCCCTATGTTTCCACACACCCCAAATGCTCCCCAATGGAAGCTACCAATCTGATTTCTTACATCTCTAACCACCTGAAGCATTATAGCCTTGAGATTGATTTGTTAATCTATGTATGTTTTTAAATGACCTTGCATACTCTAAAATTGAAAAAATAAAGAAGGAAAATTACAAAGAACACCAGACTTGGACCCACTTAGCTGCTTTGCAAGGTATGCTTCATAGATTTTTCAGGTTAGGGTGTATGGCTACTAGGCCATTGTGTGCCTTTAAGTTCTTGAGAAATCAAGGGACTCCTTCAGGTAGTGAAGCATTGAGGCTACTTTGTGTTTCTCTGAATGGTCACTTAGAAGTAAGTCAAGAAAGCATGGATGATTGACAGGAAAATTGCTCTTAGAGATATTAATCTTGTGCATCTGGAATAAGCTGCCACCATCATTGTATCCTCATAACTACCATTGTATTGATCCTGGCAATTGCCTCAATATTCTGTTTTTTATAAGAGTATAACAAATCTGATTGCTCTCATTAAAGTTGTCATAGCCCCAGTCTTGATGTGGCTCCTCTAAAGAGAACCTGGTTTAATTTTTCACTAGCTAAATCAGGTAAAGCATAGTAAGTAAAAACAGCACTTAAACATACCAAGTTGAGAATTGTCCTTTCAAGGTCTGTAAAAGACTGTGTTGAATTTTAAATGGAATAGGATTGAATCTGCAGATTGCTTTTGATAGGATGTCCATTTATTACTATGTTAATCCTAGTGATCCATGAGCATGTATGATCTTTTCATCTTCTTGTATCTGCTTCAATTTCTTTCTTCAAAGACATGAAGCTTTTATCATACATGTCATTCACTTACTAGGTTAGAGTTACTCCAAGATATTTTATATTATTTGTGGATGTTGTAAAAGGTGTTGTTCCACTAATTTCTTTCTCAGTTCATTTGTCATTTGTACATAGGATGAATACTATTCTTTATTTTTTTGTTAATCTTGTATCCAGCCACTTTGCTAAAGGTACTAATCAGCTGTTAGAGTTCCCTAGTGTAATTGTTAGGGTCACTTATTTATACTACCATATCATCTGCAAAAACTAATTCTTTAACTTCTTCCTTCATAATTTCTATCCCCTTCATCTCCTTCAGTTTGCTTACTGCTCTGTATAAAACTTCAAGTACCATATTAAATAGATACAGAGAGGGTGGACCATCTTTTTTTGTACATGATTTTAATAGAATTGCTTTGTTTCTCTCAATTTAATTTGATGTATGTTATAGGCTTTCTGTAAATAGCTTAATTAATCTCTCAGATACCTTTATCAGGAAGTTGTGTTGGATTTTGTCAAAGTGTATTTTGGCATCTAATGAGATAATAATGTTTTTCTTCTTTCAGTTTATTTATATGGTGAATTATAACTATTGAATTTAGTATGTTGAACTATCCCTTCATGTCTGTGATGAAGCCTACTTGATAAGGGTAGAGATTCTTTTTGATGAATTACTCGATTCAGTTGGCAAGTATTTTATTGGGTATTTTTGCATCACATTAATGCTTAAGGGAAATTGGTTTTAATTTACTTTCTGGGATGAGCCATTTTGTGTTTTGGGTATTAGGGTAACTGTGACCACATAAAATGAACTAGACAATGCTTATTCTATTTCTGTTTTGTGGAATAATTTGGGGAGTATTGGCACTATCTTGTCTTTATGAGTCTTGTAGAATTCAATGCTAAAACCATCTGGCCCTGGGGTTTTTGGTGTCTGGTTATTTTAATGACTGTTTCACTACAGGTTATAGGTCTATTTAAATTGTTTATATTTTCTTTATTTATCTTTGGTAAGTGGTTCCAATTGAAAAATTTATGCTTTTAGATTTTTCTTTTTTTTGTTTTTAAATTTTAATTTAAAATATTTTTCAACAATATATTTTGACCATATTCTTTCTTCTCCCCAAACTCATACCCGACTCTCTCTACCCAACCAATTCCATGTTTTCTCGTTCTCTCCAAAAAAGCAAAAACAAATAAAAAAGAAATATCAAGACAAGCTATAAAAACAAACAAACACCAAGCAAAATATAAAAAGAACACATACACAATAGAGTCAGTTTTGTGTTGGCTAACTACTCTTGGGTGTGGAACCTGCCTTGGAGTTTGGTTGGTAAACCCTATGACACTCCATTAGAGATAGATAATGTTCCCTTTTCCAGCTTAGGTTTTTCAATTTTGTGAAAAGTGCATGCTTAAAGTGCATCGTTTTAAATCTCTGGATTTCCTCAGTATCTGTTGCTATATCCCCTTTTTGTTTATGATTCTATAACTTTAGATATTCTTTATGTGTCTCTTATTTAATTTGGAGAAGGATTTTTCCATCCTGTTGATTTCCTCAAAGAACCATTTTCTTGTTTCATTGATTCTTTGTATTGTGTCCTCTTAACACTGCCTTCATTTTGTCTCACAAGTTTAGGTACATTATGTACTCATATTCATTGCATTCTAGAAAGTATTTAATTTCTTTATTTCTGTTTTGACACAATTTTCTTTTTTTTTTCATTTTTATTATTAGTTACATTTTATTCACTCTGTATCCCAGCTGTATCCCGTTCCCTCATTCCCTCCCAATCCCACCCTCCCTCCTTCATCTCCTCCCTGCTCCTTTCAAGTCCACTGATTGGAGAAGACCTCCTCCCCATTCATCTGACCCTGTTTTATCAGGTTTCTTCAGGACTGGCTGCAAAGTTCTCCTCTGTGGCCTAGCAGTACTGCTCCTCCCTTGGGGCGTGGGGAGGTCAAAGAGCCTGCCACTGAGTTCCTGTGAGAAATAGTCCCTGTTCTCCTTACTATGGGAAACCAATTGGTTACTGAGCTACCATGGACTTCATCCTCACAGAGGTTCTAGGTTATATCCATACATGGCCCTTGGTGGTGTGTCAGTCTCAGAAAAGACCCCTGTGCCCAGATATATTTGGTCCTTGTGGAGCTCCTATCCTTTCTATGTCATACTAACTCCCTTTCTTTCATATGATTCCCTGTACTCTGCCAAAAGTTTGGTTATGAATCTTAGTATTAGCTTTGAAACACTGCTAAGTAGAGTCTTTCAGATGCCTTCTGTGGTAGACTCCTGTCATACGTTCAATGCACATACCATTTGTCTTTCTAAGTGAGGACTGATCATCGTACCCTGTGTCCACTTTCTTGTTTATCTTCTTTAGGTGTATAGATTTCATTATGCTTATCATATCTTGTAGGTCTATATAAGTGAGTATATATCATTTTTAATTATTAGATAATTGTTCAGTTTCCATAGGTTTGCACACTCTCTTGTTTCTCTTGTTGTTGATGTTCAGCTTTAATCCATGGTAGTCTGATAAGATGCAGAGGGTTATTTCAATTTTTTTTGTATCTGCTGAGAAGCATGATCCAAGACTTGGTTTCTGACTGAGGATGTGTCCCATTTTGGAGAACATTTTTTGAGGTACTGAGAAGAAGGTATATTCTTTTGTGTTTTGGCAGAATACCCTGTACATATCTATTAGGTTCATTTGGTTTACAGTGACTTCAGCATTTCTATGTTTCATTTTTTCCTAGGTAACCTGTCCATTGGTAATAGTTGGGTATTGAAGTCTTCCACTCTGACTATATGAAGGTTAATGTGTAATTTAAGCTGTAACAACTGTTCCTCAGCTACACACAACCAAAAGTGATCATAAAATTAAAAGGGTAGGCACCCCTGAATGCAGTGGAAAACTTTGCCAAAGATATCCATAAAGTTGATAAAATTCATGGTTGGTAAGTAGCACAACTCTCCCTCTGGCAACTTATATCTCATATTAGCAATTTTTATCACTAGATGGGAAGATATAATTCTGTGTGTGTGTGTGTGTGTGTGTGTGTGTGTGATGCATATACAGGAATGTAAAGTGTGTGCATGACTCATGTACATATATTTAGAGGTCAAAGGAGAAGGTCAGGCACCTTGTGTGATTGCACTTTGGTTTTTTCTCCCTCTTATCCCACTAACTCTGAAGACAATAATCCTATTGTCTCTGTCCTTAGTGCTGAAGTTACAAGCAAGCACAGCCATGCCGAGCTTTTTAAATAGATGCTGTGATTTTGAACCCAGGTTCCTATGTTCTCAGGATCTCATGTAAACAATATTGGCCTCAAACTTGCTATATACTTAAGGATTTCCTTGACCTCTAGATATTCCTGCCTTCATCTTTCAAGTGTAGAGATTATTGGTGTGTTAATATGAGCAACTGTAAAGATTTTTTCCTTAAGTAATTTATGATATATGCTATTTTCAGAAAAGTTTTTATTTTAACATTTAGGATTCCCTTAAGTTTTTTATTTTATGTTTCTCAATCTTTATAATGTTTTTTTTTCTTTTCTTTCTGGACCCTAGGTCATTTCATATGTGTAGCTGATGGACAGCTCAGGCTTTATGTGGGACTACCAGTAAGGGGAAAGGGGACTGTCTCTAATATGAACTCTTTTGACTGCTTTTTTATTACTTCCCGCTAATGGGAATGCCTTACTAGGACAGAGGGGAAGTGGACTCAGTCCTCAAGCAACTTAATGAGCTGGGGTGGGTGGGTAGGGAGGCTCCCCTTGTCTGAGTAATAGGGGACTGGGGAGGGGGTTAAGAGGGTGGAACTGGGAGGAGAGGACAGTTGGGGCTACAACCAGGATGTAAAGTGAATAAAATAATAAATTAATTAAAAAACAAGTGGTGCTTTTATTTTTCTTAAATAAAATTTCTCTTGGCCTCTAGAACATCTTATTGACACTTTCCTAACCTATGAGACTCTAGCTGGCTTTCCTTCCTGAGTCCATCCTGACATAGAGCTTCTGTGTGTTGGATTGCTACAGAACCAAGGTTTATATAGTTCATCTTACTATCTGAGTTGATAACTTGACATCTTACGCATTTTTATATGCCACTTACATGCTGAAGAATCTAAAATCTTTAGCATAACAAGCAGAAGAGTGTTCATCTGCTAGGAAACTGGCAGTGTATTTCACTGCTTAACATCTGTCACTAAAAACAGCTGTCACTACGTTTGTCCATAATCTGAAAAGGGGAACTATATCATATCACTGAGGTAACACCAGTGATTAAGGAAAATGCCAGATGCCAGTTGAGGGAGGTATTTCTATATTTATATTATGTGAATTTTCCTTGGGCTATGGGAAAAAGTATCTGTTCACTTTGGATATAGCATCAAGGTACACCCAAGAAATGGCTATATCCATGTCTAGTTAAGAAACTAAGGAGGACAAAAGTCATCTGAGGAGGGGCAAGATGGCGGCGCCGGGAGGACTCTCATTCTGAGCAGCAGCACAGCAGGATCAGCACAGTGAACAGCAATCAGAACTCTCGGCCATAAAACACAGTCATTGTGTTTCCCAGGTGAGAGGATACCCCACGTGGGGGATTCAATCAGCTTTTAACTCACCCGGCTAAACCGCGGAAGAGATCCCGGTTCCGCCAGACGCTTGGCTGCCGGCCGCCAGCCCCAGCCCCAGCCCAGAGCCACAAGCCAGTGTCTCTGGTCATGGTCCCAGACTGAACCTTGGGCACCACACTATCAGAGACTGGAATTTTCAGTCGAGAGATAACCCCAGGGTACAGGAAACGATTGGGACCGGCCTTAGGTCACCCAGACATCCCCTGGAAAAGACTCGGGCGGGTTCCACGGGCACCCCAGGAGCCAGCCCGGAGCCAGAGCCGGGGACCCAGGTTCCGGCACAGAGCCCTGCCTGCCTGCGTGCCTGATTCGCCGCCAGAGATAGAAACGGCGGGTCTGATCTCAGAGCACTCAGCTCACCCCCAACCTGAAAAGGTCCCCGGAAAATTACCCAGCTTAGGGAGCCACTCAGACTCCCAAAAGCCACAAAGGCAGACACAGGCAGTTTCTGCGCACCAGACAGCTGGCAGAGACTGAGCCGCCCTCACACAGCTGTGCTCCAGGCACAGGCAAATTTCTGTGGCCAGCCAGCTGGCGGACACTGAGCAGTGTGCACCAGGGCAAAAAAAGACACTAGGAGTCCACGTCTCCAGAGAATCCACGGGGAAGGAAGGAAACTGTACTGATCTAAATCACCCAATCCTTCCCTAGAAAAAGTCTAGTAGTCTAGTGGGGCCGAGGCGCCAGCACTCAGCTGTGCTCCAGACACAAGCACAAACAGTTGAGGCGCGCCTGATGTCCAACTGGGTCACAGCAGCTGATCATTAAATTTGCAACAAGAAACCCAGAAACAGGGCAGCTGCCCTCAGGACTTCCCTGGGTGAGAGGAGAACCCTCTCGACTAACAAAGACCACAGTTACCACTCAGGTCTATATCCCTGAGGTGAGCAACTCCTGAAAAAACACCAGCCATCCAGGGACTATACCCAAAAAGCTGAGAAGACATCCTTCAGGAAAATCCAGCTTTCTGCAAAGGGGATTCTCTCCACCACAGGATCCCCAGGAACCACCAGAAAATAACCCCAAACTCCTAAGATAACACAATGGGTAGAGGCCAGCGTAAAAGCTCAAGCAACAAAAGACAGAGCAATATGGCATCTCCAGAACCCAGTTACCCAGGGGCAAGTAGCCCTGGACACCCCACCATAACTGAAATCCAAGAAGATGACCTAACAAGTATGCTCATGAAGATGATAACAGAGGAAACAAATAAGATTCGTAAAGACATAGAGGAAGATAAACTCAAACAGAATATTGCCATCCGTAAAGAAATAGAGGAAGCTGCAGCCAAACAGTTTATGGCCTTTAGAAAGGAAATGCTTAAAACACTGAATGAAATGAAAGAAACAGAGTTGAAGGAACTAAAAGAAAAACAGGAAAGTACAATCAGACAGGTGAAGGAAGTAAACAAAACAACTCAAGACCTGAAGATAGAATTGGAAAAATTAAAGAAAACACAAATGGAAGAAATAATGGAAAGGAAGAATCTAGGGAAGAAAACAGGAACTACAGAGGTAAGCATAACCAACAGACTACAAGAGATGGAAGAAAGAATCTCAGGTGTAGAAGATACAATGGAAGAAATCGATGTATCAGTCAAAGAAAATGTTAAATCTGAAAAATTCCTGACACAGACCGTCCAAGAAATGCAAGACAATATGAAAAGACAAAACCTAAGAATAATAGGTATAGAGGAAAAAGAAGACTCCCTTCTCCAAGGCCCAGAAAATATTTTCAACAAAATCATTGAAGAAAATTTCCCCAAGCTAAAGGAGAGGCCAATTAGAATACATGAGGCCTACAGAACACCCAGCAAATTTGACCAGAAAAGAAAATCCTCCCGCCACATAATAATCAAAACAGTAAGTATACAGAACAAAGAAAAAATACTAAAAGCTGCAAGGGAAAAAGGCCAAGTAACATATAATGGCAAACCCATTAGAATCACACCTGACTTTTCAACAGAGACTATGAAAGCCAGAAGGGCCTGGACAGATATCATGCAGACCCTAAGAGAACACAGATGTCAGCCCAGGCTACTATACCCAGCAAAACTCTCAGTCCTCATAGATGGAGAAAACAAGATATTCAATGACAAAAACAAATTTCAACAATACCTACAAACAAATCCAGCATTACAGAAGACACTGGAAGGGAAAATACAACCCAAGAAAGCTAGCTACATTCAAGAAAACACAGGAAATAAATAACCTCACTTCAGTAAAACAAAAAGCAACCAAGCACACAACCTGATGACCACAGCCAACACCAAAATCAAGAGATCTAACAGCCACTGGTCATTAATCTCTCTCAACATCAATGGACTCAACTCTCCAATAAAAAGACACAGATTAACAGAATGGATACGTAAACAAAACCCAGCAATCTGTTGCATACAAGAAACACACCTAAGACACAAAGATAGACATTACCTGAGGGTAAAGGGTTGGAAGACGACTTTCCAAGCAAACGGACCCAAGAAGCAAGCAGGAGTAGCCATTCTAATATCTGATAAAATAGACTTTCAACCAAAATTAATCAAAAGAGATGGGGAAGGACACTTCATACTCATCAAGGGAAAATTCCACCAGGAAGACATCACAATCCTGAACATATATGCCCCAAATACAAGGGCACCCACATTTGTGAAAGAAACATTGATAAAATTTAAAGCACATATAGATCCACACACATTAATAGTGGGAGACTTCAACACCCCACTCTCAACAAAGGACAGGTCAACCAAACAGAAATTAAACAAAGAAACAATGTCTCTGACAGAGGTCATGAATCAAATGGACCTAACAGACATTTACAGAACTTTACACCCAAACACAAAAGAATTTACCTTCTTCTCAGCACCTCATGGAACCTTCTCCAAAATAGACCACATAGTGGGTCACAAAGCAAGCCTCAACAAATACAAGAAGATTGAAATAATCCCATGTATCTTGTCTGATCACCATGGAATAAAGCTGGACCTCAACAATAACAGAAATAACAAAAAGCCTACACACACATGGAAACTGAACAACCTGTTACTAAATGACAGCTGGGTCAGGGAAGAAATAAAGAAAGAAATTAAAGTCTTTCTAGAAATCAATGAAAATGAAGACACAACATACCCGAACTTGTGGGACACAATGAAAGCAGTGCTAAGAGGAAAGTTCATAGCACTAAGTGCCTTCAAAAAGAAATTCGAGACAGCTCATTCAAGCACCCTAATGGCTCACTTAAAAACCCTAGAAAAAGAAGAAGCAGACACACCAAGAAGGAGTAGACGGCTGGAAATAATCAAACTCAGGGCTGAAATCAATCAATTGGAAACAAATAAAACAATTCAAAGAATCAATGAAACCAAGAGCTGGTTCTTTGAGAAAATCAACAAGATCGACAAACCCTTAGCCAGGCTAACTAAAAGGCAGAGAGACACCACCCAAATCAACAAAATCAGAAATGAAAAGGGGGATATAACTACAGACACTGAGGAAATCCAAACAATCATTAGGACTTACTTCAAAAGTCTATATGCCACAAAATTTGAAAATCTAAATGAAATGGACAATTTTCTTGATCGATTTGACTTACCAAAGCTGAACCAGGACCAGGTAAATCAACTAAATAGACCTATATCCCCCAAAGAAATAGAAGCGGTCATCAAAAGTCTCCCATCCAAAAAAAGCCCAGGACCAGATGGCTTCAGCGCAGAATTCTACCAGACCTTCAAAGAAGAGCTAACACCAATTCTCTTCAAACTATTCCACAAAATAGAAACAGAAGGAATATTACCAAATTCATTCTATGAAGCCACAGTCACCTTGGTACCTAAACCTCACAAAGACTCAACAAAGAAAGAGAATTTCCGGCCAATCTCCCTTATGAACATTGATGCAAAAATACTTAATAAAATACTTGCAAACCGAATCCAAGAACACATCAAAGATATTATCCACTATGACCAAGTAGGCTTCATCCCAGGTATGCAGGGGTGGTTCAATATACGGAAATCCATCAATGTGATCCACCATATTAACAAACTGAAAGAAAAAAACCACATGATAATCTCCCTAGATGCTGAAAAAGCCTTTGACAAAATCCAACATCCATTCATGTTCAAAGTATTGGAGAGATCAGGGATACAAGGCACATATCTAAACATAGTAAAGGCGATATACAGCAAGCCTATAGCCAACATCAAACTGAATGGAGAGAAACTTAAAGCAATCCCACTGAAATCAGGGACAAGACAAGGCTGCCCACTCTCTCCATATCTCTTCAACATAGTGTTGGAAGTCCTTGCTAGAGCAATAAGACAGTTGAAGGAGATCAAGGGGATACAAATTGGAAAGGAAGAAGTCAAATTATCACTATTTGCAGATGATATGATAGTATACGTGAGTGACCCCAAAAACTCTACCAGGGAACTCCTACAGCTGATAAACACCTTCAGCAAAGTGGCAGGATACAAAATTAACTCAAAAAAATCAGTAGCCCTCCTGTATACAAAAGTCAAAAGGGCTGAGAAAGAAATTAAGGAAACAACACCCTTCACAATAGCCACAAATGACATAAGGTACCTCGGAGTAACCCTAACCAAGGAAGTCAAAGACTTGTATGAAAAAAATTTCAAGTCTCTGAAGAAAGAATTAGAAGAAGATATGAGAAGATGGAAAGATCTCCCATGCTCATGGCTTGGTAGGATTAACATAGTAAAAATGGCCATCTTACCAAAAGCAATCTATAGATTCAATGCAATGCCCATCAAATTACCAACACAATTCTTTACAGACCTGGAAAGGAAAATTCTCAACTTCATATGGAATAACAAGAAACCCAGAATTGCTAAAACAATCCTCTACAATAAAAGATCTTCTGGAGGTATCTCCATCCCTGATCTTAAGTTGTACTATAGAGCAACAGTTTTAAAAACTGCATGGTACTGGCATAGAAACAGAATGGTGGATCAATGGAACCGAACAGAGGACCCAGAAATAAACCCACACACTTATGGACACCTGATCTTTGACAAAGACGCCAAAACCATACAATGGAAAAAAGATAGCATCTTCAACAAATGGTGCTGGTCTAACTGGATGTCTACATGTAGAAAAATGAAAATAGATCCATACTTGTCACCCTGCACCAAACTGAAGTCCAAGTGGATCAAAGACCTCAACATAAAACCAGACACATTAAATCGGCTTGAAAAAAAAGTGGGAAATACCCTAGAACTCATTGGTACAGGGGGAAACTTCCTGAACAGAACACCAACAGCACAGGCTCTAAGAGCAACAACCAATAAATGGGACCTCATGAAACTGAAAAGCTTCTGTAAAGCAAAGGACACCGTCATCAAAACAAAGCGACCACCTACAGATTGGGAAAGAATCTTCACCAACCCTTTATCTGACAGAGGACTCATATCCAGTATATATAAAGAACTAAAGAAGCTGAAAAGCAGCAAACCAAGTAATCCACTTAAAAAATGGGGAACAGAGCTAAACAGAGAATTCTCTGTAGAGGAATACCGAATGGCAGAGAAGCACTTAAAGAAATGCTCAACCTCACTAGCCATTAGGGAAATGCAAATCAAAACAACGCTGAGATTTCACCTTACACCCATGAGAATGGCCAAGATCAAAAACTCAAGTGACAACACATGCTGGAGAGGTTGTGCAGAAAGGGGAACCCTTCTGCACTGCTGGTGGGAATGTAAACTTGTACAACCACTCTGGAAATCAATCTGGCGCTTTCTCAGACAACTAGGAATAGCGCTTCCTCAAGATCCAGCCATACCACTATTGGGCATATATCCAAAAGAGGCTCAAGTACACAAAAAGGACATTTGCTCAACCATGTTTGTAGCAGCTTTATTTGTAATAGCCAGAAGCTGGAAACAACCCAGATGCCCCTCAACTGAAGAATGGATGCAGAAATTGTGGTACATCTACACAATGGAATATTACTCAGCAATGAAAAATAAGGAAATCATGAAATTTGCAGGTAAATGGTGGGATCTGGAAAGGATCATCCTGAGTGAGTTGTCTCAGAAGCAAAAAGACACACATGGTATATACTCACTCATATAGACATACAACATAGGACAAACCCACTAAAACCTGTGCATCTAAAGAAACTAAGCAAGAGAGAGGACCCTAACTAAAACGTCCAAACTCCATCCAGAAAGGCAAAGAGGATGGACATCAGAAGAAGAAGAAAACAGGAAACAACCTAGGAACCTACCACAGAGGGCCTCTGAAAGCCTCTGCCCTTCAGGCTATCAAAGCAGATGCTGAGCCTGATGGGCAACTGTTGGGCAGAGTGAACGGAATTTTAGGTAAGAACTGGGAAATAGTAAGAGCTGGAGAGGACAGGGTCTCCACAAGGAGAGCAAAAGAACAAGAAAATTTGAACATAGGGAACTTCCCAGAGACTCATACTCCAACCAAGGACTATTCATGGAGATAACCTAGAACCCCTGCACAGATGTAGCCCAGGGCAGTTCAGAGTCCAATTGGGTTACATAGTAATGTGAAGAGGGACTGCCTCTGACATAATCTGATTGGCCTGCTCTTTGATCACCTCCCTCTGGAGGGGGGGAGCAGCCTTACCAGGCCACAGTAGAGGACAATACAGCCACTTTTGATGTGAACTGACAGACTAAGATCAGAAAGGAGAGGAGAACCTCCCCTATTAGTGGACTTGGGGAGTGGCATGCAAGCAGAGGGAGGAGGGAGGGTGGGATTGGGATGGGAGGAGGGAGGGGCTTATGGGGGGATGCAGAATGAATAAAGTGTAATTGATGAAAAATTAAAAAAAAAAGAAAAAAAAAAGAAACTAAGGAGTTCACCAGGATTATTTACAAGTTCATGGGTAAAGGGTTACAAGCAGGAGCACAGGCAACTCAAAGACAAGTACATCATGGAAAAGCCTACCTAAGCAGGAGTGAACTATTGAGAAAACTGCATCATTGGAGCTCCCTGCAGGACTTGCAGGGAGCTTAGCAGGTTGAAGAGTCTCTTCTGAGAAATTGCCACTGACTATATAATCTTTAGGAGGGGCTTTGTGAATCTTACGAGTTTCAGAAGCTTGTGTTTACTTCTGAATCTTAACGAGTCTGCTTCCTGAAGAGAATGCAGAATTTGAGGAAATTTTATAGACAACACAGTATAGTATTATAACTGATGGCATAATGACAATTAGAGACCATAACAAGGGGTTTATTTCTCTGTTTCTCTCAACTTTTATTTGCACAATTAAGAGACAACTCAAACTTAGACTTCAGGCTGATTTTATTTTTTGTTTGTTTGTTTTGTTTTTTCAGGACAGAGTTTTTCTGTGTGGCTTTGGCAGTCCTTGAACTAGTTCTGTAAAACAAGATGACCTTTAACTTACAAAGATATACCAGCTTCTAACAGGTAGATTTAACATCACTGGATAGCAATTTGTTTGCACTCCATCTATGATAATTGACTCCCTTTTCTTAAGGAGGTTCTAAAAGTCTCTCTGATCTAGGTGACCCCAGATTTTGTAAAGAGTATCACACAGCCCTTGGGAGAATATTACAGGCCAGACTCTTTCCTGGTAAGAAAACAAGTCCAACAATAATCTGGGAATGCCTAGAAATGCCCCACCCTGCTAAGGATTTTAATCTTCATCAGTGACCTTCAAATGTACTTGAAGATTCTCCAACCAGTAAGATAATTGAATACTGTGTTTTCCTTCTTGTGATAAGATTATGGACTGCATGGAAAATGAGGCACTGTACCACTCCATGTAAATCAAATATCCCTGACCCCCTGACCCCAGTAAATCAAACACATTAACCCTCAAAATCCCTCTCACTGCCCAAAGTTTATAAATCTTTGTTGTCAAATAAACATGATGCTGGCTGTTTGTGTGGTGAGCGATACTTCCAAGTTTCCACCATGGCCACCTGAGGTTGTCATTTATCTCCCACTGGGCCACATATCACTGGGCCTGCCCACAATCCCACTGGGCCTGGGCCTCACCAGGTCTGGGTCTTACTAGGCTTGTTACTCAGGTGCAAGCTGACAAAGCATGGGATTTTGCCTGCACCCTTGTGGTGCTAAACACAGCAGCTTAACTAAGCACTGTAACACTTTGGTATTTCCATAGACTTCAGAATGCCCAAGTTTCCACTGCTACTGGTTAACTCATTCTTCTAAAGTAGCTAAACTATAACACTCCGTGGAAATCTTTACCATACCACAGACTAGCACTTGGGCCTCACACTCTAGCCAACCCTAACAGAAATGACTCTCCCCTCCCCTTGCTGCCCTGCCTCTTAATTGGAAGCCAGGTCCAGGACCCTGACCAAACTCAGGCCCCTGCAGAAACCGAGGCCCCTGCTGAAGAGAGGACAGAGTGCTCCAAAGTTTCTCCCATTGTCTGGTTGTGGGTCTATGTTGATTATCAACTAATGCCAAATGAAGCTTTACTGATGAGGGTTGACCAATGCACTGATTCTTTATTTAAATGTCTTTGAATTTTCAGAAACTTTTAGTAAGAACATATTGCTCTTAATTTAACAACTCCATGCCTACAACAGCCTCTGCATCTCCAATGTCTGGCTTTGAGCATCTCCACATCTCATAGCTTATTTTAGGCCAGTCATTTTTTTTTTTTTTTACTATCTTTCTCAAGTATGTCAGATTTAATGATTCTAATGATCTTATAAATACGTAAATTATCACACAATTGTGCTATAACCTTGGTCCTGAAAATACATTTTGCAAAGTGCCTCCATCACACCACACACCACCAAACAACACCTTGGCTTAGGATTGCAGCACCGAATGTTGTAAGTGGAATGATTTAACCATATGCACGTGGATTTCTGCTTCCTCGCCAGTAGTTAAAACATTTTCCTAGCACCATCTACATATCAGATAAAAAGATCTTTGGACTGCATTTTGTTAAAATATTAGATTAAAACATTGTTTGAATTTCTGAGCAAATTTTTATTTAAAAATTATTAAGTGTATTTGGTTTTAGGATTAGAACATAATTTACAACAATTTCTGAGATGGGCCTCAAATGTCCATGGCAGATAGCAGGTCACAAGTGGAAAGAATTTAAGAAGGATTGCTTCAGTCAGTTAATACTTTTCGTACTTGCTTAAATCTTAGCACAAATGTCTTTTTTTGTTAGAGGAGCCTTGCTGACTGCTTCATCTGAAGTGATGACCTCCTCCTCAAGCCATTTATGAATTCATGATTATTATCTTAATTATATATTGGGAATTGTGTGACTCACCTCTGAGAATACTTGTGCATTATGATCCAAGACTTTAAACTGCTAGACAAAAATCAGAACTTCATTTTGTTCACATTTCCCTCTCTGAAGTCTCAAAATTGTCCAGCACATTGAGCCTAATAAGTGCTTCATGTGCAAAAAGATGAATACTTACAAGATGGAAGAACAAAAGAGCTATTGCTTGCTTCTTCCTACGCTGTGATGTTACGCTTTAAATTTTCCAGTGCAACGTGTTCAATGCTTGCTTCACATAGATTGTATAAAACTTTATTAGAAAAAAATTTGCAGGGGTGTAAATATAGCCTATTCAGCTAAGTATTTGCTGGTTTTGACCCCCATATAAAAAGCCGGAGTCTATTGCACCCTTCTGTAATCCCAGAATTGATTACAAGCCAAGGAACAATATTACAAGGCTTGCTGGCCAGCCAGCCTAGATGAATTGGTGAGTTCTACATTCAGTGATAACCTGTTGTAGGGTGATTGATGAAGACCCAACCTTGATCTCTGCTCTTCATACAGGTTCACACGTGCTATCCATACACTTGCTTATCAAACATACATGCATGCACACACTATTTTAGATTTTCAATTCCATGCATAATGTGGACTAAAACAGATGTCAGTTTTTCACATATCTATGATTTTTTTTATTAATGAAAGTGAAATTAAAATTTTCTTCTCCCTACTATGATATAAGTAGACATGCTATAAAATGATATAATGAGAGTTTTAGACACTAGAAAAATATGTGACTTTCATTATTTACCACAGGAAATGTGGAAGAATATCTGTAAAATGATTTCCAGTCTTTCAGCAATCTATCCCTTCTCAGTGTACAGCACAAGAGGACAGCAAAATCACCACATTTTTTACACTAGAAAATCGATCATAAAAGGTGTGTTCCAGGCAGCTTAATGGCACAAATCATTTTCTCCAAATACCAGAAAAAAAAATTGGTCAAGTGCTCAATTTGAAGCAATGCCATGTTTTGTTCTTTTATTTTCCCACAATATGCCCTTTAAAGATGAAAAAATACTCAGCCTATAACAGAATTAAAGCATGCAGAATAAGATTAAATAATGTGTGACATCCAAATCATATATATTTAGAATGTGCCAGACACGACTCAGTCTCAAGTTTTCTTATTAACATCTCCCACCCCATAAACCTCAAAATTAAAAATACATTTTATCACAAACTTGAAATATTGTCTGAATGTAATATTCTAAATTAAATGAAAATAAACCTCCTCCCCTCTCCCTTGCTCCATCCCTCGTCCTGTTTATCTGTTTCTTTGAGAATGCATAGTTTTGCATGTTTACTCATAATGAACACATGGAATAAACTTTATTGTTTGGGGTAGAACAAATAAATATGGAAACTTCAATTCTGGTTATTTTTACTTTTTAAAGTTTTTACTTAGAAATATATTAAAACAATATGAATTATTGCATACTTAAAGTATACAACATATCTTAAAATGTTTTACTATGAAATAAAAAATAGTATAATGAACTAACAGTTCAGTAGCATGTGCGTGTATTAATGTATAGCTATGTTTATTCACAAACAGGCAGAGCACAATCAGTATATCTTTATTAGCTGGGAAATAGGCACTCTTTCCTGTTTCCTGCACTGTGACACCAGCAGTTGATCCTTCCTTCTGTCACCCACAATATTTCATTATCACTTGGAAGGAGATAGGCCAGAAGTGACTGGCTCCCTGCCTGCTCAGAGCTTGCACTCCCAGGGGCCCCATCTCAGTCCCTTTACTGCACCTGTAAATTCGATTAAACAAACTAGATGGAACCAGGGTTTCTCTGATTAGTATTTTCTGCCCTTTTAAAACATGTTTACTGTGCTATAACTTATTCACTATAACACCCACACATTTAAAACATCCATTTCAGTGTTTTTAGGGAGTAAGAGAATTGTATACTAATCTATATTACAGAATTTCACAACATTTCCAATAATTACTAAGAGGGAACCATATAGCTATGGTCTTTGTTACCTTCTTATTGCTGTGACTAAATACTAGAAATGCAACTTAGGAAGAAAGGAAGGAGGGAAGGAAGGAAGGAAGGAAGGAAGGAGCAAGAGAGGAGAAGAGGGTAGAAGGGGAGAGGGCAGGAGGGAGAAAATGATATTTAACTTATGATTTGAGGTTATATTCCATCATGACAGGGGAGGCTTGATCTGCTTTTGCTGCAGCAGGTTCAGGGTATCTGGCTGTGTTGCATCCATATGGTACTTAAAAACCAGCTCAGCTCACTTTCTGGTTTTTATTTATTCTAGAATATCATGAGATAATACAGCTTGCATTCAGAGGGAATCTTCCCTCTTCAAAGGGAAACAACCTAATAGATACTTCCTCTGGTATGTGAAACACACAACTTTAGAGAATACCACAGCACCCTTAACATAATGTCTAAGTTTCATCTTGGAATGAAAACATATTTACCACATTCCTCAAAGTCTCTGTAGTCCTAGAACACCCAGAACTTTTCAAACGCCCAAAGCCCCAAAGTTTGTCCTGAGATGCAAAGTAATTTCTTAAGCATGAGAATCTATGAGATGTTTTGTTAAAGTCACATACTTATCAATATGCAATGCCACAGAATAAACATTCTATTTCCAAAATGGAGGAGTGAGAAAATACTGAGGAAAGAAGAAGCAAGTAAGACTGAAATCCAAGAAGACCAAATCCAAATCCTGCAGCTCTATGTATGAGATTCGGTGTGCATGATGGGACTGCCTGAATGCTCACAGCTCTGGATAGCCCACTGCCTCCAGCATTGTTGCCTCCAGCATTACACATTAATTCTTAGATCACCTTCCGTCCATGCTTAAAGCTATTCCTATTGTATCCCATGGTCTTGGCATATCTAATAGTCAGGGGTTTCCATTTCAATTTATACTTTACCTGCTTAGTTTATGCAAAAACATTCCCAGGGTTCCTTACAGCACAACTGTTTTTTACCAGGCACTCTCTGGTCACAGTGAATTTCTGGAATTTGGTGGAAAGCTTCATGCGCTCCTTACTTTTACAGGTTCTATGATAGCAAAATAACCACATACATAACAGTGCTAAATACTGCTACAAGCTATAGAGGTAGCATAACCCCCACTTGGACTAACACAGTAACCCCAAAGTGCTGTCTAGGCTGACCCTAGAAAAACACTTCCCTGAAGAGCCAGTTTGTGGTTGAGAACCTCTTCACAGCAGTCTTAGTTTGGGCAGTCTTTTCATGACTGTCAGGTTTGTTACGTGGTGGCACCTTCAATTCTTCCATCTGTAGAACTTTGTTCATGAGGCACTTGTTTGGCTATCCTTGTAAGGAATGAGGTTTCTCCATTTTGGTACCAATCACTCTAACAATGACAACCACTTTATCTGAGGCAATTTCATCCACATTTCATACATTTTCGTGTTCCTTTTCTCACCCAGCAGCAATTTCCCATATCTTTTTTCTTCCATGATGCTCTCTCACTATTGTCCACTTCATGATCAGTGTGCAGTTATCATGATATACATGAATACTACCTTGTTTAGGAGTTTTCTCTAAGAAACAAATTATTCTACTAATTTTGAATACAGACTCATTCAAATTTTCAGGTATGAACAAATGCAACTAGCTTTTTATAAAACATAAAAGCCTAGCTCCTCATAGAGCCCTTGTCCTCCTCTGAAAGGTCATGAGCCAGGTGTAAACTGTCTGAATTTTCCTAGGATGTTGCACGTCCAAATTCTCACCAGAATGGCCTATTGACTACTACTGACAACATTCTAGGGGTTCTTCATTCCAGAACTCCAAACTATTCCTCATTTCTCCTACAAATTCTTTCAAAAGTGTTAAAACGGTATGATTGATTTTGTCACAATTTTTTCCCCTTTCATTTATTTTTTGTTGATGTGACAAAAATATTTAAGGAAAGGATGGTTTATTTGGCTCACAGTTTGGATGCATAGTCCGTCATGACAGGAAAGGCTCTGAATGGGTCTAGATATGTTGGAAGAACTATGAGGCATCTGGACACCAACTATGTAGTCATGCAGCAGAGAGAGATGAATCCTGATGCTCACCTTGCTTTCTTACCACTAAATAAGGCCACGGCTCATGAAATATTGCATATTTCTCTTCAATTAATTAGCCCTTTCTAGAAAAATCACAGTAAGAGTTATGTTTTCATTGTGATTCTAAATACAATCAAATAATAACAATAGTTTCTCATTCCTTTTTCAAATACATACTGCAGCTACAAAAAGTAAAACCTTGTAGTACAAATATAAAAATTAACATGTAATACATTCTTCAATTAAGAGTAAGACGTGCAAGCAAACACTCAAGTGATTTTGAGCAAGGTAACTGAAACAATTAAGGAGACAAGCAAAAGTCTTCCATCAAATGAGGCTCTTCCTCTCCGTCTACAGAGTAATGTAGCTGACTACAGACTCCTACCTTTCACAAAGATCAATCCAAACTTCACCGTGAGAAGAATTCATGTTGGCTTTTCTTTTCAAAAGATACGGTGGGAAAAGAACCCACAGAGTGTGGAAACAAATTTGAAAATTATGTGTCTGACCAGGAACTGGCTTCTAGAATGTAAAAAGAGCTTTTCAATTAAATGATAAAATATTAATAACTCAACATAAAATGTGAAAATGATTTTGCAAATCACCTCAGTGACAAAGAACCTGAAATAATAAATACATAAATGGAGAGATGTGCAACACCATAGTCATTATGTGACAGAAACAAGGTTCTGCAGTTCCTTTGGGACCTGATGGAACTACAAATTAGTGGGTAATGAAAATATTCAAGAGGATGTGAAGAAGTAAATATCCCATACTACAAGAAGATAAGAAGTCCTGGCAATTTAGGAAATAGTCCTTATGAGTCTAGTTTCCAACTTGTCCCAAAGATCCCCACCCAGTTGGAGACCTTCTATAGGGTAGGCTCCTGGGAGGATGTGGGGTGTCTCTAGCTGAGACTCCCAGCAGCAGGAAATATAGAGAGTGGTCACCCTCTGCATCCAGGCAGGGCTCCCAGTGATGGGAGGGAGATAGTGACTTACTCAAAGAATTTCTGACACCAAATTTACCCTGCCTACAAGATGGGCATGGATAAAGATGTCACAGAATTTGAGAAAATGGCCAACCCATGACTGGCCCAAACTGAGACCAGCACCATGGGAGAGACCCAACCTCTGTCACTATTAATGATTCTCTGCTATGCTTGCAGACATGGGCCACACTACTGTCCTCTGAGAGGCTCCAACAAGAGGCTCTAACAAGCAGCACACTGATAGAGATGCTAATGCCCCCAACCAAACATTAGACAGAGATCTAGGTATCTTATGGAAGAATTGGAGGAAGAATAGAGAAACCTGGAGGGGACAAAAACTCCACATAAAGTCCAACATAGACAACAAATCTAAGTCCATAAGGGCTCACAGAGTGCACGCATGGCGCAGACCTAAGCTCCTACACTTATGGACCTAATAGACAGCCCCATCTTCATGTGGGTCCCTTAGCACCCGAAGCAGGGGCCATCACTTACATAGAGGCAGTTGCCTGCTACTGAATCACTTTTCCTCACCTGGGCAGCCTTGTCTGGCCTCATTGGAAGAGGAAGCACTTGGTCTTGCTGCAAGGTGAGTGCAGGAGTAGTATGGCTTGGGGGTGGCTCCCTTCTTTGAGAACAAGGGGAGGGGAGGAGGGAGGGTGGATAGGGAGAAAGGAAGATAGGAGTAGCAGAGGGAGGAGACTGTGGTCTGTATGTAATGGGAGTAAACACATAAAAGAGGGAAAAAAAAAAAAAACCACAGAAAATAAAAGTGTAGTTTCCACACAAATCAACATGCCTTCAGAGAAAACAAAGTTAAAAACATTAACTTGAATGTGCTAAGGAACACACCTAGTTAAGTTTCCCCTCTTTTGAATCTAACTTTCTTCTTACATCTCCAAGTCCAGGGTACTTTAGTTAAAATTCCACCATAATCATATTAAAGTCAAATCACACATGGGGATTCTTTTTAACAAATAAAACACACACACACACACACACACACACAGAGAGAGAGAGAGAGACAGAGAGAGAGAGAGAGGTTTGTACTGCTACAGTTGTAAGTCTGAGACGATCATGGTACATTCCTAAAGGATCTGTATGTACCCACGTATGCCTTGCTTTCTATGATTGGCCACATTCACTGTCAAGAAGCAGTGACATTTTCCTGAAAAGTAAAGTTCACCTTCATTGGGAAACTTTTGGGTTGATTCTTCTGTTTTCTTCCTTCATATCATTCTTCTTCTTGTTGTTCTTCTTCTTGTTGTTCTTCTTCTTGACCCGAGTCTACTTTTAGAAAGCTTGTTTGATAGCCACTTGTATAAAATACATTTTAATCACTAGCATATTCCCTTAAGGTCTGGAAATTTTAGTTGCCAGCTAAACCAACATTAGAACCTTGTCAAAGAGGTGAGGAAGGATCTAGAAGCAAGGTACTTACTCTGTGTGTTATGACCCCTTTACTAGCTGAATGGCTCTTTTTACAGGAGAAACTTAAGATCATCAGACACAGATAGTTACATTGTGATTCATAAGAGTAGCAAAACTGACTATGAAGTAGCAATAAAGGTAATTTTATAATTGGAGGTTATCACAACATGAGGAACTCTATTAAAGCATCACAGCATTAGGAAGGTTGGGAACCACTGATCTAGAGGGTTGATATATTCAGAGAACCAGGAGCTTGTCTTCCCAGACATAATCACAGCTTTGCCCTTCTTGAAGTCTAAAGCTACAGCCTTCAAACACAGGGGTATTGGAGATCTCGCTACACAGAGCTGACAAGCATAAGTCAACAAAAACACTGTAAAATGAACTGCTGACCTGCCCATATATATATGTGTTCTTCAGCTTGATTTCCTGCAGCCATGCAACTTAAAAAAATCTCTAAATCTATGGTATAGGGAATTCAGTGTTCTTAAGCTTGTGTCAAGCAGGCTTTGAAGATCTCTATTTGCTTTTCTATTTGGAATGTGTATGTATGTTTTAAGAGTGACCGGTGAGTAAATTTGCTCAACTGTCAGAATCTCAATTACTACTAAGCTAAACTGGTCTCCAGCGTCTACCAGTTACAAGGCCAAACAGAACAGCAATCATTGCACAACATTTTCAGCTAATGCATTCCCTTTAAGCTATACTTTAAACTCTTTTCAAACCCTGATCCTGGAGGCTGACTCAGGGAGAGTTGCATCCTTTGCTGACATGGACTATGGCCCTATTTCTTGAAAACGGAAGGAGAGAATAAATTCCGTGATGGCAATATTTGCCTTCTGGTTGTTTCCACAGTCTGTTCTTGTACTAAGCTTGCTGAGTGATTATCACATCAGAGTCACTTCCTGCTGACAGCAAAACATATAAACTTTTCTCAAGAATAAAACAGTATCTCCAGAAAGCATTCAATTCATCCATATTTTTTGGGTTTGCAACAAAAGCATCTATTTCCTTTCACTATGCTCTTCCCTTTGTGTAGAGCCCATTTGCTTGTTTTCAGTAAGTCCTGTATCAATAATTTCCATGTAAACCTCTTGGAAGAAAGAAAACAAAACAAAATGCCAGATGACTTACTGAAAATAAAGGATGACCTTATAAAAATGTTAATGTACTTAAGAAGCACAAACATGCAATACTGACAGCACATCCACTGAAGCAATGAATAAAGTTATTGAAAGTGGTGATGGTTACAGAGAATATAATAATGACTGAATCGATTGTGCAACTACTGAGTTTAGTTCTTTAGTGGAAGGATTCATTGTATGTTAACCTCCATTATTATCACCACTATTTATCAATATCTCCCTGTGTATACGATCCTGACCCAGATAGATGTTATCTGCTCTGTATGAGACCTCTACAGTTAACTGACAAAACAGTGTTTAGTTATCATTGATGCTTTATCACTTTCTTGAATACTTTCTCATTACTGTGATAAAATACCCTGAAAAGTACTTAAGAAAGAAATAATTTATTTTGGCAGAAGGCAGGGAAGGTATCACCGCAGGAGCAGTTGGCTAGATGGTCACACTGTATCAATACTCAGAAAGCAAAGAGTGAAAAAAAAAAAAAGTGAAGTTGTAATATAAAGCCTAATGTGCTGACCCCAGAATCTCACATTGAGGTTAACCCTCATAAAAGTTCCAAAACTTTTCCACAAAAGTGCCACCACCTAGGACACATGTGTTCATACATATGAACTTAAGGAGGCACTTCATATTCAAACCACAAAAATCAATGATGATATTCAATGGTATTTTCATACTTCTTGTGATATAAAGTTATAGTCACTATACTGGCTACTATTTAACATACTATCAATATATGTGACACCATGTTAATTCTTATACACACTGTATTTGGCAATAATGCCCCTTTTTGTATGTCTGGCACTGTGTTTAGATTATTTAAGCTGTCACAATAAGCCTGTGCACAATATAGAGTACAGAAAACTGAAGTGCCAAGATGTTAAGTACTGTTGTCCAAGGTCACACCAGCAGAAAGTTCCAGCCCATTTAGTTCAAGGTTGGTCAGTCTGGTTGAACAGCACAATAGATAATTTCAAGAGGCTGTGTATATCTGTGTGTCTGTGTGTGAGTGTGGTCTGAGCACATAAACACAGAGGAGTGCCTGTCTGTAGGCTGCTCTGCAGATCTGAAATAGAGGCTCTCGCAAAAAGCCTCATAAACTCACGCCTGACCTTTTAAGAATGAAATGAAATGGGCCATAATTGAGAATCTAAGAGCGTATTTTAAAAATTGAATCTCATTTATTCAAACTATGATTAAGGTGATAGATTTAATTTGAGCCTTAAAAGAATATTTTGTAAACCCTACTTATTCAAGACAAAGGATATCCTTTTTAACTGCTTCACTTATGAGAGATGAGAAATAGAGTTCAGCAGCCAAAAATAAATAAATCAAAATAGAATACAAAGGCAAATTGAATTTTTGCAAAGTCTTTCAAGTAAACAGTACCTATCAGTAGAAAACTAAAATATAAAAAGTAAAAAGACCACACACAGCATGGCCCTTCTGGCAAAACAATTACTGCCGTTCAACTTTTGTTGCTTATGCTGAGTATGACTTGATAATTATAATATTGGTATTTAGTGTACTCATGTATATTTGTATAGTGGCATTTTGTAATGTATGAAAAGCCATGTTTTACTAAAAGGTTGGCAGAAATTCAATTACCATGTATCTTTGGTCATGGTCATAGTCTCTCTCTAGATAAAGTCCCATGGATATAGTCTCTCTCTAGATACAAATATACATTCATTTTATCAGCATATATTAATTATACAAATAAGATTTTCATTATGACACTTTCATATGTCATAATAAAAAAGAACAATAGAAACAGTGAAATGGGATTTGTTCTTTGGTGTGCGCATGTGCATTCCTACATATTTTTATATTATCTTTCATGCATGCATGTGCAGAGGTAATTGTTGGATGTCTTCTATTGTTCTCCAGCTTATATTTTGGGACAGCTTGTCACTGAATCAGAGATCATTGATCATCTAGACTAGCTGTTCAGTCAGCCCCAGGGATATATCTGCCTATTCGAGGTACATACCTTCAGGCCAGGCTTTTTTGTTGGTAGTGAGATCCAAACTTGAGTTCTCATGCTTGCTTGCTAAACACTTTATGATACAATGCAAGAGTTGGTTCATTGAAACAATAATATGAGAGAGAAAGAGAGAGAGAAGTAAAAATAAAGAAAAGTAGAGATGATGGGGACAACTACAGCTTATGTCACTGGGAAATAGAAGATTTTCATGGACTGCTTTGAAAACACATATTTCAACACTTTGGAAATTTTATAAGTAATGGATATGTTTCTATACACATATAACTTATCATTAAATTGAACAGAGCTGTGTATAAACAACCTAACCAGATTTATAATAAACAATGAGACTGAAAGAGTAATAAATGGTCTCTTAGGAAAGAACAAGCTTGTAGAAAAAATGTTCTGCTGGGTATTAGTCAAGGTTCTCTGGAGGAACAGAACTGATAGATTGTACATGTATACTATTATATATACAAACTTATATACAATAATGAAATCATTTTCATACTAAATTTTTCGCATGTGAATTGTGGTCTTAGAGTCAAGAAAGATACAGGAGTAAAGGAGTTGTTAAGACTTCCTCCATGCAACCAGACATGCTCTTGTCTGGGTCCAAAGCGGCTGACCCTGAGTGCAGTGCTTAGCCTCGCATCCTGAGCGTAACATTTTAGCTTTTTATGGTATCCAACCATGCTTGGGGAGAATGTCCTGCTTCAATGGCTGTAAAGGCCTGAATGATCAAGGCTGCATCACACTGTTGTGAGACGCTAATCTTGCATATATACCACAGGCAAACCAAGGAGACCAACACCAGAAGGCCTGCTAACCCTCCCATGCCCGCCCATTCCTTCAGATGATTCATGGCTGCAGCAATCCATGATGATAATCCTGTGGCTAGTCCTGCGTCCACTCTGGTAGAATTTACTGTGACAATGGCCACTCTCAGCTGCTCCATCGTAGTCCCAGGTCCCGCCTCTGAGAAAAAGGTATCTGACGGGTCTGATGCTCTTTGGGTGGATGACACCCAAACGAACATCGGTACAAAGTCCCAATTTATTTCTAATATCAGAGATCAGACCTCTACTCTTGCCTGATGCATCTAAAACAAAAAGGGGGAACTGTAGAGAGCTGCAGAATGCTATGCCTTAAAGATGGAGCTGGTTTCCGCCTTCCACCTTCCCGATGGTGAGTGCTCTCTGTCACGAACAATTCCACATTTGGCTAAGGCTGAGGATCTGGCTTGCTTCCATGTATGTGGACCTATCTGCATTGCCCACATGGCATGCCTGGGTTGGCTACCCAGAGGCTATTTAAGCTGTGGGCTGGCTTTCCCCAGGGTCCGAGGATTGTTCAAGGTTTCTGAATAAACTGCATTGAAAAAAAAAAAAAAAGAAAAAAAAAGACTTCCTCCATGCTCACTAAAATTTAAGAATGTGGGAGGACAGTCCAAGCATGGAGGCCCAGAGAACCAATGGCATAAAACTGAGAATGTAAAATGTGAAGCCAGGGTTCTATGAGTCTTATACCATGACTCTTATCATTCCCCTTCTAGGATATCTTTTAATCTTTTGGAGGATTGAGACTTTCCATTCTTCCCATTAATCCACTTCTATTCAGTTTTTAAAGTTCTCACACTCATGAAGGGTTCAGACCATTGTATAGACTAATAGATGAGCAGTTCAAACTTATGGGAGCCTTTTCATATGATCTCTTTCCTCTAGTCTTACTCTGCAGTTCATCTCTTTTCCAGACACACAGTATCATCATTCATAAGCAGAAACCTTCTCAGATACCAATGCCTGACATTTGGGAGCTTCTCAGTCAGCCAGCCTATTTTCTTTCCTTGATACTCACACACAATTCAGATTTCACTGGTTAAACAGATAAATTACTCAGAAAGAATTTTGGCATAGGAGTATGTTGTGTGTCCAGGCCACAAAAGATAGTAGGATTTTTGTTTGTTTGTTTTGTTTGTTTTTCATTTCATTTTATTTTATTAATTACACTTTCTTCACTTTGTATCTCCCTATAAGCCCCTCCCTCCTCCCCTCTCGGGAGGAAAACTGAATCTAAATTAAATTAAAAGAGAGGTGCCCTCATGTCAAGACCCCTCTAAGCTTACCCTGCAAAAAAAAAAAAAAATCATGTGAAAAGAAAGGCTTAAGGTATTATCTCTTCTTACAGAATAACAAGAAATCAAATCCTATGGAAATGTAATTCAAAAATTGGATCAGGGCTGCAGCATAACTTAGTGACATTTTCCAAATATGCTTCTGGTCTTAGATTCAAGAAGGATGAAAGAGGAAAGGGATTGCTGAGTCTTCCTCCATAGTCAAGGAAATTTAACAATGCCTTGCATGTAGGAGGACAGTCCAAGAATGGAGGTCCAAAGAGTGTGTGGCTTGAGGTTGAAACTGGGAAGAATGGATTGTGTTTGAGAGCCCGAGATGGTGGAGCTGCCAGAGCTATGGGATGAATATTTGAATATCTGCCAAGTCGAGTTGCATAAAATGAGTGACAACTGACCAAGAGAGAGAAGTGCATGTCAGTCAGCAAAGCTGGAAGAAGTGAGGGATCATCAAACTCATCTAAAACCTTGACACAAGACATGGAACTACAGGATTTAGAGTTCATCTTGCCGAGTTTCAGTATTGCTTTTATCCAGTATTTCCTCACTATGCCCCATTTCTTTTTGGAATGGTAATATGTATTCTGTGCCATTATAAGTTGGAATTATATAATTTTTAAAAATTTCTACTTTACAAGGAGTTACAGTTAAAAGATTGCCCTAATTCATAGAAGGGATTTTGGACTTTTAAACAGTCCTGATGTTGAAAGACAATGTAGGTTTTCAAGTAGAACTACACACATTTCGTTTTTGATAATGCTACAAGGCTGGCAGTACCAAGGAATGGAATGGAGTGGTTTGAATGGAAATGTACCTTACAGGTTCATATAGTCTTTTAATACTTGGTCTGTAGTTGGCCAAAATGTTTGGGAAGGATTAAGTTTTATGATCTAGTTCAAGGATGTTTGTTACGGGAATAGCATTTGAGGTTTCAAAGACTGTGCCATTCCCAGTCTCTCTCTCAATCTCTCTCTCACTCTCTCTATTCTTCCCTCTTTTCCTTCTCCCTTCTTGTCATGTTTATGTATCTGATATAATCTCTCAGCTACTACTACTACTACAGTGTTCTTTCTGGCCCCTGCTTCCATATTTTCTGCAATGTTGGCCATACACTCAACCCGTGAAACTGTAAGCAAGCCCCCGATTAAATGCTTTATTTTCTAAGTTGTGTTTTCCATGGTGTCTCTTTATAGTAATAGAACAATAACTAAAATAATGGTTGATATTTCTTGTCAATGTAACAAGACCTAGAAATAAAGACATATGTCTGTGGTATGTTTTGAGATTTAATTAATTGAGGCATGAAGATCCCTTCTAAATTTGTATGGCACCATTCCCTAGAATATGGTTTTAGTCTGTGTATAAAAGAAATATTTAATTTAATGTAAGCTTTCAACTCTTTCTGCTTCATGATTTCTGAAGCCATGTGGCCATCTGTGTTATGATCCTGCCAAAATGGCCTCACTGATGGAATAGACAATATCGAATTGTAAACTGAATAAACTCTTTACATGTTAAATCATGTCATCACTGTTATCTAATGAAAACAATGAGAACAGTAATTATACCTCTTAAGTCACAATTTATGGGTATTTAAGTGAAATTTGAACTAAGAATAATCATAATATTTAGTTACATGTAGACAAACAGAATTCTCATTAGTCATATCACTAGGGAGGCAGAGGAAGTAATTATGTACATGATATACATCTGTCGAAGCAACTATATTCTTACTGTTATAATATATCCTGACAAAAGCAGGTTATGATAGAAATAGTGTACTCTGATTTATAATTATGGATGTATGCTATCTTTCCAAGAATGCACGGTGACATAGTGACATTAAGGCATAAGACATGAAAGGCATAGTGACATTAGCAGGGTTCCTAAGCACACTGTTTCCACATTCAGGAGACAGAACATGAACAGGAAGTATGACCAAACTATGAAGCATCACAGATCACCCCCTGTGCCACACTTCTTGAAGAGATGATGTACATGCTACAGTTTCCAAACCTTTCCAAACATTACCATCAGCTCAGGACACATGTATGAGCATATGAAGAAAATTTCCTGCTGTTCAATTACTGTCAGTATGTCCTCACTGATTCTTGAAATAGGTGCAAAAATTTTCTAGAATGTGTGAAGGAGGAACTAAATATATATATATATATATATATGTAATATATTACTAAATTAAAAGCTGAGTCAATTTTATTTAGGAAAATACAGAGTTAAAAATTTTTATTTAGGAAATTTTATTTTTATAAATTTTATAAGTAAAATTCCTAAATTTTATTTAGGAAAGCACAGAGTTAAAAATTGTAATATTGGGACAGTTACACTGATTAGTGGCTCCTGTTCCAGCTCTGTTCCCTCTTCCTACCAAGTGAGACAAAGCATAATACTTCATCCTGATGTGTATATTGAGGCAAAGAAATTCCCCTGCTGTTCTGATGAAACTCTCTTGATTCTCTAACATAGTTCTATTAATCTAATACCTGTTTTACTACTCATGGTGACTTCATGAGTAACATTTATTCATTGTATAGAAAATGAGATTAAAAGTGAATTAAGGCCATGTTGAAGGCAACTTTGAAGTAGGTCTATAGAACTAAAAGTGAGTGGATTTGTGGTGCGTGCTCACACATACACATGCATAACAATATGTATACATGTAGTCAATAACAAAGATCTTGAACTGAAGAGAAAGCTCAATCAGCAAATTGCTTGCCACAGCAGCATACGATTCTTATTTCAATTCCCAGCACCCAAGTCAAAAGCAGAAGAATGATGGTTTACAGCTGTAGCCACCACCCCAAAGAGTCAGAGACAGGAGGATCTCTGGGCCTCAGTGGCCAGCCAGACTCACTTATTTTTCTTTTACCAGGTCAGTGACAAACCTGTAATGGAATATACGGTTGAAAAGTTTGCACAGGATGTGGGCTTCAAGCTGTAGCTTCCAAACTAGAAAAAAAAAGAGCTAAGAAGGTTTTGCAGTGATTTCCATTTATATGTGTATGTGTGTGTTCTTCTGTGTGTTCACAAATATGTGAGGGTATGTGAGCATATGGAGGCAAGAGTTCTCCAATGTCTTCATTTATGATAGCTTTGAATGCATTAAAAATAAATTCAGTTACCAGTAATCTGTCAGTGTGCCATTAAGGACAGAAAACAAAGAACTTTCCCTTAGTGTCATTTAACTGGGTGATTTGTTTGACTTCTCTACTTCATGGTCTTTGCACCTTCCATTCTCTCTCTGTTGTATGAGTCTGAATCCACGCCTGCCTGAATCTGTGTGAATCTGTCTCCGTCTCTGTGTCTTCCTTAACAAAAGGCTTTGTTCTCTTTTATTGAACAGAACAGAGAATGTCAGATGAGGAAGAAATGATGGATACCTTACAGAAATATTTAACAGAGTTTTATAAAGGATTAAGTCACTGATTCAAACTGAACCGTTACTGATCCGTATAAAAAACTTTATCGCGAAATAGCTAAATGTTGCTTTCAGCACTTATGGCAGACAATCATATTATAAGTCTATTTTCAGGCTATTATTGGTTACCAGCAAAAAAAAAGTATTACTACACACATGTAACCATATACGCATTAATCTGGGGTCAGACCATGGAAGAGCATATAATTTAAGACTGAAGTTATACATCACCCTATGTTATAAAGGTTGATTAGATAGGAAATCCAAAGTAAAGTTTGTTGGTTCATTGTTCTCTTATGGGTGGTTAAACAGCAGTATAGCAGTGTTAAGTGGTCTCAAGGCATATTATTAACTCTAGTCATGAGACTTAACAAGTATTCCTGTCTATTAAAATGTTAGAGACGTTTCTTATCAAAATGTATTACCACATTCCTTATTTGATCTTCACGTTTTTTTTTAAAAAAACTGGGTCTCATGTTGAACCTGGCGATCACCAATTAGGCAAGACTAGATGGTCAGCAACCCCAGAAGTCCTCCCATCTATTCTTACCCAGGGCTAGAACTACTAGTGGACACCCCCAAATCCAGGAATTTCAACTCTGTTACTCATGTTTGCACAGCAGGTCCTTTACCAGTAGAGCCATCTTCCCCATCCCTGATTTGCATTTTCTTCTCCATGAATGAATTCTAATTCATTTGTCTTAATATTTTCATTATATTTTTGTCTTAATATTTTAAGATAGATTTTTCCTGTTAATGTCTATCTAAAATGTACAGCAAATATTCATGAACAGTCATAAACAATATCTGAAATGTCTTAAAGAAATCTTTGTCTCTTACCTACAAGCCAAGGCTTTTGCGGGAAACTCACTGAAACTTTCTTGGGATGTCATCTGGAACTGCTCTTCAAACAGAAAGCCAAAGTATGCTAAGCTCAAAATCCAGTCCATAGTCATAAACTTTGTACAATCCAGTTTGCCAACATCTTGTCTTATAGGAATCTTATGTACTTAGAAAACAGGACAAGTTAACTTCTTTTCCTGGCCCAAGGTGAAGAGCTAGAAGTAGCTGATGGTGACTCAGAGAGGAAGAATCATTCTATACCAGGAATGCCTGATAGGTTATCCAATTCCTAGTAGGTCACCCATAATACATACATAAATACATACATACACACAAACATACACATATGAACTAAATGAACTCAGTAGGTTGTATTTATAGATTTGTATGTACATATTCATGTGACGATAATAATTAAAGAAAAGAGGCAATGCTTTTGAGGAGTGGGGAAACACGGAAGGTGTAAGAGGGAGGAGGCAGAAGGGAGTGTCAGGTCCCCTGGAGATGGAGTTGTGAGCTTCCCTCTGGGAACGGAATTCAGGTCCTCTGGAAGAGCTATTTCTCTAGCTCCCGACCAGGTCATTTGTAATAGGTAAATACACACTGTCTCTTCCAAATGGAACTGACTGTGATGGCTATTCAACAAATGGAGACGGTCTAACTGGATGTCCACATGTAGAAAAATGCAAATAGACCCATGTCTATCACCTTGCACAAAATTAAAGTCCATGTGGATCAAAGATCTCAACATAAACCAGACACACTAAATCTGTTAGGAGAAAATTTGGAGAAGAACCTTAAACTATTTGGCACAGAAGGTAACTTCCTGAACAGAACACCAACAGCTCAGAGATCAAAAATTAATAAATGGGTCCTGGAGAAACTGAAAAGCTTCTGTAAAGCAAAGGACACTGTCAATAGAAAAAAAACAAAAAACAAAAAAAAATAAATAAAAACAAACCAGCTTAAAGACTGGCAAAAGATCTTCACCAACCCTACATCCAATAGAGGGCTAATGTCCAGAACATATAAAGAACTCAAGACATTAGACACAAAGAAACCAAATAATCCCAAAAGATAAAGAGGATGGACATCAGAAGAAGAAAACAGGAAACAAGTTAGGAGCCTCCCACAGAAGGGCTGTGAAAGGCTCTGCCGTGCAAACTATCAAAGCAGATGTTGAGACTTATAGCCAAACTTTGGGCAGAATGCATGGAATCTTATGAAAGAAGTGGGAAATAATAAGATCTGGAGAGGACAGGAGCTCCACAAGGAGAGCAGCAGAACCAAAAATTTGAGCACAGGGGTCTTTCCTGAGACTCATACTCCAACCAAATACCATGCGTGGAGATAACCTAGAACCTCTGCACAGATGTAGCCCATGGCAGTTCAGTGTCCAAGTGGGTTCCATAGTAATGGGAACAGGGACTGCTTCTGACAGGAACTGATTGGCCTGCTCTTTGATCACCTCCCTCTGAGGGAGGAGCAGCCTTACCAGGCCACAAAGGAAGACAATGCAGCCACTCCTGATGAGACCTAACAGACTAAGATCAGAAGGAAGAAAAAGAAACCCTCCCCTACCAGTGGACTTGGGGAGGGGCATGTGTGGAGAAGGAGGAAGACAGGAGGGATTGGGAGGGGAGGAGGGAGGGAACTAGAGGGGGAATATAAAGTAAATAAAGTGTAATTAAAAATAAAATTAAATTAAAATTAAAAAAAGGAATGGGGTCCAGAGCTAAACAGAATTCTCTGTAGAGGAATACCAAATGTCAGAGAATCACTTAAAAAAATGCTCAACATCCTTAGTCATAATGGAAATGCAAATCAAAACAACTCTGAGATTCCATTTTACACCCATCAGAATTTCTAAGATCAAAAACTCAAATGACAACACATTGTGTATCCCAGGCTACCTTAAAATTTACAGTTTTCCTGCCTCAATGACTATTGGGCTTGTGGGTGTGCATTACCATGCCTAGCTCTCAGGAAACTCTTATCTACAGTTTCTTAATTCATCTTTCACTGTCTTAAATATTTATCCAGTACCAGTACTTACATGAAGAGTAGCTTTTCCTGTAAATGATGACTACTGAGATATCTCCCTGAAGGAGTATTTACTTTCTCTTTTTTAGTAAACACATTGAGAGCCTTCCATATTGGATCTTTTTATTTTCTAAAAACATTTTTAGTGACAATGAGACAGACAGTGAGTATGGGCTGTCTGGGTTCCATCCTCAGAGCTGACTTGGTGGAAAGAAAGAATCCACTCCACAAAGCTGTTCATTGTTTATTCATGACATATGTGCCAAGTAATAATAATAGTAGTAGTAATAATAATAATAGTAGTAATAGTAATGATAATAATAATAATAAATACTTCTGGATTGAAAAACAACACTCTAACTGTACTTGTATTGAAGCACAATCCCCACATGCAATTCAAAATAGTTATAATTTTAAAAAATGTTTTCATTTCTAAAACTTCATTGACTTTTTTTGCTATAACTATCTTACCAATATAATTTTCCATGCATCAGTTAGAAAAAAAATTAATTGACTTGGAGAAATATACCATTTATATTTTGCTGATTGTCCAGTTTCTAAAAGAAAAAATACTATATTTTGATAATACAAAAAGATGATGATAATAAAAAATCATTAATGCTTTTAGATTTCTAAAAAAAATAAAAAAATTGTTAGCAAAGTCTATGAAATTCCTCCTTAATTCAAGCTTTAAACTTGATAAAATGACAATCATGAAGTATTGAAATTATCATAGTAGTTAACAAAAGATGAGTAGGAGCAATTGAGAAAATTGCATTAGTGTCACATAATTAGTGAGGCCATGATCTCTGTGGATGTTTAAAAGTGTTGTGATTATGTCGCATAATTCTATCAATTTGTGAGTGATTTGTTATTTTACTACAAGAATGTAATTTTCTACCACGTACAATAGGAAAGAAATTATATCTTATTTCCAAGGAGAAGGGAATTGATTAATTAAATCTAAGAATATCAATACAATATCTGTGCTGTTTGGATTTCTACAGTGTGAGGTTTCAGAGCACAGCTGACCTTTGCAAGATCAGATCACCCAAAGCAGAATAATAAAATATACAAATAATATTCACCGAACACTGGATTCTGCCAGTCTATAAGAAAATATGTACAGTTACAATATAGGTTCTACTAACCTTAAGTATTGTGAAATGGTCTGGATATGTATCTGCTCACATGGCTGTGATGTGTTACAAGAACTCTGCCAGCACAACAAAAAAAGCTAACTTTTTTTTTCTGTGAAAACATTATTCAAGGTCATCTGCAGTGGCACAAACCTTTAATACCTGTACTCAACAGCCAGAGGGAGGCTTGTCTACATAGTTAGTTCTTTGAGAGCCAAACCTACATAGTGAAACCCTATTTCAAAATAAATGAGTAAACACACACATTTTCATTGGTTTTATTTTTTATTTTTATATTATAAATTACAGTTTATTCATTCTGTTTTCCAGCTGTAGCCCCCTCCTTCCTTCCCTCCCAATCCCACCCTCTCTCCCTTATTTCCTCCCATGTCCCTCTCCAACGCCACTGATAGGGAATGTGCTCTTCCCCTTCCATCTGACACTAGCCTACCAAGTTTCATCAGGCCTGGCTGCATTTTCTACCTCTGAGGCCTGGTAAGGCTGCTCCCCCTCAGGGAGAGGTGATCAAAGAGCAGGCCACTAAGTTCATGTCAGAGACAGATCCTGTTCCCCTTACTAGGAACAAACTTGGAGACTGAGCTGCCATGGGATACATCTCTTAGAGTTATCTCCATGTATGGTCCTTGATTGAAGTATCAGCCTCAGAAAAGACCCCTGTGCACAGATGTCTTGGTTCTGTTGCTCTCCTTGTGGAGTTCCTGTCCACTCCAAGTTTATCTCCCCGTTTTATTTTCATAAGATTCCTTACACTCTTCCCAAAGATTGGCTATGAGCCATTGCATCTGGCTTGATACTTCCTGGGTAGAGTCTTTCAGAGGTCCTCTGTGGTAGGCTCCTGTCCTGTTCCATGTTTTCTCCCTCTTCAGATGACCCTTCCCGTTTGCCTTTCTGAGTGAGGTTTGATCTTCTTACCCAGGGTCCTCCTTCTCGCTTAGCTTCTTTAGGTATGCAGATTTTAGTATCTTTATCCTATATTATATGTAAACCAACAAATTAAAGGAAGGAAAGACAAAACATTACTTAAGCAATAATCTCTACTACCGATGAATAAATAAATCACAAGATTCCATCACCAAAATAAAACAACAGTAGCAGGAAAAGGGAGCCTAAAGCAGGCAAAATGCCTCACTCTTAAAGTCACCTTCTGACTAGTAGAAACCTTAGTATGATTTTTGAAACTCATATGACAGAAGGAAAGACCCAATTTTACCAGTTGATGTATGACCTCTAATTGCCATCTTCACACAATAAATAAGTAATAAATTACGTATTTTAAACAAGAAATCAGTAGAGTCCTTTTGGTTCATTTTTCATAAGTCGCTTGGCTTATAAATCTATTGAGTCATATGGAATACAGAACAATGATCAATGATATTATCTTAAAGTGTGCCTGATTTGCATCTTAAGAGCTATCAGTGATTCATTTATACAGAAGAATTACAGTGAACAGAGACATGATGAGATCACCTTGGGAGGATGTGTGAGCGAGTGCTGGATTCTCACAGCCAGCTCACAGACCAATGCTCCTAGATGTGCTGTTTGTAGCATGTCAGGGGTGAAGATTGCAGAGGTGCCAGTTCTACTAGAAATCTGGTGGAATGGACTGTGAATGCTATTCATATTCATATAATCAAGATTTTATCAATTACATAAAGGGCAAATCTCCAGGTGAACACCATTTACTATTTGCAATTAATGTGTACTAATAAACATATAAAGGAATACATAGGCTCTATAGGGTGAGTATGTCCTCTACTTTCATCTCAGGAAGTGTTTTTACGGCCCTATAGCTCTGTTCCCAACACATAACCTCAAATGTACTTGGTCTAGTCCTAACCTCTTCACCAAAGACTAGAAAGAGTGAGGGTATACTCTAGGAAGAGAGTGCTGAGATCCATAGAGGATAACAGATGATGTAGAACAGAGATCAGACAGAATTCTAAAAAGATAGCCTTAAGATTATAGGGCATGGAACTGTTTCAGCAGTTCCCTGAAAAATCATTCAGAAAACATGATTGGTTTCTGCCCTAGTTAGAAAGTATGATTGGTTTCTGTCCTGTGTCACCTTGACACAGCCTAAGTCATCTAAAGAGAACCTCCATTGAGAAATGGTCTAGATAAGATTGGCATGTGGGCATATTTTGGGGCCACCGCATTCCTAATTAATTAATTAACACAGGATGTCATAAACCACTGTTGGTGGTGTCATTCTCTAGTCAGGTGGCCTCGGGCTATATAAGAAAGTGAGCTACACGTAAGTCAAGAGCATAAGCTAAGAACAAACCAACAGGAAATGTTCTTTCGTATTTCTTGCTTCCATGTTTATTTCCTGTCTTCTGTTAATGATATATTGTTTCCTGAAAGTATATGCTAAATAAGACTTTTTCTCCCCTAAATTACTTTCGGTCAGAGTTGTTTGTCACAGGAACAGAAAGGAAACTAGGACAGTTGGTAACAAACATATTCAAGGTTCCAAGTGTGAGAAGTAAATATCTCCAAACTTACACTGTTGATTCAATGAAACTGATTGGTTACAAAAGAAGAGAAGGAATAGTGAGAAACTGTTCCTTTTGTGTGATATCTGAGTCCACTGTCACTATGCTGCAGATCCCGGAAGAAGGCAGCAGCTGAGGCTTACAGCAGAAGTTTCACCTCTTCTTTGTGACCCACTTATATGAAGTTTCTACTGCTGTATTTCAAAGTGTCTTCATTTCGGACCTTCTCTCTTTACCTCCCCAGACCCTCCTCCTATCTCCTTGCATTCTCAATTAACCTCATCTTTCACAGATCATTTTGTCTACTATTATCCTATTGGGCTTCTAAATTCTCTATCACTCTTTCTGTCCCTCTGTCTGTCTCTTTGTCTATCTTTGTCTCTGTCTCCTTGTCTGTCTCCATTTCTGTATCTCTGTTTATGTCTCTCTCCTCCCCTCTCTGCCTGTGTCCTCTTTTTCCTCTATAATTCTTTTGAGATAAGGTCTCAAGTACTTCTTATAGTTGAGGATGACACTGAACTGCTGTTTCTTCTGTTTCTACCTCCCTAGTGCTGACATTTTATACATGTATTAACATGTCGAGTTAGCTAACTGCTAGAGAAAGAGCCTAAGAATCCAGACATGAAAGGCAAGCACTCCACTACAATTCTGTATTTGTTTAGTGTTTGCAAAACCAAGTTTCCTCTAGTACTATTGCCCTCAAGCCAAAAGCAACATTTCTTTCAGAGTCTGGGGGTTGTTTTACTTCTTAAGGAGTCTATACTTTCCATTTATGAATGTTTTCCTTATGTTTGATAATTTTCTTACTGGGAATTGAACCCAGGAACTTGCTTGTATAAATAAATTTACCAACAAAGTATATATTTTACTCCATTTTATTTTATTTTTTAACTTTTTGGCATTGTATGTATGTTTGGTCTGCATTTGGCTGTGTAACTATATATGCTTGTCTTTTATTATTCTTTCAAATTATTTATTGAGGCAATCCCTCTATGACATTCATAGCTCTTTAATATGACCAGCCTTGCTAACTAGCTTGCTCTGGTAAGCTCTTGTCTAGAGTTTCTGAGGCTGAAATTATAAATGGAAAGCCATACTCTACCTGGCATTTCCGTACCTTCAGAGGAATCTTAACTCCTAGCTCTTTCTTCCCTCTTGCATAAACAAGTGCTTTAAACTCTAAGTCATCTCTCAAGCCCTGTTTTACTTTTTTTAAAAAAAGGTAGATTCTCATTATGTTGCACAAAGAAGCTATCCCTCAACTGATTGCAAATAACAATTTTGCTTTAGTTCCCTCAGTAGCTGATGCTGCAGCTGCGTACACGCGCACCTGGTTAAACTCGCTTGTTTTATTGGCACCGTCCTCTTACCATCCCTGGAACACATGATACTTACACAAAACTTACACTACTGATCAATTTATCTGGAATCCTGTTTCTTCTATTATTTTTTTGCACCTTTCTTTTTTGATAATCAAAAATGACACCTGGTATTAAAGATTGTGGTTGTTTGAATAGGAATGGCTGCCATAGACTCATGTTTTTGAATGCTTAGCCCATAAGTAGTGCACTATCAGGAGGCATGGCCTTTTTGGAGTAGGAGTGGCCTTGTTGGAGTAAGTGTGTCACTTTTGGGGTTGGGTCTTTGATGGCTCATATGATCAAGCTATGTCCAGTGTGGAAAACAGTTGCTCCCTGCTGCCTGTTAATCAAGATGTAGAACTTTTAGCTCCTTCTCCAGTTCTTCTGCCTGTGTGCCATTATTTTTCCTACCATGAAAACAATGTTTTGGAAAAGTCTGTTTTTATCAATGTGTTTTTGGAAAACAAGTATATTCACTAAATATACTTGGGTTTTTGGCTTTTGTGTGGGTGTACATGCATTTTCATGTGTGTGAAAATACATGCGTGTCCTTGCACTGGTGCACATATGTGTTCATGTGAAGACTGGAGGACAACTCTGAATGCCGTTCCTCAGGAGCTATCTACCTTTATTTTGAGACAGTCTCTCACTGAGACTTAAGTCTTAATGAACAGGTTAGGTAAGCTGGGCCATGAGTAGCAGCTGACTTTCAAGCCCCCGGGTCCACCTCTTCTACTTCCACATCCACACTGGGATTGTAAGCACCAGCTTTTTTCTGAGTGCTGGGAATCAAACTCAGGTATATAAATATGTACATATACATATATATATGTAAAGTTCATAATACATCACATATTAAGATATGATATTAATATAACTATAATAATAATTGATTGTTAATGATATATAATTAAAATAATATGTTGATAGTTAATTGATATTATATTAAGTAATATAAAATTAATTACTATAATATTGATGTTATATTCGTATTATTTTAATATATTATATAATGTATAGTACACTTTAGCAACTATATATTTTACATTTAATAACTAATAAATTTGCTATATATTTTGTATTATTTATAATATTAATGATTAAATTCATGCTATCTTTACAAATTATTAGATCCTTTTTAAAATTTTGCAATCATTTTAAAATTTGCATTAGCTTGGTGGATAGCTGATGCTGAATAGAAGCACAAAAGTGCTTGAGCTCTATATGCTAATATTTATCTAAAAAATTGATGAGTATGATAAAACCCTCTTTGCTCTGAGTGACAACTTCAATTCTATTTTGTCTGGTGTCACAACTGATAAATCAACTTGTGTTTTAATTTATATGTAATTTATATTTTCACATTTGTATTATTTTCTCATTTGTTTATTTTATTCAGTTTACATTCTGGTAGCCCCATTCTTCCTCCCCTACCCATCTTATATTCTCTCCTGTCCTCTCCCCCTCCTCTTAAAAGGGGAGATTCCTTTTCCATCCACCCTACCTCATCAAATTGCATTTGGCTGAACGTGTTCTCTTCTTCTGTGGGTTCTCAAGGCATTCCCACCAGGGGAAAGTAATCTAAAAGCTAGCAAGTGAGTCCCTGTCCAATGGAGTGCCCATTTCTCTTATTAGAGTACCCACTTGAGCTCTTTTGGATATATTCCCAGGGGTGTATAGCTGGTCTTGTGGTAGCACTATTCCCAGTTTCTCAGGAAAGAGCCAGATTGATTCCCAAAGTGGCTGTACAAGTTTACATTCCCACCAGCAAAGGAGGAAAGTTCCCCTTTCTCCACATCCTCTTTAACATGTATTGTCACTTGAGGTTTTGATCTTTGCCACTCTGATAGGTGTGAGATGGAATTTCAGAGTCCTTTTGAGTTGCATTTCCCCAATGAATAAGGAATTTGAACATTTTGTTAAACATTTCTCAGCCATTCAAGATCCCTCTGTTGAGAATTGTCTGTTCAGTTCAGTGCCCCATTTTTTAAATTGGGTTATTTTGTTTATTGGTGTTTGGTTTCTTGAGTTCATTATATATTTTGGACATAAGCCCTTTGTCGGATGTTAGATTGGTGAAGATCTTTCCCCAATTGGTAGATCATCTTTTCATTTTATTGATAGTATCCTTTGCCTTACAGAAGCTTTTCAGTTTCAAGAGGTCCTGTTTATTAATTCTTGATCTTATGACCTGCACTGTTGTTCTCTTCAGGAAGTTGTCTCCTGATCCAATGAGTTCAAGACCTTTTTCCCACTTTCTCTTCTAATAGATTTAGTGTTTCTGATATTTTATTGAGGTCTTTGAAACATGTGAATTTGAGTTTTGTGCTGGGAGATAAATACAGCTATATTTGCATTTTTCTACATGTTAACATCCAGTTAGACCAGCACCATTTGTTGAAGATGCTGCCTTTTTTCAATTGTATGGTTTTGGCTCCTTTGTCAAAAAACAAGTGACAATAGGTATTATTTCTGAGTCTTCAGTTCTATTCCATTGATCAGCCAGTCTATTTCTATGCCAATACTGTGCAGTTTTATTATTATTTCTCTGCAGTATATCTTGAAGTCAGAGCTAGCAGTAGCCCCAGAAGTTCTTTTATTGTACAGTATTGTTTTAACTATTCTGGTTTTTGTTTGTTTGTTTGTTTTTGTAATTTGTTTTGTTTTTATATATGAAGTTTAGAATTGTTCTCTCAAGCTCTGTAAAGAACTGTGTTGGTATTTTGATGGGAATTTCATTGAATCTGCAGGTTGCTTTTGGTAAGACTGCCCTTTTCTAATGTTAATGGTGCTAATTCATGAGCATGGGGAATCTTTCCATCTTCTGATATCTTCTTATTGTTTTTCTTTCAAAACTTGAATTTCTTGTCATACAGGTATTTCATTTACTTGGTTAGAGTTACACCAAGATACTTTGTATTATTTGTGGCTATCGTGAAGGGTGTAGTTTTCCTAATTTCTTTCTCA
The DNA here is from genome assembly GCF_030254825.1 of Meriones unguiculatus. Taxonomy (NCBI): domain Eukaryota; kingdom Metazoa; phylum Chordata; class Mammalia; order Rodentia; family Muridae; genus Meriones; species Meriones unguiculatus. The sequence continues at coordinate 57,946,528 of NC_083365.1, read as the reverse complement.
GCCTGTTAGTCATTTGTAAACAGGAGTGCTACTCATTTCTTTTTGAATTAATCTTGCATCCACCCATTTCGCTGAAGCTGTTTATCAGCTGTAGGAGTTCTCTGGTGGAATTTTGGGGGTTACTTACATACACAGTCTTATCAGCTGCAAATAGTGATACTTTGGCTTTCTCCTTCCTGATTTGTATGTTCTTCATATCTTTTATTTGTTTTAATGCTTTAGCTAGAATTTCAAGTACTATATTGAAGAGGTATAGAAAGTTGGCAACCTTGTCTCGTTCCTGATTTAGTGTGATTGCTTTGACCTTCTCTCCATTTAATTTGATGTTGGCAAAAGGCTTTGCTGCCTTTATTATGTTTAGATATGGTCTTTGTATCCCTGATCTCTCCAAGACTTTCATCATAAAGGGATTTTTTGATTTTGTCAAAGGCTTTTTCTGCATGTAATGAGAAGATCATGTGAATTTTATTTTTGGAGTTTGTTTATATGATGGATCACATTGATGGATTTTCATATGTTGAAGCATCATTGTATCCCTGGATGATGGATAATGGATGTGTTCTTGGATTTGGTTTTTTAGTATCTTATTGAGTATTTTTGCATTGGTGTTCAAGTGGGAAACTGGTCTGAAATTCTCTTTCTTTGTTGAGTCTTGGAGTGGTTTAGGTATCAGGGTGACTGTGGCTTCATAGAATCAATTTGGCAATGTTCCTTCAGTTTCATTTTGTGCAAAACCTTGAGGAGTATTGGTATTAGCTCTTCAGTGACTGTCTCATAGAATTTTGCATTAAAACAATCTGGACTTGGGCTTTCTTTCTTTCTTTCTTTCTTTTTCTTTTTTTGGTTGGGAGACTTTTGATGACTCCTTTATCTTTAGGGGTGTATAGAACTGTTTAATAGTTTGCCTGATCTTGATTTAGCTTTGTTAGGTAAAATCTACCCGGAAAATCATTCTTTCCTTTAGATTTCCCAATTTTTTGGAATATAGGCTTTTGAAGTAAGATCTAATTATTTTTTTAGACTTTCTCTGTGTTTGTTTTTATGTCCCCTTTTATTTCTGATTTTATTAATTTGGATACTTTCACTCTGTCTTTTTTTTTGTTTTGAATTTTATTTTTTTCTTATCAGTTACATTTTTTAACTCTGTATCCCAGCCGTGTCCCAATCCCTCATTCCCTCCCCGTCCCTCCCTCCCTCCCTCATCTCCACCATGCCCCTTTCCAAGTCCACTGATAGGGGGGGACCTCCTCCCCATTCATCTGATCCTGTTTTATCAGGTATCTTCAGGACTGGCTGCAAAGCCCTCCTCTGTGGCCTAACAGGACTGCTCCTCCCTTCGGGGGTGGGGAGGCCAAAGAGCCAGTCATTGAGTTCCTGTTAGAAATAGTCCTTGTTCTCCTCACTTTGGGAAACCAATTGGTTACTGAGCTACCACAGGCTACATCTGAGCAGAGGTTCTAGGTTATATCCATACATGGTCCTTGGTTGAATGTCAGTCTCAGAAAAGACGCTGTGCCTAGATATATTTGGTCCTTGTGGAGCTCCTATCCTTTTCCCATCAGACTAACTCCCCTTCTTTCTTATGATTCCCTGTACTCTGTCAAAGGTTTGGTCATGAGTCTTTGCTTTGAAAACACTGCTAGTTAGAGTCTTTCAGATGTGCTCAGTAGACTCCTGTCATACGTTCAATGCACATCCAATCTGTCTTTCTAAACGAGGATTGATCATCTTACCCCATGTCCGCTCAATTGATTATCGTTTTTAGGTGTATAGATTTCATTATGTTTATCATATCTTATAGGTCTATATAAGTGAGTATATACCATGTTTGTCTTTCTCCTTCTGGGATATTTCACTCAGAATGATCTTTTCTAGATCCCACCATTTGCCTGCAAATTTCATGATTTCCTCCTTTTTGATTGCTGAGTAGTATTCCATTGTGTAAAAATACCACAATTTCTGTACCCATTTCTCCGTTGATGGACATCTGGGTCACTCTGTCTTTTCGTTAGTTTGGGTAAAGTTTTATCTATCTTGGTTTCACTGATTCTTTGTATTGTTTTCTTTATTTCCAATATATTGACTTCAGCCCTTAGTTTAATTATTTGTTGTCATCTACTCCTCTTAGTGTGTCTGTTTCCTTCTGTTCTAGAGCTTTCACATGTGCTGTTAAGTTTCTAGTATGGGATCTCTCCAATTATTTTAGAGAGATGTTTAAAGCTATGTACTTTTCTCTTAGCACTAATTTCATTGTGTCCCATAAGTTTGGGTATGTTGTGCCTTCCTTTTCATTGAATTCTAGAAAGTATTTAATTTCTTTCGTTACATATTCCCTGACCCAATGGTCATTGATTAGGGAACTTTTTGGTTTCCATGAGTTTGTAGGCTTTCTGTTATTTCTGTTGTTGTTGAGTTCCACCTTAATCCATGGTGGCCTTATAAGATGCAGGGGATAGTTTTACTCCTCTTACTTCTGGTGAGGTTTGCTTTGTAACTGAGTATATACTCAGCTTTGAAGATGGTTCTCAGAGGTGCTGAGAAGTAAAAGGTATATTCTCTTCTGTGCATCTGTTTCCATAGGTGCTGGATGAAGCCTACCAGAGGATGCTCATGCTAAGGTGCCTGTCTTCAAGCATAATAGATTAGTAATATTGTTAAGGTTGGCCCTCTCTCATGACATGAGTCTCTAGCTGGACCAGCCATTGGTTGGCCATTCCTCCAATTTCTGCTCGATCTTTATCCCAGCACATCTTGTATCTGGACAAATTGTGAGTGCAGGATTTTTTGGGTAGGTTGTAATGGACATCCCTCCATCAGAATTCTTGTCTGGTTACAAGAGGTAGCCTTTAAGATTCCATATTACTTATTGTCCGGAGTCTTACCTAGGGTTATCCTCATAGATGCCTGAGTGTTTCCCCTGTTCTAGCTCATTCTAGAGATGCCCTCCCTACTGATTACAGTTCTGTCTTCTCCCTGTTTCCTCTCCTGCCCTCTTCCCTATACTTAGTTTCTACTCTTCTCTTACCAACACCCTCTTCCACCAAGTGCCTTTCTTCATCCACCTCCATTGTCTATTTTTTTCCCCTTCTCTGTGAAAATCCTCTCTTGTCCTTTCCTTGTTAGTTAGCTTCTTTGGGTCTGTGGATTGTAATTTATGGCTAGTAATGCACTTATAAGTGAGAATGTACTGTGTTTGTATTTCTGGATCTGGGTTACTTCCTTCATGATGATCTTTTCTGTTCCATCTATTTGCCTGCCAGTGCCATGATGTCATTCATTTTAATGCCTGAGTAATATTCCATTGTGTAATGTACCAATTCTTTTATCCGTTCTTTGATTGAGGGACATATAGGTTGCTTCCAGTTTCTGGAAATTATGAATAAAGCTGCTATGAACAGAGTTGAGCAAGTTTAATTATAGCATGGTGGAACACCTTTGGTGTCTATGTCCAGGAGAGTTATAGCTGGATCTTGAGGAAGAAATGTGCACAATTTTCTGAGAAATAGTTAAATTGATTTCTAAAATATTTGCACAAGTTTGCACTCCCACCAGCAATGGAAGAGTGTTCCCTTTGCTCCACATTCCCAACCACATGAGCTGTCCCTTGAGTTTTTGATCTTAGTCATTCTGATGGGTGTAAGATGAAATCTCAGAGTCATGTTGATTTTCATTTCCCTTATGTCTAAGCATATTGAACATTTCTTTAAGTGCTTTGTGGCCATTTGAGAGTCCTCTGTAGAGAAGTTTCTGTTTAGCTCTATATTCCCTTTGCCATTTGGGTTATTTTGTTTGTACATGTCTAATTTCTTGAGTTCTTTATATATTTTGTGTTTCAGCACTCTGTCTCATATAAGGTTGGTGAAATATTTTTCCTGCTCTGTATGCTGCCATTTTGTATTTTTGATGGTATTCTTTGCCTTACAAAAGATTTTCAGTTTCAAAGGGTCCCATTTACTAATTGTTGATCTTAGTACCTGAGTTTGTGTTCTCTTTAGGCAGTTGTCTTAGTGCCAATGCATTCAAGGGCTATTCCCCAGTTCTTCTTCTATCAGATTTAGTGTATCTGATTTTATGTTGAGGTATGTCATCAACTTGAACTAGAGGATTTGCAGGATGATAGATATGAATCTACTTGTATTCTTCTAACTACAGACAACCAGTTACACCAGTATCATTTGTTGAATGTGCTATCTTTTTTCCATTCTATGATTTTGGCTTCTTTGTCTAAAATCACGTGGCTATAGGCATATGGGTTTATTTTGGGAACTGATTTGAATCCATTGATCAACCTGTATGTTTTTATGTCAATATCATTTGGGTTTTATGGGTATTGTTTTGTAGTACAGCTTGAAATCAGGGATGGTGATCCCTCCAAAAGTTGTTTTATTATGTAAGATTGGTTTAGCTAAAATAGAGACAGTATACAAATTAACAAAATCAGAAATTAAAAGGGGATGTAACAACAGATGGAGGCTACTCACTGGGTCTTACTTCAAAAACCTGTATGATACAAAATTAGAATATCTAAATGTAATGGGTGGCTTACTTGATAGCTACCACTTGCCAAAGTTAAATCATGTAAATTATTTAAATAGACCTATAACCCCCAAGGAAATAGAAACAGTCATGAAAATCTTCCGAACAAAAAAAGCTCAGGACCAGATGATTTTAGGACAGAATTGTACCAGACTTTCAAAGAAGAGCTAATACCAATATTCCACACACTATTTCACAAAATAGATACTTATTCCTAGAGACCATAGTCACCCTGATACCTAAACATGTAAATCATCAACAAAGAAAAAAAATTGCATCAATCTCCTTTATGAACATTGATGCAAAAAATATTCATAAAATACTTGCAAACTGAATCCAAGAACACATCATCTAATATGATCCAATAAGCTTTATCTCAGGGATTCAGGATGGTTCAAAATAGGAAAATCCATCAATGCAATCTATCATATAAAACAAAATGAAAAGAAAATGTTCATCTCCTCGGATGCTGAAAAAGTCTTTGACAAAATCCAACAGTCCTTTATGATAAAAGTCTTAGAGAGATAAAAGATACACAGTACATAAATAAATGCAATAAAGACATCAAATTAAATGGAGAAAACTTAGAGTAATTTCACTAAAATCAGGGACAAGCGAAGGCTGCCCACTCTCTCCTTATCTATTCAATACAATACTTGAAGTTGAATTTAGAAGGTCTGGTTTACTTGGTGCCCTCCATTTCCTATGGCTCTTATAATTTCTGCCACCTCTTTTACAGAGATCCCTGACCTATGAGGAGAGAGATTTTCACATCAATGATTAATTCATGTTGTATATATCTTTTATATGAATTGAAATATTACCTCCTGTGGGGATAAAAGAGGCTCATATGAAGCACGGAATAAAGAAGGCTTACAAGGCATTAGGAGTTAACAAAACTTACAGGGCTGTGTCCTCAAAACGCTCACCATAGCAGAGGTGATGGATCATGAAAGTTGTGTCCTTGAATTTTCCTTTATGATGTTCAGGCAGCGTAGCCAGTTGGAGATATTCACATCTTTGCAGAAAAAGCTGAAAAACACCTACCATTGCACTACTGAGATTCTTATACCTTGACAGGCAGTAATGGAAATCTCTGCTCTTCACTTATGTCAGCAGCAAAGCAATATGGTGGCTCTGGCCACACCTTTCTCATATACACACTGTGACTTTCCTTTGCATATGTTCTCTCCATACACATCTTGCCAGTAGAAGTCTTTTCTTCTTATCTTCCTTTCACTACTACTGGAGTTCATTTCTACCGTAACAACAATATTCCTACAGTTCTTTTTACATTAAACATTCAGTCAATGACCAAACCTCTCTTTGGCGTACAAAGTCATCCTCTAACATTTTCTAATCTCAACTTGTAATCCATTCTTCTTATTCTATTCCAGCCTTACAACAGGTGTCTAGTGTATTGTACACAACTCTGATTGCCAGGAACTCATATACAAATCAACAACCTCCACAATATGTGTCCCATTAGATGATACCATCCTATTTTTTTTTTTTTGAAGTTTATTCAGAAGACCCAGGGGTGCAATCAGTTAGCTCAAGTCATGCATATGTATTGACTCAGGTAAAATATCAATATTCTGGAAAAAAAAGTTTCTTGTTTTTCATTATTCCCTTCCTCTTTTATCATTACTAAAGGAACATTTAGAAAAGCTAAGTTTATAACTTCTTCAGATGATATTTATGTCATAAATACTTATAAAGAAAACTCTTCTTTATAGAGAGGGGACATGCAAAGCCAGAACACTCAGTAATTCCTTGTGTGGGGAAAGGGTTTCTAGAGTTTGTGGATAAAAGTGCATGCACACATGTCTATGCTTGCACTAAGAGATTATAAGTCAATTTTGGATATCATTCCATGATTTTCTGTCTGTTTCTTTGTCTGTTTATGTTTTTGATACAGGGTTTCTTAGTATACTGGTACTATCTCATTATTCTATGCTGACTGGGGACATAAAGCCCCAGAAATTCACGTTTTTCCTTCCCATATTTGGGATAGTGCCACCATACCCAGCATTTTTTTTCTTTTAAACATGGGTTATATAAATAAACTGTGTCATTGTGCTTATTTTGCTAAACCATCCTCTGAAAAAATATATTATTCTTTCTCACTGTAGGGTATAATGACTCATTTGCACAAGCGTAGGTTACTACTTATAGATCACAACCTATCATACTCCACATTTTTTAAGGACATAACACTACATTTATTTGACCTTCATTTTGTCATCAGTTACACACATATGAACACTGATGATTCACCATGAATCACAAACCACACAAATCGAAAGGAAAAAAGTGTAACTGTACACATTGACCATGAAAGCAGGTTAGTGAGCAATGCTATGTAGTACTCTTTGTACCTCTGGCTGCCATTCCATGTTTGAGAGGAAATTGATATTCATGACTGCACTGGCTTAGCTCCTAGCTGAAACCACTGTATTGAGCCAGTGCACCTCATTGTTCACCTAACTTTAGAGTATCTCTCAAATCACTGGCCCACTGAATCTGCAGTGAAGCCTAGCATGTCTCAGTTCAGCACAAGCTTTTGAAGAATTATCTAGAGCTATTTAATAAATAACCAATAATATATTTCTACCGTAGGACATATGAAAAAAAAAAGCTTTTAGATTTATAGACACTGGAAACAATGCTTAGCTTATAATATCATAGAGCTGACAACCAAACTGAAGCACAAAGTTGATGAGCAAGCCAAGGCCATAATGCTTATTAGTGTCAAATATAAAAACAAAACAATATTGTGAGACTGTGCACATCTTGCAAGGTCAGTTATTATTGTTGCTCACATGATTCATGGCTGAGTGAGACTGATGCTTACTTTTCTCCTCTAGTAGCCTTCGAGCAGTATGAATGCTAGACAACAATAGAAATGAAGCTTCCAAGCCAGTAACAGCTTGATTTCTCTATATCCATGATATCAAGTAAGCGCTGTCTTCAGCAATCAGGTCTTGCAACTAAGTTCTGGAATGTAACCAAGAGCAACAGCAGTAACCTGTAATGTTTGGGATTCTATGCCAACCCACTGGACAACAACACAAAAAGAGTCAACCCGTTCAATATAGTGTTTCATTTATTTATTTATTTATTTACTGGCATGGATGTTTAATTGGTTTATTGTACTCCCTTTATGAAGCAACACAATTTAAACTTTTATTATACATGTATGCCTTTTGTAAAAGGCCTTTAGTGTTAGTTATCCCTCCCCATATTCCCTCCTCTACCCCTTTCTCTCATTTCCTATTCCACTTAATCATTTTAGGTATTTATTTTTGATTTCTTCTTAATGTCAATTTGCTATTCTACCCATGACACTTTCTAATTTCCTGCCATCTATGAGGATTCCAAATGAACATACACCTCTAGAAATTAAAAGTTTCATGAGAACTGAGAGATGACATACATTGTTTTTATTTATTTTTTAATATTAATTACAGTTTATTCACTTTGTATCCCAGCTGTAGCTCCCTCTCTTATTCCCTCCCTCATCTCCTCCCATGCCCCTCTCCATGTCCACTCATAGTGGAGGTCCTCTTCCCCTCCAGCTGACCCTAGGCTATCAGGTCTCATCAGGACTGGCTGCATCGTCTTCCTCTGTGGCCTGGTAAGGCTGCTCCCCCCTCAGAAGGAGCTGATCAAAGAGCCAGACGCACATTGTTTTGGGGTGATTGGAGTTACCATACTCAATTGTTTCTAATTCTATCAATTTATCTACAAATTTCATATTTTAGCAGCTGAATGATATTTTATTGTGCAAATGGACTATATTTTTATTATCTATTTAGTCATTAATGAGCAGCTAATTCTGTTTCCAATTTTTGGATATTGTAAATGAAGGATCAGTGAACATTGATGAACAAGTATATCTGAAGAAGGATAGCAAGTCTCTTGAGTGTATGGCCAAGCACGGTGTAGCTGGACCTCTTGGCAGATCTATTTCTAGTTTTAGAGGAAACTCAGCACTGATTTCCACAGTGGCTATACCAGTTTGTACTTTCACAAGTAGAACATAAAATCCTACACCTAAAACATATATTCAGCAAAATAACAGAATACAAAATTAACACACACACCATGCATGCACATACTCTTACAGGCACATAGCATACACACACACACACACATACCAAATATGCATATGCACACAGATGCATGCACATACAACACCCCCACACACACATATACACACTCACACACACTCTCTCTCACACATCAGTAACCTTCCTATATTAAAATGACACACATACTCAGAAAATCAGAAAAGCAAACCTATTAACAATAGCTTCAGAAAACTCTTCAAAGATCTAACTAAGGAACTGACAGATTTGTGTAATGAAAGTTTTAAGATATCGTAGAAAGAAACTTCAGGCCACAGAAACACACCAATATTGAAAGGTCTTCCATGTTCATATATATTGTCTGAATTAATATTGTGAAAATGGTCATTCCTCCAAATATAATTTATAGAGTCAATACAATTACCCAACAAAATTATTATGTAATTTTTCACAGAAATTGAAAAAAATATCTGAAAACACAGTAAATAGCCAAGAAAAAACATCAATAAACTCCCAAGAAATCCAAAATAGTCCTAAAAATATCTAAGAGACTAGACAAATAACCACCCCAGATGTCAACATATACTACTGGGCGGTGCAATAAAGTAAGCTAAATATTAGTATAAGAATAGGCTCTTTAATCACTGAATAAGTTGATGACCTACAAATAAGTTCACACTTCTGCATCTACTTGAATTTTGACAATAAGGCCCAAATACACACTGGACATAAGACAGCATTTACAGCACTTTATTCTAGCCAAATTAGACCACTGCATGTAAAAGAAGGAAACTGTATACTTGTCTCTCCTCTTGAACAAAACCCAACTCCAAATGGGCTTCAGCATAAGTCATGATACTATGAATCTGATAGGGAGGAAAATGAGAATGTGCTTGAACCTATAGACGTAGGGAAGAATTTTTTCAACAAGACCTTGGTCCTATAGGCATTTAGAAGTACAGCTGATTGTTGAAGATCCATTCCCAGTCTGTAGGCTGTCAGTTTGTTTGATGGCAGTGTCCTTTGCTTTACAAAAGCTTTTTTGTTTCATGAGGTCCCATTTATTGATTGTTGATCTCAGAGCCTGTGCTGCTAGTGTTCTGTTCAGGAAATTGTCTCCTGTGCCAATGAGTTCAAGGTTCTTCCCCTGTTTTTCTTCCTACAGATTTAGTGTGTCTGTTTTTTTTTTTTTTTAATTTTATTTTTCTTATTAGTTACATTTTGTTAACTCTGTATCCCAGCTGTATCCTGCTCCCTCATTCCCTCCCCAATTCGACCCTCCCTCCCTCATCTTCTCCCTGCCCCTTTACTAGTCCACTGATAGGGGAGGACCTCCTTCCTTTTCATCTGACCCTGTTTTATCAGGTATCTTCAGGAATGGCTGCAAAGTCCTCCTCTGTGGCCTGGCAGTACTGCTCCTCCCTTGGGGGGTAGTGTGTCTGGTTTTATGTTGAGGTCTTTGATCCACTTGGACTTTAGTTCTGTGCAGGGTGATAAGTATGGACATATTTGCATTTTTCTACATGTAGCTATCCAGTTAGACCACTACCATTTGTTGAAAATGCTATCTTTTTTTTTTTCTATTGTATGTTTTTGGCATCTTTGTCAAAAATCAGGTATCCATAAATGTGTGGGTTTATTTCTGGATCTGCTAGTCGGTTCCACTGATCCACCAGTCTGTTTCTATGCCAGTACTGACAGAGTGCTAATATGCAGAATAAATAAAGAACTTAAAAAGCAACAACAAATCAAGTAATCCAATTAAAACATGGAGTACAGACCTAAACAAGAGAATTCTCAATAGAGGAACATAGAATGACAAAGGAACACTTAAAGAAATGCTCAACAACCTTAGTCACAGAGAAATAAAAACAACCCTGAGATTTCACCTTATACCCATCAGATGAGTAGGATCAAAACCTCAAGTGACAATACATGCTGGAGAGGGTGTGGAGAAAGTGGAACCCTCCTCCATTGCTGGTGGGAATATAAACTTGTACATCCACTTTGAAAATCAATGTGGCACTTTCTTGCCTCGGACCGGCCCTCTCGGGTACTCCGCATCCGTGGGAGAATCAGGGAATTCAGATATCAGGAAGGCACAGATAGGCGAAATGACAGTCAGACCCACACTAGGTGGTATTGGTTTGGATCTTCTGCGCTTTACTGAAGTCAAGCCAACACTTTTATACTAATCTTACAAAGAAGCACGTTAAAGTTGACATATCCTCCGAAACATTTACAAAGTTTATATTTTAACTGAAAGAGTAACCTGGTAGAAGCAGTGTCTACAAAAATCTTGGTCTAACAGCCTCTTAAGCAGAGCAAACATAGAACTAGTGACTTGTTTGTCAATTTAGCAAGTAGAAGGCCAGGGGCTTGTAAAACTTGCAGTCTGTTTATGTAGTTTTTTGTTAGTTAATTAGGGGTTGTTAATAATCCTCCAAACTAGGTCGGCTAAAGATTTACAATCTTTCCTTAGATAAGATGCTTGAACTAGCCTGTCCGTAAAACTTATAGTATAATACAAACCTTTTTGACCTCCTATGTTTCCCTATCTTCTTTCTGCCTCATCATAAATACCTGTGTTAGGTAATGGTTTTGTAGTAGCTTTACTGCAGTGGGAATATTCAGAGCATTTATCCTAACAGATCCTGATTAAACATTTTCTTTAGAAAGCCCTAAAACTCTTGTCCCTTTACTCCCTACAATGTTTGGTTTTTCCACAAGCAATTCCTGATGCTGAATCTGATTTATTACCTCTCCTAAAGTTTTATTTTCCTTCTACTCTTATTTGCTAAAGCTTTTAGTGATCTATTAGAAATGTTTCCTTGAATAGTCAATTGTACTGTTTCAAGAATCATAGAGAAACAGCAAAAAAGCTCATCAATTTAATCCAGCAACCAAATAAGCATGGGACTTAAAATACGTCTTTTGGCTTAGATGGCCGTGTAGGGGTTCTTTGCTAGGCACTTCCAGGAAGCTGATTCCCATAGGAAACGTGTCTTCTCATCTGTTTGCATAATTTTATGCTTGCATAACACATGTGTATGCTATACAGACTTTCTGGAGTTAGTGTAGCACTTTCTCAGACAATTAGGAATAGCACTTCCTCAAGATCCAGCTATACCACTCCAAGGCATATATCCAAAAGATGCTCAAGTATACAGTAAGGACATTTGTTCAACCATGTTTGTAGCAGTTTTATTTGTAATACCTAGAATCTGGAAACAACCCAGATGTGCTCTCAATTGAGGAATGGATACAGAGATTGTGGTACATTTACACAATGAAATATTACTCAGCAATTAAAAACAACGTAATCTTGAGAGTTGCAAGCAAATGGTGGGAACTAGAAAAGATCATCCTGAGTGTGGTATCCCAGAATCAGAAAGACACACGTGGTATATACTCACTTATAAGTGGATATTAGAAAAATAATACGGAAAAACATACTAAAATCTGCACACCTAAAGAAGCTAAGCAAGAAGGAGGTACCTGGGTATAAGATCCTCATTCAGAAAGGCAAATGCGATGGACATAGAAAGAGAGAGAAAATAGGGAAGAGGACAGGAACCTACCAGACGGCTCTGAAAGACTCTACCCAGCATGGTATTAAAGAAGATACTGAGATTCATAGCCAAACTTTGTTCAGAGTGCAGGGAATCTTATGAAAGAAAGGGGAGATATAAAATCCTGGAGGGCCTGGAGCTCCACAAGAAGAGCTACAGTCAATCTGTGCTCAGGCTTCTTTTCTGGGGCTGATACTCCAACTGAGGACCATGCATGGAGATAACCCAGAACCTCTACACAGATGTAGCCCATGACAACTCAGTATCAAAGTAGGTTCCCTAGGAAGGGGAATAGAAGCTTTCTCTGAATTGAACTCAGTGGCTGGCTCATTGAACACCTTCCCCTGAGTTGGTGAAAGCCTTAATAGGCCACAGAGGATGACAATGTAGCCAGTCCTGATGAGAACTGATAGCCTAGGGTCAGAGGGAAGTGGAGGAGGACCTCCCCTATCAGTAGACTGTGGAAGGGGCATGGGAGGAGAGAGGGAACGAGGGCAGGATTGGGAGGGGTTGAAGGTGGAGGCTACAGCTGGGATACAAGGTGAATAAATTATAATGAAAAATAAATATTATTGCAGACAAAGGAAAAAAAAAAAAAACAGCTGACAAATGTTACCACTGGAAACTGAAATGCTTGTGTGTAGCACAAGACACCATAACTTGATGGAAGATTCATCTTACAGAAGGAGAAAACATTTTTTTCAGCTGTATCTCAGAGGGTTAGTATAAAAACTATAAAGAACTCACAAAACTTAATATTAGAAAAACAAATTACATAGGTAAAGCATAGGTTAAACAGAGAAATTAAAGGAGTAGCTCTAAAGAAGAAACACAAATGGGAAGAACTTGAACAAATTCAACATCCTTAACCAGAAAGGAATGTAAATTAAAATTACTTCGAGATTTTTATCTAATCACAGCCAGAAAGGCAAGACAAGAAACTAAAACTAATCAAATGACAACAGAGGCTGGCATACATTGAGAAAGAATTAGTTTAATTTTTCTGGTTCTGCCCTACTTGTTCTTTAAGCCACTGATTCTTTAGGAATCGCAACCATTCTTGATTTCAGTTGTGACCCTGACCCAAAACAAATCATTCCAGTTGATAGATAATGATATCAGCTTTCAGTTGAAAGTTGTATTTTAATGAATATTGCAAAAATAAAGCTGTAGTTTACCAGTTCTCTATTCTTTTTTAAATAATTTTTATTTTTTATATTAATCACAGGTTATTTACTTTGTATCCTAGCCGTAGCCCCCTTCCTTATCCTTTCCTAATCCCATCCTCCCTCCCTTTTCTCCTTCCATGCCCCTTCCCAAGTCCAATGATAGGGGTCCTTCTCCCCTTCCCTCTGATCCTAGCAGCCAGTCCTAATGAGACCTGATAGGCTAGGGTGAGCACAGTCTCAAGACTTCAGCACAGTTTAATATCATCCTCAGTGTTTTCAAATGATAATCAGCAAATAGATACAGCAAATACCACTGCTAGCTAGAGAGTCAAACTGTAAGGTCAGGTATAGAAAGAATAATTAAGTACAGAAATAGATCTTTCGGGATGCTAGCCATCTGAAATTTTATTATAATAGGTGTGGTAAGATGGCTTAGAGAAAACGACACTTGTTGTCCAGCATGACAGCTAGTGCTTGATTTCCCAAGGCATAGAGAAAGAAGAGCACTGAGTCCCCTAAGCGGTCCTCAGGCCTCAATAGACATGTAATACATAGGCTTACACACACACACACACACACACACACACACACACACACACACACACACTAAAAACCATGCAGATAAATGAATAAAATGTAGTAAACATGAATATTTATTATTATAAGACAATAATCCTCTGAAAGGAATAAACTCAATCTTGGATTTTGGGGGAAGAATGAAAAAGAACCTAATATTTCATTAATATAAGTACCCATACTGGATTTTTCACTTTGGCCCTATTGTAGACCAGGAGAGAGGCAATAGAATTGCAATGTGAGAAAGATTATGAAAATTGTAACCAAGGAGTCAGGCCAACAAATATCATTTGAGTGAACTTTGCAAACCAAGTGTAAAATGTCAGGTGCAACAGAGAGGGGCTGAAAAGTGATAATTAGGCAGAAGGCACAGTTAACCTGAGTTTCTAGGGAAAAGAAAAAAAAATAGTGTGGAAAAGGGGGTGTTTAAGTGGGAAGTGGAGGAGGGATGAGCTTTAGAGAACTGGCCAACGTTGTTTTCGGATTAAAGAATCGCAGACATTTTCTAGCAAATTAAGGGAAAACATAGGGTCTGCCAGATAGTTTAATGGGTTAAGGTGCCTCTAATCACTGGGACTCACATGGTGAAAGTAGTTGTTTTGCACTGTGTGAAAGTAGTTATTTTGCCTCACAAAATAAGTAAAATATTATCATTTTTTTCAATTCCAATTTTTAAAGGTTTATTTTAATGTAATAGAATTTTAAATAAAATTTATGCAAACATTTGTTATAACAGTAAAACCAAAACAAAAAAGAAAAAGAAAAGAAAAAGGAAGAAGCAAACAAAACAAAGAAGGGAAGCATTTTCACTTTTCACAAATAGGAGCAATGATTTAAACTTGCTCATACCTGAGAATCAAACCATCTGAACTGGAAAACCAACATAAATGAAAGGGAAAAAAATCCTCCAAGAACAAAAGTAAAGTATTTGTTTAACAACTGCAATTGAAAGATCTTGCTTCTGGAAGAATAAAAGAAAAATTGCAATTGAACCTAAGCAAAATGAGACGGAGCCTGGCATGAACTGTGAAAAGGCAGATTTGTGAAGAATGTCCCCGGCTATACCTACGTGAACCTTGACTGTATAATGACAATATAATGTTGGCTTTAAAAATTCATTGAAATAGAATCAAATTATTCTGCAACAATAAATCACAAAGAACAGATGAAATTGGAGCAATGTAAGATCCTGTATTTCTGCGAGGCTTGACATATCCACTTGCATTAAACTACCTTATCTCGAAACCATGTTCTAAAATTTCTAATATATATGCTAAAATACTAATAAGAGAGAAAGTCATGATGAGATAAATCCAAACACGACAGGAAGTGAGAAAGTCCCGGGGAAGGAAAACAATGGAACTGGGACAATATCAGCAATAAAATAAAGTGTAAATGAACTACCTTGCTTTTTAAAGAAGAAAGGTTGGCTGGGAGAGTGAGAGCCAAACCATGATATGCTATTTTTTCAACCAAGCTATTAATGAAAGGTCATAAAATCACAATTTCTCATCACTGTACATTAAGACTGCACACAGGGAACGGATGCTGGGATCACACTCCTGGACTCGTCACGACTATTGCCCTCATCACCTTGAAACTTAAGTTTACTTCCCTGAAGAGTTTGGCTGGATGCATTCAGGTCATGATATGCTATTTATACAGGAGTAGTACATAGCCGTAGCCGGAGACAGGGCTGTGGCCAAAGGTAAAGACTCTAGAGGGGAGAGACACAGGGATGGAGACCTGAGTTAGATTCTGGAAAACATATGGTGTGGGGGAAGACAACACAATCCAAAGTTATACTCTGACCTCCACTCTCCTGCTACCCTCACCCAAATAAATACATATGTATGGTTTAATAAAAAATGATTTATTTGTTTTTATTTTATGTGTACAGGTGTTTTGTTTGATTGTATACAGACACCAGGTGCCTGCACTTCCCATAGGGGCCAGAAGAGGGCAACAGATTCTGCAGAACTAGATAGGGATGGTTGGAGCCAATGTGTGAACTTGGATATTTTTCTACATGTAGACATCCAGTTAGATGGGCACATTTGTTGAAGATGCTGTCCTTTTTCCATTGTATGGTTTTGGCATCTTTGTAAAAAATCAGGTGTCCATAAGTGTGTGGTATATTTCAGAGTCTTCAATTAGATTCCATTGATCTACCAGTTCGTGTCTATGCCAGTACCATGCAGTTTTTATGCTCTGTAGTACACCTTGAGGTCAGGGATGGAGATACCTCCGGAAGGATGGTTTTAACTATTCTAGTTTTTTTTTGTTTGTTTGTTTGTTTTTCCATATGTAGTTGAGAATTGTTTTTCCAAGGTATGTAAAAAATTGTATTGATATTTTGATGGCAACATAATTCAGTCACCTAACATGTCTTCAAAAGGTGACTGCAGTCTGATTAAAAGAGCATGAAGATTATATTAGATCTCCTTGTTGAGATATCTTTTAAATCTAGTTTACTAGCAGTCTCTTGAGAGACCCAGGGTAATATTGAAAACGTTTTAACTGTGTCAAGATTGATCATATAGTCTGGTAGAATCTTGGACTCATACTCTGCTGCTGAGATACTTGCTATAGTTTATTTTGTCTTCTGGGAACTTCACTATTAACTAGCTTCTGAAAAATAATTAGCACATTAATACACAACACATTCTTCAAATAGTAACAACAATATAGGCATAAAACAGTAAGAATAAAAGATAAAAATATGTATTACCCGTTCTATCCCAACTGGACAAGTTAAATGGTGTAACTGGTATCTTTACATACAAGAACAACTGAATACTTTTAATTTTGGTATCTGACTTCTTTATTTACATCCAGAGATAAAATAATTTTCTTTAAAAATTTCAAAATATTAAGGTGAGTGCATAAAGGATTAGCATATGCACTGGTATAGAAAAAGTCAGCAAAGGTACATATTTTTGGAGATAGATAGTGAGTGAATGACTGAATAATGTAATATGCACACATACATTCACACACACACACACACACACACACATTGAGAGAGAGAGAGAGAGAGAGAGAGAGAGAGAGAGATGAGAGAGAATATTTTCTTCCCTACTAGGATAGATTCAGAGAGACCAGAATCAGCCCTGCAAGTTATAGGGAAACAGAACATGTAGGGTGGCTCATCAGGTAA
Organism: Meriones unguiculatus; assembly: GCF_030254825.1. Lineage (NCBI taxonomy): Eukaryota > Metazoa > Chordata > Mammalia > Rodentia > Muridae > Meriones > Meriones unguiculatus. The sequence goes on along the minus strand of NC_083365.1, from coordinate 57,929,421 downwards.
AGACACCCGTGGCCAGGTATGACAACCCAAGTTGAATTCCTAGGACCCAAATAATAGCTGAGAACTAGCTACTAGAACTAGGTTCTCTGATCTGCACAAATATTCAGAGATCCGTGCTTCCTTCCTTCTATTCCCACAAAATGCAGATGCAGAAACAGAATTTAAAAAGAAATGGAATGAGGACATAGGGCAGATCAGTGAGGAAAACAATGTCCTTCAGTAGAAGGTCTACTTAGAACTATAACAGTTAATTGAATCATAATATTATGGCACACACAAAATTAATTTCAATAGATTAAAGGTATAATTTAAACAACGTCATTCGCTCATTTTTAAAAGACAACTGAGGGAGCTGTTTGCTGGATGGAGGAGACATGAAACAAGCTGCACAAGCTAAGGTCCTAAATACTGATACTGGAACTTCAGATATTAATTAGACAAAAGCACCATGCAGGATTTAACAGTGCGGTGCTTCGATTAGCATAAGAGATGTATATTAAACTTCTTTCTTTGTTTCTAAATTTAAAGGTTCCAATCAACTGAGAATAAACGATTTATTTTTTTAAAAAAATCAGACAAATTGTGAACAGGCATTTTACCGCAAAGGAAATGTGAAGGGTCCGTAGACATATGAAAGCATCCTATTATGATTAGTAGTCAGATAAAGGGACACTGATATTATAATTAGATATATTTTAATAACACATGCTTGCTAAAAATTCTAAAATATGACAGAACTAATAATTAAAAAGGGTGCATGTCCAAGCGATTTAACACGAGCCAGTGTAAGCTTTATGATCTGAGAACTTTTTGGAAAATGTTCTCTCTCTTTCTCATTCTGCGTATGTGTGTGTTGTATACACGAGTTATGTGTGTGCATGTATGTCAATGCAGTGTGTGTTTGTATAATGTGTGCCACCTGTGCACAGTATGTCTTCATCTCTTGTCTTGAGAGAGGGGGTCCCATTGAGCTGTTTAGAAACCTGTTGATTTGTCCATTCTGGCTTTTCAGTGAGCTCTCAAAAGCTGCCTTTCTGTGTCCCGAACGCCAACATTGAAGGATAATGCAGCTATCCCCAGCTTTTTACAGTAGAGCTAGGAATTAAAACACAGGTTGTCATGCTTGCAGAATAAACATTCTTACCCAGTGAGCTATGTCCCCATCCTTAGATTGTAATTGTATAATACTATTTATTTGACTTGATATTATGAAGTGGTAGGATATGTATTGATTTAACATTTAACCCTTAACTACATATGCTGGAGTAATTATTCTGTGTTGAAGATATAACTTCCATATACATCCCTTCTCTTATTTTCTTTACCATGTTACTGGGCAAAAAATAAAGGTTCCATTTTGGGGTTTATTAGTTTGACCAATTAAAAAAAATACTAAAATGGGCTCAGAGGCACCTCAAGATAAATTTAATTAAAGCTTAAGAAAAAAAAATAATAAAACAAGAATGACAGCCTTAACATCCTTGGACCTTCACAAGGATTGAGATGGAAGAAGCATTCGGTCTTTCAACTTTGTCTTGGAGGTCAGACAAAGCCTTGAGTGTCAGCGAGAGGATGTTCAGACATAAGAAGCTATGGATTGTAGCTCAGAAAGCACCGAAATCCAGGCTCTGTGTCTTGGGATAAAGAGTTGCTGTAGGGCCATTTAGTCAGAGACAGTTTATGAAAAACAGAGGGACTCCGTGGAATGGAAGTAGACTAGCGGTCAGAAGATGAAGTCCTCCAAAGCACCCTCACAAGGTCTGGATGAATCCCATCATAGGACCTTTACAATATCTGCCTCAACTATTTGAATCTCCTGGGAGTTTTCATTCAGTCACAGTTAATTTGAGAAAGCCCATGTGATGGAGACCTACCAGTCTTTCCTCACAGATTAACTTCATGTATGCTTATGTTCAATTTAATCCCTCACACCTGCTTTCTTGGAGATGTGTTTTATGAAAATCTCCAGAGACAAAAACAATACTTGGGATTTTAATTCACTGATTGGCCAAACGTATCTTTTCTTTCACATTGTTATGTTTCAAAGGTGGGTACTTAGAGATGCTCCTGTGTGTCTGTGTAAACTTTTCAATTGACCTGTGCAGATCTGAGACCTGAGGACCTGAAGGAATAGGGCGGACTACAATCTGATGCTCTACACAATCTTACTTCAGTTTCAGTGTACACTTATGTATGAATGTAACAAAGAAAGCAATGATCTAAGGAGGATGTTCGAGTTCAGAAAAAAATCATAATCAGAAAAATATGTTAAGTAAATGTCAGTTAAGCACATACTAAATCTTAACAAAGCAGCACCTTCCCAGATCCTTCCAAGCTGTGAGCAATTGAAACACAATTGCCTGGCACAAACTATAGATTATGTCTTGGGAAGCACAAAAGCACGGCAGGACAGATCCAGATTCAGGGTACACTGACCAAATTAGGTTCCATGGCTATAATCTGACATCCAACAAGAATAATATCTTATAAACTGAATGTAAGTGTTTAACAAAGAAGGCACAATATCTCTTCAAAGAACAATCCAGGGAACAAAATGCATCTGAAGTAAAAAGCCTTTTGCCTTTTTTCCTTAAGCCTCTCTTACACAACCTCAAGGCATTGTTCAACATGTATCATTCTTTTGACCGTATTCAGACAGTTTGAATAATATTATTCTTGGAATTGTGTCCTGCATCCATTAATAAAGAAAAGAAATAAACATTGATCAAATACAATTATATCCGTGAATCCTAAAACATGATTTTTTAAAAATTAACTAACAGAGAATTCTCTGGAGAGGAATATCGAATGGCAGAGAATAGCCATTAGGGAAATGCAAATCAAAACAACCCTGAGATTTCACCTTACACTCATGAGAATGGCCAAGATCAAAAACTCAAGTGACAACACATGTTGGAGAGGTTGTGGAGAAAGGGGAACCCTTCTCCACTGCTAGTGGGAATGTAAACTTGTACAACCACTCTGGAAATCAATCTGGCGCTTTCTCAGACAACTAGGAATAGCGCTTCCCCAAGATCCAGCCATACCACTCCTGGGCATATATCCAAAAGAGGCTCAAGTACACAAAAAGGACATTTGCTCAACCATGTTTGTAGCAGCTTTATTTGTAATAGCCAGAAGCTGGAAACAGCCCAGATGCCCCTCAACTGAAGAATAGATGCAGAAACTGTGGTACATCTATACAATGGAGTATTACTCAGCAATGAAAAAATAAGAAAATCATGAAATTTGAAGGTAAATGGTGGGACATGGAAAGGATCATCCTGAGTGAGTTGTCCCAGAAGCAAAAAGACACACACGGTATATATACTCACTCATATAGACATACAACATAGGACAAACCCACTCAAATCTGTGCATCTAAAGAAACTAAGCAAGAGAGAGGACCCTAACTAAAACGGTCAATCCGCATTCTGAAAGGCAAAGAGGATGGACATCAGAAGAAGAAGAAAACAGGAAACAACCTAGGAACCTTCTACAGAGGGCTTCTGAAAGCCAGAAGAAGAAAATAGGAAACAAACTAGGAACCTACCACAGAGCGCCTCTGAAAGCCTCTGCCCTACAGACTATCAAAGCAGATGCTGAGCCTGATGGTCAACTGTTCGGCAGAGTGAATGGAATTTTCTGTAAGCAGTGGAAAATAGTAAGAGCTGGAGAGGACAGGGTCTCCACAAGGAGAGCAACAGAACAAGAAACTTTGAACACAGGGAACTTCCCGGAGACTCATACTCTAACCAAGGACTATTCATGGAGATAACCTAGAACCCCTGCACAGATGTAGCCCATGGCAGTTCAGTGTCCAAGTGGGTTACATAGTAATGGGAAGAGGGACTGCCTCTGACATAATCTGATTGGCCTGCTCTTTGATCACCTCCCCCTGAGGAGGGAGGAGCCTTACCAGGCCACAGTAGAGGACAATGCAACCACTTTTGATGTGAACTGATAGACTAAGATCAGAAAGAAGAGGAGAACCTCCCCTATCAGTGGACTTGGGGAGTGGCATGCATGCAGAAAGGGGAGGGAGGATGGGGTCGGGAGGGGAGGAGGGAGGGGCTTATGGGGGGATACAAAATGAATAAAGTGTAATTAATAAAATAAAATAAAAAAAGGGAAAAAAATTAACTCTTCTCCGTGACATTCCCTGTTCCTATTTTAATGGAACCCACTTGGATACTGAACTGCCATGGGCTATATCTGTGCAGGAGTTGTAGGTTATCTCCGTGAATGGTCCTTGGTTGGAGTATCAGTCTCAGAAAAGACCGCTGTGCTCAGATTTTTTGGTTCTCTTGCTCTCCTTGTGGAGTTCCTGTCCTCTCCAGATCCTACTGTTTCCCACTTCTTTCCTAAGATTCCCTGCACTCTGCCCAAAGGTTGCCCATAAGTCTCAGTATCCACATTGATAGTCTGCAGGGCACAGCCTTTCAGATGTCCTCTGTGTCAGGCTCCTGACTTGTTCCCTCTTTTCTCCTTTTTCTGATGTCCATCCTCTTTCCCTTTCTGGATAGGAATTGAGCATTTTAGCAGGAGTCCTCCCTCTTCATTAGTTTCTTTAGGTGTACAGATTAGCCTGCTCTCTAATTACCTCCCCCTGAGGGGGAAGCAGCATTACCAGGCCACAGAAGAACACAATGCAGCCATTCCTGATGAGACCTAATTGACTAGGTTCAGAAGGAAGGAAAAAAAGACCTCCCCTATCAGTGGACTTGGGGAGGGGCATGCATGCAGAGGGTGGAGGAAGGGAGGAATTGGGATGGGAGGAGAGAGGGAACCACAGGGGGATACAAAGTGAATAAAGTGTAATTAATAAAGAATTTAATAAAATTAACTCTTCTTTTTTTTTTCAGACCAAAACCTTTAGCTTGCTTATTTTAATATTTTGGAAAATTTCACATTCTTTCTGAACCCAGAACTCTATCACCTACTCCTGCTCACCCACAGATGCTTGCAACGTCTTTTAAAAATTTTATTTTTTTGTATATTTATTCATTACAATCAATTCAATGTGTATCCCTTCTGCAGTGCACCCTGCTCTCTCCTCCCAGCCCCACCCACCTTCCCTCTTCTTCCCCTATTCCCTTTCCTTAGTTCCCTGATAGGGCAGAACCTCCTACCTTCTATCTGACCCTAGATATCAGGTCTCATCAAGGCTTTATTGCTTTAGTCTACCCATTTTCTTGACCTTTACCTCAACCTTTCTCTCCTTATTTCCCTCACCTGGCTTCAAGAATCCTCAAATTTGCCTTGGTTTTTATACTGTAGAATTTTGTAGTCTTACAATCTTTGGGTAATGTAGAATGTCAAGTCTCTAGTAAAGTGGAAATTTCTAGTTTCTTTAAAGACTGATTGTTGTCATGTGATATTTTGCTGCAAGGGGGGCATGTGATATTTTACCCAGGTTGGTTTGTGAGAGGGCATGTGATGTTTTCTTGTGATAGCTCACATGTGAGGTACATGACTTTGGCCAGGTGAGAACCCGTGGTTGGATTTTTAGGAGAGGAGATATATAAAGGCCAATGCAGTGACACACCACTTTTTTGATCGACATCACTGTGCTGATCATTGTGCTTCCACACTTAGCTTCGCAGAGAGAAACATTCCAGACAGCTTCTCCAGACAATCCAACTTGGTCTTGAAGCATTCACTGACTTTGTGTTACTACTCCATGTTGGTCTTTGGATTGGACTGCTGGTATCCTGACAGCTGAGTCTGGTAATTCTCTAAGGACCCATTGATCTTAATCAGCAGGAAGTAGATAAAACATAATTATATCCCTTTTCCCTATTAATCTCCTACCTAAGGTTGTAGGGGTCTGGAAGGGAGGTAAAGGTGCTTACGAACCCTAAGCAAAGTAGGTTTGGTAAAAACTAACCCTACATTCTAGGAACTGGGGAAGATGGCAGAGAAGATGGCTTAGCTAGTAGGATACATGTGATCGAGCCTAAGAAATTAGTTTGATTCCCCAGACTCACATATTATTAGAAGGAAAGGACTAATTTTGCTGTTTCCTTTGGGAACCACATACATGTTATGAGACACATGCTTCTTCCTGAATAAATTAATAAATAAACCTTTTTTTTTTCAATGCAGTTTATTCAGGAACATTGAACAATCCTCGGACCCCGGGGAAAGCCAGCCCACAGCTTAAATAGCCTCTGGGCAGCCAACCCAGGCGTGCCACGGGGGCAATGCAGATAGGTCCACATACATGGAAGCAAGCCAGATCCTCGGCCTTAGCCAAATGTGGAGTTGTTCGTGACAGAGAGCACTCACCATCGGGAAGGTGGAAGGCAGAAACCAGCTCCATCTTTAAGGCATAGCATTCCGCAACTCTCTACAGTTCCCCCTTTTTGTTTTAGACGCATCAGGCAAGAGTAGAGGTCTGATCTCTGATATTAGAAACCTAAATGAACATCTGTACAAAGTCCCAATTTATTTCTAAATAAAACTTTTAAAGAAAAGGAATGTCATGTCCCTAAACAGTGCTGGATGTCACAGTATTGCTAACTTTTAAGTGGACAGAGATATAGCATAATGCAAGGAGCCAAAGACTGTTTTCTGTAATATAATGCAATTCATGATATTTTCTATAAAGATGTAATCTAGTCAGTCACTTGAAATTAAGAAACTATATCCAGTAAAGGTAATAGAGAAGTGTTAAGATTTTATCTGATCCTAACATCTAAAGATTACCTTTAGCATCAACACATCTTTTTTTAAAATTTTTTATTAATTACACTTTATTCATTTTGTATCCACCCTGTAGCTGCCTCCTCCCCTTCCAATCTCTCTCTCCCTCCCCCTTTTCCACACATGCCCCTCCCCTAGTCCACTGATAGGGGAGGTCTTATTTTCCTTTCTTCTGATCTTAGTCTATTAGGCCTCATCAGGAGTGGCTGTATTGTCTTCCTCTGTGGCCTGCTAAGGCTGTTCCCTCCTGTGGGGGAGGTGATCAATAAGCAGGCCAATCATTTCATGTCAGAGACAGTCCCTGTCCCCATTACTATGGAACCCACTTGGACACTGAACTGCCATGGGCTACATCTGTGCAGGGGTTCTAGGTTAGCACCAACACATCTTTAGTATTCTTACACATGTGTTTGATTCCATGGATTCATCAATATATTATACAAAGAACTTATGAGAACGGGAGGCAGAGATGGTCCACACTGGAGCAGGACATCCTTAGCAATTCTAATACTGTCCTGCTGGAAGAAGAAATGCCAGAAGCAAGCTCCAGTCCTATTTCTACTCTGTCCAGTACAGGAGTGGTTTAAAGGTGCTTTGCTTTCACTCCGTCTATGAATCTATAATATACCTCTCTTTAAAACCCATCCTTTGTAGCCTGTGAATTTTCTTCTTTGAAACTGCAAGATAAAACCTAAAAGTCACTGACTCTGAAGGCTTTGTTGGCCAAGAGCTAAGAAGGCCTATTTGTTTTCAAAGACATCTGAAGATTCCTGGATCAATCTTCAGTTTCAGTACCTCCATGTGGCATCTCTTAGCAGCTATATCCTCTGAATAATCAATAGGCATGTCTGGATGACAGCTGTCAAGTGCGGTGTAACAGGCAGTGCATCCTACAGGAAAAAAAGGGTAGATTCTTTTACCGATGACTTATATTCTCCAGGTAAAAATCAACCGCTTTGGGACTTATTCTCTTCTCTCAAATATTCTTTTAGTCTCTGTTGTTATATTTAAAATGCTGAGCATACAAATAAAGGGGAAAGTGGCACAGTTCACACAATACACAAAACTAATCTCATTTCCAGAGTGAATTGAATTGGAAAAAAACTCATTTTCCTATGAAAACTTTGTATCTAATAAAGCCTTTATGTGCTATGGAGAAACATGCCTTTGCCCTAAGGATGCTGCTTGCACCTCATTCCTGGTTAAAAAATAAAATAAAATAAGAAAGGGGGAAAAAGAAAGAAAAACAGCCATTTATTTCCCCCAACAAATTGCAATTATAGATATGCAAATTTGCTGTTGTCCACTGTTGATCAATCTCCCCCGCGCACTCCCACCAGCAACAGGCCCTCACTCACATCCTTTCTGTAGCTTCTCCTATGTCTTTCAACCTGCATCAGTTCAACACAGACCTCCCTTGCTCACTCGAGGACTAGAGCAGGGAGATAGTGAGCAGTTTCAGGGTAGAATTTCATTTAAAGAGCTTCACAAAGGAAGAATTCTCATTTCTCAGATTCTATAGGCAGGTATTCTTTGTAGCATCAGATGCCACTTGCAGTTTGATTAAAGGTGAAAGATATCATATTTTGTCACAGCCAGACCAGTCTTTTCTCATCACAGGGAAGAGATTTCTTCTTGCATATATATGGCAGCTCAGCATGCTTGGACAGCTGAGTTTCATTCCATTTAGTTGTTAAATATTCAGGATACTTATTATGCAGCCAGAATAATATGGGATCAGTGGAGACCTTTGTAGGAGCTTATATTGTCATTATTAATATTAATCACATGAGGCACCATCATCATCCTACTTTGCTAACTCAAATGTCAATAGACTAAATTGCATCTTCTCTTTTCTTCCTCTCATGGATAAGGGAGATAAACTTTAAAATTAAAAAAATGAAAACAATTTTTTTTTCATTTTTCAAACAATAAAGGGCATCTGGAGACATCTTCCCCAAATTTTCTCACTACAGAAAATAATTTAAAAAGTGTGAAAGTTAAAGTTTGAGAAGTGGAAGCACTTGATTTCCAATTTAAAACAGGTTAGAAATGGAAGAAGATGGGGGCTCTTTCACAGGCCCACAGGAGAGCATGGACACTGGGAATGACTTTCCTTCTGGTCATAACGTGGCCATGGAGTAGCTTACTGAAGATAGATTTTGACTCTGTAGTCAAGGCAGAAAAATAAATAGAACAGGACAATGTTGGCTAGGTCTATGTTAAGGGGAACTAAGAAGGGTTGGAGTGAGGTCACCTGGGCCCTAGCCATCACTCTCACCTCCCACCACCAGTACAATGATGACAAACAACAAACAGCCTATGGGTCACATAATAATAAAAATAACTATGAATGGGATCTAAGCTTAAGTCATGAACTTAATTAAAACGTTATGGGTGTTCTGTGATCTATTTTACATGTGAGAGCCTTGATTGAATGGTACTTGAGTATGTAGTGTTTGGATGACAGTGTCTGAAGCAATAGCAAAAGAATAAACACACCTGTAGAATTCCTGTTTTTCTGTATCAGTTTCATGAAAGCTTTTTACTATTTTTACATATGTGGGTAATTATCTTTTATATAATTCCACATTTCCCTAATATATCCACACTTTGAGTAGTTATTATTTTATATTCTTATTGTTTGATTTTTATAAATCTTTTGTTTAAAACAATACCTTACAAAATGTCTATAAAAGGAGGCTAGGCCTATTTCTTAGCTGGTAAAATGTTTGCAGAAAAAGGCATGCGAGTCTGACTTCACTCCAACACTTGCATACTAAGCTGGGCATGATAGTCTAGGACCATCAGTCAGCTTCAGCTTCACTAGGAAATCTTTCTCAGACTATATATAAGAGTGGATGTAATGGAAGACACTTGTCATTGGCACACAGCCTCTACACACAAATGCACAGCTACCTACCCACCCAGCACACATATATGTTAAATAATTTTCTGAAAGTGGTAATGTAGGTTTAATGGACATGAGCACTTAAATTATATTTTCATTTTTACACTGCCCTTCAGTCCTTCTGCAATCATTTGTTTAGTATTCGCCTGTGAGGCAATTATGTTCCTAACAAGTTGAAAATTAGTGTTCTATGCAACTTATTTTTATTAGTTTTGTTAAGTACAAAACAAAAGTTAAGTACATAAGTCTTTATGTTGTGTTAATAGTTTTTTTTTGTCCCGAAACTGATTGTAGTAATAAATTTGAATCCTCTATAAAGGAAATAATTTTGTCATAAATTGTTTATGACTATAGTTGGTAGTATGAACCTGAGAGAGAAGGGTCTAAAAGTGAGGTGGACTAAAATCTCATGAAAGAAGCATCTTTACTCAGATCATAAGACAATTAAGACTTTAAAGGATAAGAAGAATCACAATGGTAAATTGTATAGACAAAAACAAGCCACACATGGCATAAACATGTATTTTTTTATAGAGGCATAAGAATAACAGTAGCTGAAATAAACACTTCTATCTGCTACACCTGTGAGGAGTGTAAAAAAAAATTCCAAGAACAATTCTGTGTTTTCAACAAACTTATGGCCATAAGAGTCTTGGCTTGTTTTCTTGAACTTTTTTCACAAGCACTCAGAAATGTCATATGACTCCATTCTTGAACTGTATTCTGATATCTCTCTCTTTTTAATTTTTTAATAGTAGGATATCCAGAACATTTTTTTGAAATGTGGTAAATAAATATAATTAGCATTTGATGCATGAGTATCCTATAAGTAAGCAAAGTATATTACAAAAGTGAAAGCATTGTCGATAATATTCTGCCTTCAAGAACATTGATCCAAACTATGTTTAGCACAATTAGTTACATTATTCTATTGATCAGAAAAATCTAGAGAATAGCCTGAAAAGAGAGCCATATAAATAGTAGTTCTAGCATCTTGAAGAACATTAGCCAATATTTGCCTTTAATAGAAATAAAATGTATCACCTCCCCCTGAGGGGGGAGCAGCCTTACCAGGGCACAGAAGAACACAATGCAGCCACTCCTGATGAGATCTAATAGACTAAGATCAGAAGGAAGGAGAGGAGGACCTCCCCTATCAGTGGACTTGGGGAGGGCCATGTGTGAAGAAGGAGGAGGGAAGGTGGGATTGGGAGGCGAGGAGGGAGGGGTTTATGGGGGGATACAAAGTAAATAAAGTGTAATTAATAAAAGTTAAAAAAAAGAAATAAAATGTTATGGTGTCTTATCCAAATTTGAAATGATTTAAATCAAATGGCAAAATAAAACACAGTCCTTTATTCAGATCGATGAATGAGTATATTACAAGCCCAAGGTCCAGTCGTAAACACAGAGTCATTAGTAAAATAAGTTCTCCCTTAGTGCCTACAGTTTAACCTTGGCCACATCTGGGCAGATCTGACTTCTGATGATGTGGTTGATATCTCCTTTTACTCAATAGTTGGAAGTTTGCATCATCCTTCTGATGATGTCCACTATCTATTCTCTATTTACCATCATCCCTGAATCCCTGGGGTTGAAGGAGATAAAAAGAAATCCATAATGCTTCAGCAGGATTCATCTGCAGTGACATATGCATAGTACTTTACAATTTTCTTCTGGAGAAGTGAAAATAGAGCACTTTAATGCATTAGCTTGCTTATTTCATCCTTAAATAAAAACAGGGAGGGTAGAGTTTATGTGTGAGTATAAGTCTATTACTGGAATAATCCCACAAAATAGACAGATTCTGAAAAGGTATTTAAGGAGTTATGAGGTCACTCATGTATACTATCATATCATCTGCAAATAGTGATAATTTGACTTCTTCTTTTCCAATCTGTATCCCCTTGATCTCCTTCAACTGTCTTATTGCTCTAGCAAGGACTTCCAGCACTATGTTGAGGAGATATGGGGAGAGTGGGCAGCCTTGCCTTGTCCCTGATTTTAGTGGGATTGCTTTAAGTTTCTCTCCGTTTAGCTTGATGTTGGCTATAGGTTTGCTGTATATCGCCTTTACTATGTTTAGATATGTGCCTTGTATCCCTGATCTCTCCAATACTTTAAACATGAATGGCTGTTGGATTTTGTCAAATGCTTTTTCAGCATCTAGGGAGATTATCATGTGTTTTTTTTTCTTTCAGTGTGTTAATATGGTGGATCACATTGATGGATTTCCGTATATTGAACCACCCCTGCATACCTGGGATGAAGCCTACTTGGTCGAATTTATAAAGTGTAATAAATGAATAAAAAACAACCAATTCTACCTGTTGGACTAAGAAAAAAGTATTAATAGACTGATGAATGTCTGGACTGTGAATCCCTCCTATATCCTTAGATGAACCATCAGTAAAATAAATGTCTACCAGTGAAATGGGAGAAGGATGGACAATTTCTGTAGTCATAAATTTAGTTTATATGAGAAATATCTTACCCCTTGGATAATGATTTCCTATCCTTCCATAGTAATCTGCAAATCAAAATTGAAAATCCATAGAGTTCTGTAACATTTTTGAAAACTTATTGTTGGTTAAGAGTAATAAAATACAGCAAGGACCAACTCCATATGATTGTTGATATGGGGTCCTCCACTGATTTACTAATTAAGCAAAAGTAATGTAAGCAGTTAGCTTTTTTTTTTTTTGCCCCTTATGGGGTAAATAATTTCATTCCTCTTGTGCTATAAGACCTGTGGGAGACAATTCTGTGGGAGAGATAAGTAAGATTAAAGGCAGTGGAGGATCCACATAATACACAAATGCTTCTTTGGATTTAAACAGCTATAGTTCTTTTCTTGCCACTCGAGATAATATTTGAGTATTAGTCAAGCCATCGCTCCTTCTAAAATTTTAAATAGATTGCTTAGTGCACAATTGGGTAAACAATTTGACTTTGCTGAAATTGCACTGAAAATACCAAGTGGAGCTTATGAGTTCTTGGAGGAACTGGGAAGTAAATTCTGTTACTCTCTTGTGCCCTAGCTTGTCTATGTTATGAACTTATCATTTTCATAGGCTCTCCTATATCTCTATCAGGAAGTAGAGATAATTCATTATTAGACCGATCATCAAGTTTTTACCCCATATTTAGGGTCATTTTCAGGCAACGACGAACATATCTATAAAACAATCTCCAGTAAGGCTGCTGAGGGAGCCTTCAACAGCATAGTTACTGGTGGTGCTGTTTTTGTTTGTTTGTTTGTTTGGTTGGTTGGTTGGTTGTTGTTGTTGTTGTTGTTTTTTAATGTGCCTGAATGGGGAAAAATCCCTTTTTGCCTCTTCTACCAATTTTAATGTTTATTATCCAGTTTATATTCATTCAAGGAATTTATCATCCATTTGTCATGATCAATATCCTATTTATATTCCTTCAGTATTTGAATTAATGCCCACATGTCTCAACATTGAACAGGGATCTTTTCCCCTTGTTATTGTTGCCTCTTCAATATTCTTTCCAACTCAGCCCCATACTTCTACTAAAGTTCCTTTTTCAGAAACCAGGGATTATGATCAAAAACAAGCAAATTAACAGTTGATATTCTGATACTTGTGCTCCTCCTTTCTTTGAGAAATAATGTACAAGCTCTAATAAGGCAAAGCCTTCCTTGGCTTTGGCCCCATTATGCTCACACACCTCATTCTATGTGGGTCCCTACTCTCTAATCTCCTAGCTGACTTCAGGGCCTGGATTCATGGCACCACATTTTACTGCTCTAGTTGGTGACAAGAACCTGGGAGAGCCTAAAAATAAGGTGGACTTATGTCTCATGCAATAGTCAACCATCCATTTCATCAGACAATCTAAAATCTAAGGGTTAAGAATCACAGGAGTAAAATATTCAATCAAAAGGACAAGTCACATGTGCCAAAAACATGTTTTGTATAGAGGCATATGAATAACAACAGGCAAAATAAATTTATTCCAATCTGCTACATCAGGGAAAATCACAAAAAACACATTCCAAGAGCAATTCTGTGATTTTAAGAAAATGAGGTCACAAGACTAGTCTGTTTTCTTAGAGTTTTATCACAAGCGTTCAGAATTCTCACATGATTCCATTCTTGTGCTGGATTTTTACAAGGAATAGACTTATTCATTTAATGAACTTTTTAACAGATTGAGTACATTAACTTTTAAAAATTATTTTTTAATATTTAATTAACTGTCTTTGTGTGGGTGAAGCCGAACTCACATGCTCTGAGGTGCACATAAAGGACAGAAGGGCTTTATATCCCTTAGGGCTGCAGTTGCACACTATTTTGAGCTGCCTAAGATGTGTGCTGGAAATCAAACTCCACTCTTCTCATGTGCTCATATCTGCTTAGTCGTCACTCCATTTTTCTCTTATTTTTTGAGATATATAAGTCTATTTTTCGTATTCCACAGAATTCTCAGTAATTTAGGATTAATTGTACTTTCACTTGGATAAAATTGAGGCTTTCTAGCTAAGATTAGACAAGATGACATCATCTTCTTTCTTGCATTCTTCTTTTCTCTTTATTTTATTTGCAATATCTTATTTAGCTCAGCACTTTGATAGTTCTTCATTGATTTATTTTTTCATAAAAGTCTTTTTTATATTTTTGAAATTAAAATTTAATTACAACATTTCTTCCTTCCAAACAAACTCCTTCCAAACACCCTTTCCTTGCTCTCCCATTTTGATTTTATTAGACATAGGATATTTTAGTATAATTTTGGTGCTTTTATTCTCATCGGAAGTTTCTATGTGGTGGTAGATTATATAATTAAAGAAATTACAAGCTGTCTTCCATATCTTAATAAGCTTTTGCAGAACTTTAGTTTCCTCTTCTTTTATAACTTTCTGTGGAGGTCTGCCGGATAAGGTTGAAGCTGGTAATCTCTGGGGAGCCAGCTATTTGTGTTTGTTTATTATGACAGACTGTCTTTTCTCAACAGGGTTTTAAAAGCCACCCATGGTTTGGGTGATCTCAGATCTTATAAGGAGCATCTCATAGCCCTCAGGGCAGATTACAGGCCAGACCCCTTCCTGGCAAAGAAATTGGTCTAACAAGCATCTAGGGATTCCTAGAAACATCCCACCCTGCTAAGGATCTTAGTCTAGAAATGACTTTAAATTGTACTGGGAGACACTCCCACCCATAGGATAATTAAGTACTGTAAATTTTCCTTCTTGTGATAAGACCAAAAGTATCCTGACTCTCTGACCCCAGCTAAACAAACACATTTACCCTCGAAATTCCTCCCTTTGCCCAGGGTTTATTTATTTATTTATTTATTTTAATTATTTTCTTATTATTTTTTTTTATCAGTTACATTTTATTAACTCTGTATCCCAGCCGTGTCCCGATCCCTCATTCCCTCCCAGTCCCTCCCTCCCTCCCTCCCTCATCTCCACCATGCCCCTTTCCAAGTCCACTGATGGGGGGACCTCCTCCCCATTCATCTGATCCTGTTTTATCAGGTATCTTCAGGACTGGCTGCAAAGCCCTCCTCTGTGGCCTAACAGGACTGCTCCTCCCTTCGGGGGTGGGGAGACCAAAGAGCCAGTCATTGAGTTCCTGTTAGAAATAGTCCTTGTTCCCCTCACTTTGGGAAACCAGTTGGTTACTGAGCTACCACAGTCTACATCTGAGCGGAGGTTCTAGGTTATATCCATACATGGTCCTTGGTTGAATGTCAGTCTCAGAAAAGACCCTGTGCCCAGATATATTTGGTCCTTGTGGAGCTCCTATCCTCTCCCCATCAGACTAACTCCCCTTCTTTCTTATGATTCCCTGTACTCTGCCAAAGGTTTGGTCATGAGTCTTTGCTTTGAAAACACTGCTAGTTAGGAGTCTTTCAGATGCGCTCAGTAGACTCCTGTCATACGTTCAATGCACATCCCATCTGTCTTTCTAAACGAGGATTGATCTTCTTACCCCATGTCCGCTCAATTGATTATCATTTTTAGGTGTATAGATTTCATTATGTTTAATCATATCTTATAGGTCTATATAAGTGAGTATATCCCATGTTTGTCTTTCTCCTTCTGGGATATTTCACTCAGAATGATCTTTTCTAGATCCCACCATTTGCCTGCAAATTTCATGATTTCCTCCTTTTTGATTGCTGAGTAGTATTCCATTGTATAAAAATACCACAATTTCTGTACCCATTCCTCTGTTGATGGACATCTGGGTTGTTTCCAGGTTCTGGCTATTACAAATAGAGCTGCTATAAACATGGTTGAGCAAGTGTCCTTTTTGTGTACTTGAACATACTTTGGGTATATACCTAGCAGTGGTATAGCTGGGTCTGGAGGAAGCACTATTCCTATTTGTCTTAGAAAGCGCCAGATAGCTTTCCAGAGTGGTTGTACCAGTTTACATTCCCACCAGCAGTGGAGGAGGGTTCCCCTTTCTCCACAACCTCTCCAGCATGTGTTATCGCTTGAGTTTTTCATCTTGGCCATTCTGATGGGTGTAAGGTGATATCTCAGGGTCGTTTTGATTTGCATTTCCCTGATGGCTAATGAGGATGAGCATTTCTTTAAGTGTTTTTCTGCCATTCGATATTCCTCTGTCGAGAATTCTCTGTTTAGCTCTGTTCCCCATTTTTTAATTGGATTACTTGGTTTGCTGCTTTTCAGCTTCTTTAGTTCTCTGTATATACTGGATATTAGTCCTCTGTCAGATAAAGGGTTAGTGAAGATTCTTTCCCAATCTGTAGGCGGTCGTTTTGTTTTTATGACGGTATCCTTTGCTTTACAGAAACTTTTCAGTTTCATGAGGTCCCATTTATTGATTGTTGCTCTTAGAGCCTGTGCTGTTGGTGTTCTGTTCAGGAAGTTGTCTCCTGTGCCAATGAGTTCTAGGCTGTTCCCCACTTTTTTTTCCAATTGATTTAGGGTATCTGGTTTTATGTTGAGGTCCTTGATCCACTTTGACTTTAGTTTTGTTCAGGGTGATAAATATGGATCTATTTTCATTTTTCTGCATGTAGACATCCAGTTGGTCCAGCACCATATGTTGAAGATGCTGTTTTTTTTCCATTGAATGGTTTTGGCTTCTTTGTCAAATATCGAGTATTCATAGGTGTGTGGATTTATTTCTGGGTCTTCTATGCAGTTCCATTGATCCTCCTTTCTCTTTCTATGCCAATACCATGCAGTTTTTATTACTGTTGCCCTGTAGTCCAGCTTGAGATCAGGAATGGAGATACCTCCAGATGATCTGTTGTAGTACAGGATCGTTTTGGAGATTCTGGGTTTTTTGTTTCTCCATATGAAGCTGAGAATCTTTTTTTCGAGGTCTGTAAAGAATTGAGTTGGTATTTTGATGGGAATTGCATTGAATTTGTAGATTGCTTTTGGCAGTATGGGCATTTTCACAATGTTAAACCTACCAATCCATGAGCACGGGAGATCTTTCCATCTTCTGATATCTTCTTCGATTTCTTTCTTCAGAGACTTGAAGTTTTTCTCAAACAGGTCTTTCACTTGCTTGGTTAGAGTCACACCAAGGTACTTTATGTTATTAGTGGCTATTGTGAAGGGTGTTGTTTCCCTAATTTCTTTCTCAGCCTTTTTGTCTTTGGTATATAGGAGGGCTTCTGATTTTTTTGAGTTGATTTTGTATCCTGCCACTTTGCTGAAGGTGTTTATCAGCTGAAGGAGTTCTCTGGTTGAATTTTTGGGGTCGCTCATGTATACTATCATATCACCTGCAAATAGTGACACTTTGACCTCTTCCTTTCCGATTTGTATCCCCTTGATCTCCTTTAGTTGTCTTATTGCTCTGGCTAGGACTTCAAGTACTATGTTGAAGAGATATGGGGACAATGGACAGCCTTGTCTTGTCCCTGATTTCAGTGGGATTGATTTAAGTTTCTCTCCATTGAGTTTGATGTTAGCTATAGGCTTGCTATATATTGCCTTTACTATGTTTAGGTTGTATCCCTGATCTCTCCAAGACTTTAAACATGAATGGGTGTTGGACTTTGTCAAATGCTTTTTCGGCATCTAAGGAGATGATCATGTGGTTTTTCTCCTTCAGTTTGTTTATGTAGTGGATTACATTGATGGATTTCCGTATGTTGAACCACCCTTGCATGCCTGGGATGAAGCCTACTTGGTCATGGTGGATGATATCTTTGATATGTTCTTGGATTCGGTTTGCAAGTATTTTATTGAGTATTTTTGCGTCAATGTTCATAAGAGAGATAAGCCTGAAGTTCTCTTTTTTTGTTGGGTTTTTGTGTGGTTTAGGTATTAAAGTGACTGTGGCTTCATAGAATGAGTTTGGTAGTGTTCCTTCTGTTTCTATTTTGTGGAATAGCTTGAGGAGAATTGGAGTTAGCACTTCTTTGAAGGTCTTGTAGAATTCTGCACTGAAGCCATCTGGTCCAGGGCTTTTTTTTGGAGGGGAGACTGTTAATGACTGCTTCGATTTCCTTGGGAGATATAGGGCTATTCAGTCTTTCTACCTGATCTTGACTTAGTTTTGGTAGATGGAATCTTTCAAGAAAATTATCCATTTCATTTAGATTTTCAAATTTTGTGGCATATAGGCTTTTGTAGTATGACCTAATAATTGTTTGGATTTCCTCAGTGTCTGTGGTTATGTCCCCATTTTCATTTCTGATTTTGCTGATCTGGATAGTTTCTCTCTGCTTTTTAGTTAGTTTGGCTAAGGGTTTGTCTATCTTGTTGATTTTCTCAAAGAACCAGCTTTTTGTTTCATTGATTCTTTGGATAGTTTTATTTGTTTCTAGTTGATTGATTTCAGCCCTTAGTTTGATTATTTCCAGCCGTCTGCTCCTCTTGGGTGTATCTGCTTCTTTTTTTTCTAGGGTTTTCAGTTGGGCCATTAATTTGTTTGTATGTGATGTTACGAATTTCTTCTTGCAGGCACTTAGTGCTATAAATTTTCCTCTGAGCACTGCTTTCAATGTGTCCCATAAATTTGGGTATGTTGTGCCTTCCTTTTCATTGAATTCTAGGAAGTCTTTAATTTCTTTATTTCTTCCTTAATGCAGCTGTCATTGAGTAGTAAGTTGTTCAGTTTCCATGTGCGTGTCGGCTTTTTGTTGTTTCTGTTGTTGTTGAGGTCTAGCTTTAGTCCATGGTGGTCAGATAGTATACAAGGGATTATTTCAATCCTTTTGTATCTGTTGAGGCTTGCTTTCTGACCCACTATATGGTCTATTTTGGAAAAGGTTCCATGCGGTGCTGAAAAGAAGGTGTACTCTTTTGAGTTTGGGTGAAACGATCTGTAGACATCTATTAGGTCCATTTGATTTAGGGATTCTGTGAGTGCTTTTATTTCCCTATTTGGTGTATGTCTAGTTGATCTGTCCCTTGGTGAGAGTGGAGTGTTGAAGTCTCCCACTATTAAGGTATTAGGATCAATGTATGATTTAAGCTTTAATAATGTTTCATTTACGAATGTCGGTGCTCTTGTATTTGGGGCATAGATATTCAAGATTGTGATGTCCTCTTGGTGGATTTTTCCTTTGATGAGAATATAGTGGCCCTCCTTATCTTTTTTGATTAACTTGGTTTGAAAGTCTATTTTATTAGATATTAGGATGGCTACTCCAGCTTGTTTTCTGGAACCATTTGCTTGAAAAACAGTTTTCCAGCCCTTTACTCTGAGGTAGTGTTTGTCTTTGTTGCATAGGTGTGTTTCTTGGATGCAGCAGAATGTTGGATCCTGTTTCCTTAACCATTCTGTTAGCCTGTGTCTTTTTATTGGTGAGTTGAGTCCATTGATATTGATAGATAATAGTGACCAATGCATGTTAGTTCCTTTTGTAATGGAGTCGGTGATCTAACCCTGTTTCATTGCTTGTTTTCTTTTCATTTTTGTTGGGACATTATCTGTATGCCCTGTTTTCTTGGGTGAATTTGTTTTCATTGGATTGGAGTTTTCCTTCTAGTATCTTCTGTAGGGATGGTTTGCTGTGTAGATATTGTGTAAATTTAGTTTTGTCATGGAATATTTTGATTTCTCCATCTATGTTGATTGAAAGCTTTGCAGGGTATAGTAGTCTGGGTTGACATTTGTGATCTCTTGGAGTCTCCATGATACTTTCCCAGGCTCTTCTGGCTTTCATAGTTTCTGATGAGAAGTCTGGTGTGATTCTGATAGGTCTATCTTCATATGTTACTTGGCCTTTTTCCCTTGCTGCTTTTAATATCTCTTCTTTGTTCTGTAGATTTAGTGTTTTGACTATGATGTGACATGATGTGTTTCTTTTCTGGTCTAGTCTATTTGGAGTTCTGTAGGCCTCTTGTATATTTATGGACATCTCTTTCTTTAAGTTGGGAAAATTTTCTTCTATGATTTTCTTGAAAATATTTTCTGGACCTTGGAGTCTGGAGTCTTCTTTTTCGTGAATTCCTATTATTCTTAGATTTTGTCTTTTCATAGCATCCTTGATTTCTTGGATATTTTGTGATTGGAACTTTTCCGATTTTACTTTTTCTTTGAGAGAAGTATCCATTTCTGCAAGTGTGTCTTCAGCTCCAGAGATTCTCTCTTCCATCTCTTGTATTCTGTTGGTGATCCTTACTTTTGTGGTTCCTGATCTTTTCTCCAAGTTCTCCAGCTCAAGGGTTTTCTCATTTTGTGTTTTCTTTATTGATTCTAATTCTGTTTTTATGCCTTGCATCATTTCTTTCATGTGTTTGAATTTGGATTCCTGTCTCTCTACGATGGCTTCTATTTCTTTTTTCATTTCCTTCTTATATGCCACTAATTTTTCCTCTATTTGTGTATCTATTTGTTTGGCTATGTTTGCCTGTGTTTCTTTAAGGATATTGTCTATTTCTTCTTTCTTTGCCTCCAATTGACTGGCCATCTCTTTGAAAGACTTGTTCATTTCCTCCTTATGAGCCTCAAATAATTGGGCAAGCATGGCTTTAAAATCATTTTCCTGTGCTTCTGCTGAATTGGAGTATCCATCGACTTTGGTGAAGTCATGATGTCCTGATTTATGTTGGAAGTGTTCTTTTGCCTACCCCTGGCCATTGGCTTATCTGAAACCTTCCCTGTTTGTTTTTGGATTCTGCAGATCAGACTGGTGCTGTCTCTCTCTGGTATCTGGAAAGTTCTTCAGGAAGCTGAGCACTCTCAGTGTGTGCTGAGGACTAGTTGTACAGGCAGGTCTCTTGGCAGAGATCATGATATCCGGGGCTCTCTGCTCTCTGGTTTGGCCCTGCTTCTTTGATGTGCTCTGCCAGTTCTGTGCTGCTGTCAGTGCCAGGTTCTGATGTCTTGCTGCAGCTGGAGATTTCAGGGTGGTCACTTCAGCAGGGATGGGGTAACCAGGCTCTCAGTTCTCTGGTTTGGCCCTGGTTAGTCTTAAACTGGAGGGCTGTGGTGCCCTGCCAGTTCAGTGCTGCTCAGCCGCCAGGTCCCGCTGTAACTGGAGACTGGGTTGCTAGTCCCAATGTTTTCTGGGAAGTCCTGGGGTCTTTTCGTTGTGCTCTCCAAGCTTGGGAGGCCCAGCGCCTGGTGTGTCTAGGTTGTATGACGTTTCTGCCTGGTTTTGGTGAGTATATAGCGTATTCTCTGTCACTGTGGGATTGGGCGGGCCATACCGTCAGTGATGGCGATCCTGCGGAGCTAGTACGGTGTCTAGCAGATTCGCGCCCTGGGAGGATGGTGCAGCCTCTGCTTGAATCTGGGACTCTGGGACATGTACTGCTGGCTTTTGTCTGCCGCTAAAGTGCTTGGGGCTCTGTCTCAGCGGCTGTATACCCCAGGCAGTTAGGTCTGCGCTGAGAAAGATGAGTCTGCTGTGCTGCTGTGCCGAGGAGGAAGGAGGTCTGGGGGAAGGGAGTGCCGCAAGAACAAAGGATAGTTTCTCTCCTTTCCCAAGCAAGTCTCCGGGTGACCGGAGACCAAAGTTTTCACCTCCTGCGATGTTCCCTGTTGTTCAGAAAGCCTCGCTGTGGTTTTCCTGGGTTGGGGGTCCTTCCATTCTTCAACTCAGAAGATCAGGTATCCCACTGCTCAGAAACCTTGTGTGCTAGTTGCCATCTTGGCTCCGCCCTCCCTTGCCCAGGGTTTATATTGCCCTTGATTTTCATGAATCCAGCTATCTCACCTCAAGACCATCTGAGATTCATCATTAACCCAGTCTGCCCACTGGCCAGGCCCGGGAATCTCCTGGCCTGTATCTGGGCTGCAAGCAGACCAGCGTGGGCCTTGACTGGTACCTCTGCCATGCTTAGCATAGCAGCTTGACCAAGTGCTTTAACGTTTTGCTATAGCCATAGGTTTTAGAATGCCCGAGCTTCCACTGCCACTGGCAGCCTCATGCTAAAAGGACTAAACTGTAACACTCTGTGGAAAACCTTTTTCCACATCGGGGCCTCACCCTATGGTGGTCTAGCTACCACAGAGAGAAACAGAATGCCTACATTCTCTATCTGGAAGCCAAATTCCAGGCTCCCAGCTAAGATCCAGGCCTCTGAAAAACTTAGAATGACAACTTTCAACTTTGGCAGCTTTCCAAATGATGGAAGATGGATTATGGCATCTTCGTTCATCTAGAGCTAACAATGTTGCATGCTAAAGGACAGACCATTCTTCTCAGTCAAAATGCCCTGCAGGCAATTTTACAAAGTGGAAGAAAATCTGTAATGAGGAGGATACTAAAAATTTGTTCTCACAGCAAGCAACTTGTGAGAGAGTGACATGAATAAATTTTACACAATTTCTCACTAAGTCTTGCACAATTTCACTTCTTCCTCTCAGGGTCCCCAACCCCCATTTCTCTTTGTAGAAGGCAAGGGAGATAAGCATGAAACATGAAGTTTGGTGGGTAGGCAGACAGGTAGCCAGGATCTGGGAGGAGTTTGAAGAAGGGGAAAACATGATTATAATCTTTTCTAATTTTGTGGTATTGTGCATTCATTAAAATTGTTTCCCCAGAAGATGGATCACTGGTTAAATGTAGATATTGCTCCTTTAGAGGTCCTTAGCTTAGGCAGCACAACCTTCTGTACCTCCAGCCAGATTCAGGGTATCCAGTTGCATTTCTGCCTCCACTGGCATCTGCAGTCATGTGCATATACACACATGTACACACATGCATACACATACTTTAAATAAGAAAAGTCTTCAGAGAAATATATTTTTTTAAATCATCACCTTGTATTTCATTCTAGTATAACGTTCACTAGATAATAATATTTTTCTCTGCCTCCTGCCTCATGTCAATATTAATTTATTTTCTGGTTTGTTTTCTTACCACTTAGTCATTCATAATGAGAGGGACGTCCTGCATTCCCTCTCATTGAAGGAAGAGGGAAAGTTACACTTAACTTAAACATTAAATGTGATCTTAGAGAATTATTCTTCAATGTGGATCTCACTCCTAAAAGAAAAAGAATTACAGCCTTCTCCATTTCCCAGGCTCCTTTTTCCTATTCTGCTTTTTCTGCTGCGGTTATTAAGAACTGTCCAAGTCTCTAATGTATTAAATCTCTGTTGATGTGTTAAAATTAGCATTGACAACACTTACTTTAATACAGTATGTAAATTCTTTGGTAATTATTGTCTAATCAACATGTTAAGTTGATGGAAACTTGTTTTCTTTTAATGACTATCATCTTCATTTATTTTCATACAGGCTACAAGTTTGCTTTTATCTTTAAGTAAAAAGAGTTGTGTTGTTGTATTTTACTGAAAACCCTGTTAAAAATAATTGTGTCTTTTCTCATTTCATCCCTATAAAGTATTCCATCTCAACAGGTTACAGTTAAGGTTTCATTAGTTTTAGTATCTTTCCACCTGAGATTCTGCTGTCTCATTGTCTTGCTGAATATTTATAAATTTTAGAAAAGAGGCTTATCAGAAGACTCCTGCTGTTCTGCCTAATGTTTGGCTGTGAGTCTCAGTCTCTGTTTTGATCCATTACTGAGTGGAGCCTGTGAGAAGACAGGGGAAGGTTAAAAGGGCCCAGAGGGGACAAAATTCGCAAAAAGTCCAACAGAGTCAACTATCCTATGCCCATGGGGGCTCACAGAGTCTGAAACACCAACCAAAGATCATGCATAGTCTGTACCTACGCCCCCTACATATATATAACCGATGGGCTGCTTGGTCTTCCTGTGGGTTCCTTAGCAAGTGGTGGGGGAGGGGATGCTGTCTCTGACTTGGACTCTGTTGCTTGCTTTTGGATCACTTCACCAAGGCAGAGCTGCCTTGCCTGTCTTCAGTAGAAGAGTATGAGCTCATTCCTGATGTGAGTTAATATAATGAGATGGGATGATGAGGTGTCTCCCCTTTTCTGTAAAGGACAAGGGGGAAAGGGGAAAGAGGGTGAGAGGGTGGGACCAGGAGGAGAGGAGTGAGGAGGCTGAGTTTGGGATGTATAGTGAATAAATAAATAAACATTAAAAATAAAGATTTGATAAACGTAAAAAAGCATTATCACTTCATGTCTGAACAACTTTTTGTCTTTCATTTATATCATTTTCATCTGAAACAGTTCATTTATCTTCTCATCATTTTTAAACATCTATTATGAAACCTAAACTTTACACTAAATCTTATGTGATCTTTTGTGAGATATCAACATGTAATTTATAAACTGTGAAGAGAGACAGCTACATCAGAATGAGGAAATATGATAGCTTTAGAAACTACAAAAGGGGAAGTGGGATTGGTAAGACGGCTCAGTTAGAAAGGGGGCCTGCCTATAATTATGGCAACCTGAGTTTCATTGCCTGTACCAAATAATTGAGGGAGAAAAGCAAGTGCTGCAAATTGTTCTCTGGCCTCCATAGGTGTGTCATAGCACATGTGTCACCACCATAAATAAATAATGTAAAATATTTTAAAAAGTAGAAGTAATTAAAGACTACAGAAATGCATGAGTTATGAATGAGAGGTGAGTTTCAGTACCTTGATGCAGTTGTTAAGTTGAATATTTTTCTTTCTTTTTCAGTTTTTCAGACAGGATTTCATAGAGTTCAGAACAACTTGAAGTGTGTGTGTGTGTGTGTGTGTGTGTGTGTGTGTGTGTGTTTATCTTTTGCCTCTGAAGATGGAAACCTGAAAAGGTACAGAGGAGGAAGGAAACACACTTTCAACCCAGGTTGGTAAGAATAAGCTGAAAACGATGGAAAAGAGAGAAAGGGAACCAGAGAACCAAAGAAAAAGTCATACCCAGAATACACAATCCTGAAAAGAAATAAATATCATTCTGAAGAATTCAATTAATAGTGAAAGCTTTAATTTACAGACTTTTCTTAAAAAAATGAGAATATGAATTTCCGGGAATAGCAAAAATTTAATATAACTTCATTAATTGCTCCTTTATTTATTAATTAATCTAACTGTTAAAATATGAAGGCTCTATTTTTCTATGGAAAAAATTTTAAGGCAATTATTTTTTTTTAATTAAAACCATACATGTGTGTGTGTGTGTGTGTGTGTGTGTACATGTGTATGTTTGTTGCTATGATAACACTGCCATGTGATTCTAGCACATGAGAGTTGGAAACAGAAGGATCAGGAGTTTATAGCCATCCTCAAGTACACAAGCCAGACTTCAGGTCTCCAAAACCAAGGAGGCTATCATTTACCTTATTGGCTGCATCCTGTGCAGTTTGCCCTTTGAAATGAAAAATTAAAGAAAAATGTATGAAAGTTAGAAGACTTTCTTTTTCATGTTTATGATAGTTCAAAACCTAGACTATAAAATATTGTACTTGATTTTCTATGATTATTCTTCTTTCTGTCAAGTAAATTATGGGCTTGCTCAGTAAGATAAATGATATTGAACAGTGATTTGAAGCCTGATAAAACCATATCTATTCCTCTGACAACATGTTTAATATTAATTTATTTGGAAATTTTCTAAAAACGACTCCTAAAATGAGGATTAACAAATGCACTATGCATATACAATATGAATATGTATAGGTAAAAGTTTCATTGTACATCACAATTTGATTCAACTCCTATACTATGACAAACATTATTAACATCATTAACATTGTGGTACTTAACCTGCAGATAAATTGAAGCTCAGTTAGCAGAGTGCTTGCTCAGCATGCACAAAGCCCTGTGTTCAGCCTTCAGCCCTATGTAAAATGGAAGTGGGCCAGAACCTAACACTTGGGATGGGATGAGAGGAGGATAAGAAGTTCAAGGTCATCCTCTAGTACACAGCAAGTTTGAGGTGAACATGAGATTCATAAGATTCTGTCTCAAAAATCAATCAAACCAGCATAGGATGTAAATTCAAATAATTCATAGTGAACATTGTCGATGTAGGTTCATGTCTCATGCTCTGACACAGGGAGGAAAGGTGGAAACAACAAACTGGCTCTTTGCATCAGCACACCACTGTGTTGCAACCTTAATCCCCGAAGATAGACTTATTTTAATCAAAGGCTGAATTTTACTTACTAAATGCATGCAACTAAGTGCCACAAGAGAAAACAAAATTATGTGATCCAATCAGTTATTACTTCAGATACTTGGCAGTGTATTTTCTTCCCATAGGCAAAGTGTTTAGCAATAAGTCATGTCAAGATGCTGGTTGTAGTGGAGCACAAGAAGGTAACAACTGACATGTCAGACATATTTAAGAAGGTGTGTGCTTCACTGACTGTGCTACCACGCTAGCTCTGCTCTTAGATGTTTTAAGAACTACCCTAGAGAAGAGCTATGCTGAAAATTGAAGAGACATTTGGGATGGAGGCGGATGGAGAGTGAAGTTTGAGTGCCACACTTCAGAGAGCACACCTATATGTATTGCAGTCTTGTGAAAGTGCACTGGGCCATCCAAAGCACTTTCTTCATTGTGACCCTGAAAATATATTTTTCTCTCCGCATGCCTACAATACAACTTTTTTTTTTCAGTAGAAAGAAAAAAGACACGAGAATTGGGAAATGAGTATTCCAATCTTCACTTCCCTACCAATTCCCCTTGGAAAGCCACAAATGCAGTTAAAGAGCACAAAATATTCTGTACCTACTTACACAAACTTTACTCCCCCAGATAAAAATGATAAAAGATAGTTAGAAAGCCTAACCATTTAAAATAATGGCAGGCAAATAAAAGTAATACCATTGTCACAAACACAAATCTGTGAATCACCTCAAAATGTTCTTCCTGAAGAAAAACACAGGGGGATTGAAATCACTTAAAAGCAATAAAAATAGACAGCTCAAAAGGAGAAAGCATCTTCCCCAGACCTCTGTATCTTTAACTTAAGTTTTACTTTCTTTGTGTGAAGGGTTTTGCCTGCATGTAGATCTGTATATGTGTGTTCAGTAACTGGGGAGAGCAAAAGAGAATGCTGAATTTATAAACAGTTTGTGAGTTGAAATGAGGGTGCTGGGAATCTAACTGGGCTCCTCTGGAAAAGCAGCCAGTCCTTTTTTTAATTAATTTTTTATTTTTTAAATATTAGTTACAGTTTATTAACTGTAATAACTCAGCTGTAGTCCTCTCCCTCATTCCCGCCCAAACCCTCCCTCCCTCATCTCCTCCCTGCCCTTTTCCAAATCCACTGGTAGGGGAGGTCCTCCTCCCCTTCCATCTGACCTTAGCTTATCAGGTATCTTCAAGACTGCAGTTAGTCTTCTTAAATACTGAGTCATTTCTAGAGCTCTTTACCCTGTGTTGTGTTCGAGCGTCTGTGCTCACGCACATTTGTGTTTGTATGTTTGTATTTATTTTTAAAAAAAAAACAAAAAATATAAAGTTAAAAGAAAAGAAAGGACAAGAAAGGAAAAGGAAGAGTTGTATTTATAAACTCTAGGTGGATCAAAAGAATACAAAATATAGAATTTTTATCTTGCAGGAATTAGTGGTAACTTTCATATGTTGAATTGCTTTCAAGAATCTTTATATACACATGTAATATAATGACATTACAGACTGTGAAATCAGAGGACAGCCAGTGAGTACTAACTTGACTTCTTGTGTTACTTAAGTGTTGTATTGTCTTCATTAATCTCTAAATACAGGGAAATTGAGTAGCTTTTCCATAATATGATAGAGCTTCTTACATGGATTGTTGAGAAAACTACATTAGTTTGAGCATTTATAATATAACTGAATATCCTGTGTATATTTGTGCTAATATAGATTACATTCTTCTTATAAAATGTATCATGTTACATAGCACTCATATATTAGGCAGATTGTATTATCAAATACTTTAGACTCAAATATGAATTTCAGAAAGGCCAAGCTAAAACCAGAATGACAGTGCCTAACACAGCTTCATTTCTCTAGGAGAAGCTCAAACTGTGACTGACTTGCCTTCAGTTAGGTACCAGCCAACACATGTGGCAGGAGTGAAGAAGGTAACCTGGTCTCATTTCCATGTCTTCAATAACACCATGGCAAAAAAAAAAAAAAAATCAACTGAAGAGATGAAGGCTCTTTTTACCCTCACAATGCCATGCCACAGCCTACCATTATAGAGAAATAAAGACAGTAGAAACTTGAGACAAAAAATCACATCCACAACCAAGAGCAGAGAGCCGAACACATGCAAGCTTGGTGCTCAGATAGCTTTCTCTATTCTTATATGTCTAAGAATTGATATTATAGTGCTGAATCCTAATTTCAGTCTGAATCATCCCATATTGATTAACATAATATAAACCTTTTTTCCGAAGATATGCCCACAAACACAAACATATGCATATGCACATACGCACATTCAAATACATGCACTCACATAAACACACAAACACATGCACACATATGCACATACCTGCACATATATGTACACAGATAAATATGCACACATACATACACACATTGCACATACACATACATGTATACATGCATACATACAAGGCACATACACACATGCACACACATATACAAACTCATAAGATAATTTACATTAAACTACTAAACAGTACTGTCAGTAGAACTTGCAGCTAATGAAAATGTCCTGTTCCAGCTTTGTCCAAAAAGGCAGATTTTCATTAAATGTAATTATATAGCTCATACATATTGATAACTATAATAACCTGAACGTTATTATAAACAAAAAAGTCTTTGGGTTAATTCAGTTTGCAGTCTTACTTGTGTGTGGTGGCTCACACTAGTAGTCCTAGAATTCTGGAAGTTTCCAGGCAGAAGAATTCTCATAAATTGGAAGCCAGCCTTGTCTGCAGAGTGAGTTACAGTCAGCCAGTGATTCCAAGTTAGATCTTGTTTCAAAATGAATGAATACAAAGTAAACGGAGTTTAGGAGACACCAGATTCAAGCAGCATTAAAAACACGCTCTCATTTTTTACACAATGGTTATATATATATATATATAATATAAGTATATATATATACACACACATACATATTTACATATGTACATACTGTGGGGAAATGAGAATTAGTCTCTCTTACTGTTTTCCAGAATTTTGGTGATGGTAGCAGACAGAAATCACACCATTTAAAAGAGTAGGTGACTGGCCTATGAAAACTTGAGGGATAGTTTTTATAAGTGTTACAAATGCTTTTTCATCTCCTTCCAGAAAGTATAGTTTGTCCAGTTCACAACATCAGCATGAACCAGTAGATTTTCACTGAAAGCTTGCTCAGAATAGCAGCTCAGCTTGAGTGGGCCTTACCTAGATTAACAAAGCCTCTGGACTCACCCTGACCTTCCCAGACAACTCCATGTTAATTGGTGCATTTCTAGAAAAATCATTCATACATTTGATCTTTTGTGAAATTCCATGCTACTAATTGGGATAAGTTATTTGTTATTTTTATCATTTGTTTTAAGGCAAAAAGCCATTATATTGTTGAATGTATGCTCAAGCTAGTGGTTTCTATATTTTGCTGCTGATCATGAATTATAAGAAAGAATTAAAATAAAATGCCCAGAAAGAATGAATGCATATGAGTCTTTATACAGAACTTAGAGAGTTTGTGAAAAATTATAGTCCCTTAAGTCAGAGAAGTCCATGTTTGTCTCATGTTTCTAGTTTTCTCAAAGAACCCAGCACTGCATTCTGTTCATGGCATACTAGATTTTTTTTATAGCCCACATCTCCATACTCATCTGTATTTCTCTTGCAAACTATTTTAAAATCCTACAAACCACATACATAGTAGCAATTTTCTATATTAGTTAATTTTTATAGCAACAAGATGCCTGACCAGAAGCAAACTAAGGAAGAAAAGGGTTGTTTCTGTCTCACATTTTGAGTCAGACGGTCACATGGCATTCAAGGTCTGGAAGCAGAAAGGTGAATTCTCAGCTAGTTTTCTCCTTATTCAGTTCAAGATCCCAGCCAAGGAATGGTCCCATTCACACATAAGGTGGGCCTTCCGTATTTCGTTAACCACATCTAGAAACTTCCTCAGGGATATACTGAGGAGCCTATCATCTACATCTTGCCAAGCTGGAATTCAGTACTGACCATTTTTATCCCTTTAATTGGTGTGCAGAAACTGTACAACATCCTAGGTCAGACATTTCTAATGCCTCTACTCAGATCTGAGGTTTTATCAGATGGTATTTGCTTTAGACCTTTACTTGTGATGAAAAATTCCAAAAGCTGATCAAACAGTCAAACCATACATGACGACTGGGACACATGTTCAAGCCAATAAAAACCCTTTATTAGCCAGTTTGCAAATACACTGGGTGTTCAGGACCTGAGTGAATTCCCAAGATTTTCTCTGGATAGACTTTTTAAACACAAAAAACACATCCTGGGTTGACACGCTCTAGTAAGCAAAAACAGTTAGCCAAAAGTGTAACTACAGAATCCAAAAAGCAAGGTGGTACATTTACAGACTTTCCCTAAACTATAGCCTTGATAGATTAGGTCTTTGTTTTCATTTTGGTTGTTGTTGCTATCTACATGCCAGGTAGATCTCTCATCGTGTTGTCAGATGTGCTAATGTCAGGAGGTTTACTAAGGAATGGAGACCTCTTATAATAAATGAATTTCAAATGCACGTTAGCATTTCAAACAAACATCACAGGAAGGGTTAATTTCTTCTTAATTGTAAATATTAAATCACTTACTTAAGCTTTAGAACATTATTATTTTAAGAGTGAGTTACTGTGTAATGTTCTATTGTAAAAAACTAATTTCATAGAATTACACTTCTTTAAGTGTAGTCAGTTGCAAGGCATCACTAAAAACAATTTCTCATGACATTCTAGAACTTTAGAATGTAGTTTTATTTGGTTAACAGACATCTACAAATGTAATTGAATTAAATCTCAAAATGATCTCATGCATGGTTAGGATGGATGCCAAATAAAATGAGTACCTCCTTCGGAAAAACAATTGTCTATTAGTTCTCTGAGAATGAATTTTGTTCCTGGTATAATAGAGTGAGCTCCTACACAGAGTATAAGAACTATATACCACTTAGGAACACAGATGAAGTCTAAGATTACTCAACTAGAAGACAATGTAGAGATGCCTATTTTCATAGTTATCATGACATTATTCTTTGTGCTGTAGAACACAGATAACAAAGCAACCCAGACATTGAATAACATCAATGTGCTATGTGTCAGGAACTTGTATTAGGCTCCAGTGCAAAAAGTGCCAAGAATCAGTGGTATCCCAGGATGCAGTTAAAGGCAATAACTGAGTCCTTGATGCATACAATGATAATGTGGCCATGCTCACATGAACACATCGGTCAGTAAGACAGATAGCTTCTTAACCATTTTCCATAGTGAACAGTTGAATTGAATTGAATTGAATTAAAACAAGATACAGATGGGCCCCTGATATCATGAATGATCTCATCATTCTTCCAGGAGCATTGACCTTGAAGGTCATAACTACAGTAAAGTTTTTGGCCAACATAGCAAGAAGAATCACAATGAATAGAATTACAGCTGTGCTTTGTGTAAGGAGACAAGTCATTGTACTAAAATGGCCAGTTAAGTACAAAGAAGAGAAAGAAGGAAGATAGGACTGGTGAGGAGAGTGTAAGTAAGAATTTGGTTATGGACAAATATTTTGATGCTTTACAAAGACGCCAATACCAACAGTGTGGAATACAGCAAATATGAAGTCCTTGTAAGTGAGTACCATATCCAAAGAAACTTCTTAGATTAGACAGACCAAAGCTTCCTGGAGGCAGCAATTCTGCTCTGTGTTTGTATTGTGACTTTCTAATTAGTTAAACATTGCTCCATAATCTAGTCAGAAAAGGTTTTAATGAACCAACATTAACATTTTCTGTATGATTCTAATCACTTTGCACATCAGCTCATTAAAATATGATTTAAATTACTTTACTTTCTTTTTTAGAAAAAAAATATTTAGTCTATACTAAATCTTATAGCTGTAAGCTATAAAAGTTGGAGCCTCCTCCCTTACAATTATTAAGATAGCTTATTGCTCTCAGCTTTGATTTTACTTAGCAGATAATGTAATTCTCAACACTAAGCAGTACCTACTAGTTACAGCAGCCCTTCAGTGTTACAACCCACAGCTCTAAATACAACCTAGCCTAATGCCTCTCGGGTCTCAAATAATGAGCCCTTTAGCATTTACAGTAACTAATTTTGCAGCTTTTGAGCCTTTGTTTGAGGACCCTCACCCACTTGGTTGGAGCTTCCTGAACTGTTTTCATGAGCAGAGACCTCATCCCCTGAACTTCAGTTCTTCACAGCTATTACTGTATCTGCTGCTGGTTGTTCTCTGGAGCTCTTCAGGTGTCAGAATTTTATTGCTGCTGTGACCATTGTTTCCCTGCTGTGGCTGTAGTTGTTTTCTCTTCTTGTTAAGTGCTAAACCCACTCTGCTCATGATAAAGATCAGCAGCAAAACCAACAGTTCATTCTGAAGAAATATATTTTGGGGCCTAATGTTGTAATACCAGAGGCCAGGTTAGGAAGGTGCTTCCTGGACATTTTAAAAAATCACCTTGTAAGACAAGTTTGCTCTGCCCTGCAGATTATCAATGTAGATGCTAAGACTTATGGGCAACCTTTGGGCAGAGTGCAGGGAATCTTAGGAAAAAAGTGGAAAACAGTAAGATCCGGAGAGGACAGGAACTCGACAAGGAGAGCAACAAAACCAAAAAATCTGAGCACAGGGGTCTTTCCTGAGACTGATATTCCAACCAAGGACTATGCATGGAGATAACCTAAAACCCCTGCACAGATGTAGCCCATGGCAGTTCAGTATCCAAGTGGGTTCCATTATAA
The DNA here is from genome assembly GCF_030254825.1 of Meriones unguiculatus. Classification (NCBI taxonomy): domain Eukaryota; kingdom Metazoa; phylum Chordata; class Mammalia; order Rodentia; family Muridae; genus Meriones; species Meriones unguiculatus. Next base: position 57,896,586 of record NC_083365.1, on the reverse strand, counting down.
TAGGAACAGGGACTGTCTCTGACATGAACTGATTGGCCTGCTCTTTAATTACCTCCCCCTGAGGGGGAAGCAGCATTACCAGGCCACAGAAGAAGACAATGCAGCCACTCCTGATGAGACCTAATTGACTAGGATCAGAAGGAAGGAAAAGAGGTCCTCCCCTATCAGTGGACTTGGGGAGGGGCATGCATGCAGAGGGTGGAGGAAGGGAGGGATTGGGACGGGAGGAGGGGGAGAACCACAGCTGGGATACAAAGTGAATAAAGTGTAATTAATAAAGAAAAAAAAAGACAAGTTTGCTTGCATAAATTTAACCTTTATCATCTTTATCTTTATTGAATGAAGGATGTGTTTACAGTTAAGGCACAGCTGACTTCATTTTGTTCTTTTTCTTTTTTTTTTAAGTCAATGTTAGACTAATTTATTCCTATATTATTCTTATGGTGTTTTCTCCTTTCTAATCATGTCCCCAACTAAAGCCCAACTTTTCAAATACATATGTAGATGTAGCCCATGGCAGTTCAGTAACCAAGTGGGTTCAATTTTTTTCTCTGTAGTTTTGTGGTTCACATGTTATAAATTGTTTCCATTGTTTTATGGTCTGTGATAGAAACCATCTGATCATAAACTGACAACATGAACTTTTCCATGATCATAAAAATGACTGCAAAATTCCACTTTTGTAATGAGTTGCTTGGTAGTTAAAAACAGGCCTTCCTGCTCTTAGTCTGGGCCACTCATTTCTCCTACTGTCAAGGAGACCCTAAGTTGACCTTGTCATATATATATATATAAATATATATATATAATATTTTATAATATATATTACATATAATATGTATATTATATATATCTTGCAACTTCTTGGGGTTAGCTCCTGGTTTTCAATATCATAACATTTATACCACTCACTTTAAGTTAGTATTCAGATATTGAATAAGCAGGAAATGGGCTTAGGGTACAGGTCTTCAAGGATAAGTAATAACACCATGAGAATAGAACCAAGAATACAGGGGTGGAGAAACAGACTACAAATGAGGTTTAATCGATAAGCTTATCCAAGAAGACAGGGCAATAAGCCACAATGATTATGTTTCTGTAATTATTCCTGTTTACCATTCTAGTCCTTAAACTTGCCTGGGAGTAATGAACTTTTTATATCTTAACAATTCTTTACTTAGCTTTGATGGTACCTATCCTGGATGGTATATTCTTTTTAGGAGGAAAAGCTATTTTTTTTCTTAATTTCTTGGGTCCATGATTAAAGATATATTTATTTGCAAAATGGGCCTTTTTATGAGTTCTATTAATATTTGATTTTGATGTTGTAGGCTTAGATTAAAAAAAAACTGCTTTATATGGAGTTCTTAAAGGCTTGTACTTCCTTTTCAACCCCACAACACTAGTTAGGAGAAAAAGCATGTTAATAAGGACAAGGGATGCAAACCTCTATAGGTACATCCTGCTGGATATGGTTGTTGGGTTCTTTGGGCATATACCAGTCTCATTTGACAGGATATCAGGAGTCCACTCAAACAGCAAAGCAGCAAAGCACAGAAACAGCAGGAGCAGCAAACAGCAAGCCACAACAGCAGCAGTGGTACCACTCAGCAGAAATGGCAAAACTCCCCCCATGCAGGAGTCCACAGAAGCAGCAAACCGCCGCAGCAGCAAGAGAAGTTAGCTGGAGCATTCCCTCTGTGAAAACCAGGAAAGCAATTCAAGCCATTGCAAAGTGTGCAGAAAGCAGTCTTTCACTGTTTATGTGCCTCTATTTATCCCTTCTCAGAGTTCACACAAGTACGCTTTTCAGCTTGAAGATAACTTTCCCCTCACACAAGGTAGGTTCCAACTGACAAACATCAAGCTCCTTTTCACAGGGATCTTATTGCTGTATGTGTGTGTTGCGGGAAAACATTCCCACATCCCACACTTAGGACCAAAACAACAAAAAAATCCACATGGCACAGCTGAGTTTACAAAGAAACCAGAAGCTTTCACTTCATGTTGTAAGTTGAGATGTCTATTTGGTTAAAATTATAGAAAGCCTTGGATTTAGAGTTGATACTGCCACACGTTAAGGTGTAAGTTGTAGGTGGGAGTATTTTGTCTATGGTGAAGGTATGAACATAGGAGAATGGTGGATCAAGATAACTACAGTTATTAACTGACTTGCACAGACATATGCATGGTTCATGTGTTTCTTGAAAAGTCAGAATATGAGCTTATTTTGAAACTGGGTCTTCACAGACATTATTTGAAATGTATTGGGAAATGAGCATATAGCTGAGGGCAGGTCATAAGTCCAAAGAGGTTGATGCTAATGATGAAAGAAGCTATATAGAGACAATGTACCGGTGGAGACAGAAGGAAGCAATGTTTCTACCAGTGTAGATATGGAAAGGATTGGCAACAACATGACAGTCATAACATTTCTTTTCTGAGCCTCAAGGGAAAAAAAAAAAAAAAAAAAAAAAAACCTCATGCAGACAAGCTAAATAAAAACTGCTAATCTCCAGACCTGAGAAGTAATTAAACTTATGGTGCTTTTTGTGATTATAGTTGTTATTTTTCACTTTGGCATTCTAAGTTAATAAATTACTAGACTAAAACAGAAACATATACCAAAAATTAATGTGTATACAGGAAAATTATTCATAATGTGATAACCATTATGTACTCTTCAAAAACAGTTTAAAATGTAATTATCCATCCAAATCAGAAAATTGGAAATTTGATGTATTAAGCATATGTTTGCTTATTAAGCTATGCATTAGCAAGTGTTTGTTCAATTAAAGGACTTTAAAGTATGTTTAACTACTAAGTGTTTACTTCTACTCTGTTTATAAATCTTTCAAGCAAGTATTTCTAGTTGAAAAATTCCTGAAATATAAAAAAAGGGTAATGAATAAAATCTGAAAGCCAATGAGGCAACCCGATGGGTAAAAGCACTTGCTGCCACACCTGATGACCTGAGTTCAGTCTCCATGACTACCAGAATCACAACATCAGCTTTTGTCTAAAATTTTAGAATTATTTTTATAAACCCAGAGTTTGTTCTAAAAAGTTAATGCTTCTGACATAAGCTTGGGTTAAACTACAGGTCTTGGACATTTGAATAAATCTCTATTTGCTGAATTACATTATGTGATATTCAAGAAAGCTTACACATTTGACTTGGATATTTTCCCATCACTGAATGCTTAAATATAACAGTAATATAGTCTCTTTCTGTGTCTATTTTGTATTTGTTGCTTTTGCGCAGCTTCAAAGAAAATAATCTTGAAAAAACAACTTAATGGGAGAAAAATTTGATTTTAAATTAATTTTAATTCCATTTCAGAGGGTTGAGTTCATGGTGACTTAGCTGTTTTTCCCACCCTGAGGTGAAGGAGAACATCCAGGTTGTGGGAGCATACTTCAGGCACTGTTCACAGCATGGCTATGTGTAGAGTTTTAATTTGTCCACAGCTTATTATTGCTTAGTGTAGGTGTATAGTCTTTGCCAGCTGAAATTAGCGGAATTCTGAGGACTTTGAGGGGTACAAATATGATAGTCCAGAGGAAGAAGGCACAGCTGCTTGGAAGAGGTGGAGGAGGATTGCTTGCTGTGCTTGCAGGCTTGCTGACTTGCTGACTTGCTGGTTTGCTGGTTACTGGACTTCTGGATATTATGACAACTGAGACTGGTATTGCCACCAAAAGAATCTTGCTATCCTACCCAGCAGGAAGAAGAGGACTATATCCCCTTTCCCTTCCAACCTTCTTTTTCTCCTACCTGGTGTTGGGGATTTGAAAGGAAAGTATAAGCTTTAAGACACCCCAAGATAAAGAGGGTTTGAAAAACTAGTGTCTACATCCCCCAGTCTACCTTCTACGTCTATCTTCTCCAATTCTCCCAAATTCTTATTATGTATTTATTTAAAAATCCTACCAAGTTAAATTTATGCTGGTTCCCACATGGTTTGGGATCATATACTGGAGAATGGTTGACACCAGGAGCCAACTTTTAATGAATGCTGACTCTCCCTCCCTCAGAAGCCTCCAGTTGTCAATAGTTCCTCTTCTAGAGATGGGAGCTTGTGAGGGCCTGTCCACTCCATGCTGTGATGCTGATTGGCTTAATTTCATGCAAGTCTTGGGTAGAGAACCGTAGGTGCTGAGTATATGAGAACAAAGCCCTATAAAGAAAAGAAAGATTTGTATTTCTGAAGCAAATCAAGAGACACAGTTGTGTGAAGAACACTGTGAATACACATAACTAGAGAATATCTGTGGAGAATAGACAGCAGAAATGATGACACCCCTGGTCATACTGAACTTCTTAAATATTGACTAAGATAATAGCAACAGCACTCAGATTTGTTAGGTGGAATTTCACACTGCTTGCAGACAGGAGCCTAGCACAGCTTTTCTTTGAGAGTCTCCAACAAGCAGTGGGTTGAAACAGATTCTGAGACTCATGGCCAATCATTGGGTGGAGCACATGGAGCCTTGTGGAAAAGTAGGAGGAAGGATAGAAGGATCAGAGGGAACAGGATCTCTACAAGAAGACCAACAGAGCCAACTAACTTGGGCCCAGTGGCACTTGCAAAGACTGAAATATCAACCAAGAACCATGTATGGTCTGGATGCAGGCCCCCTCTACCTAGCAAGGGGAACAGGGGCTGTGTCTGACAAGGACTGTATTGCATGCTTTTTGCTTGCCAGGCAACCGTGGTAGAGGATTCACTAAGTCCTCATAGGACTTAATGTTCTATTGGTTCTTAATGTTCTATTGGGATTGGTAGGTAGTGGGGAAGGGGATCACATTTTCTGAGGGGGAGTAAAGGGAGAATAGGGGAAAGAGGTAAAGAGGGTAGGATCAGGAGAAGAGGAGGTAGGGAGCTATGACTGGGATGTAAAATTATTTTTTTTAAAAGGCTGCACTTGATAAATGAAGTATAAGGAGAACAAGGGTGTTTTCTGATAATCCTTCTGAAGGTCCCTTAGTTGCCACAGCACACATTTTTTTAATTATGCTGAAGACCAGTAGAAGGTTCACACTCTAGTGAAGTAGGCATGGAGGCTTAGAATCTCACAGAGCATTTAAAACATATCAAAGGAAAGGAAGAGTTCTAAATGTATCACTCATCCATGTCTGGTTCTGTGTATAAAATATAGCAAGATAAAGGGAAGCAATTTACAGAAAATTTAGCAAATATGATATGATAAAAAATGATGTGGGTAGGTTCTTGATTGTGCTTCCAGGCCCTGAAGTTGAATCAAACCTCATTTGTATGACCATCCATGGCTAATATAAGTCTGGGTATGTGGAGAGGGTATAGAAAAGATACTGCAGTATACATATGTAATGCTGCTCCTCACCTCCAAAGTTCTGCTTTTTCTGTTATCTTCCTTCTTTTTTCTACTTTCCACTTGTACATTTTTGCCATTCATGTTGTATGCACTGTGTATGTGTGTGTGTGTGTGTTGTTTGAACTGTTCTTTGTCCACAGACTGTGCAAATATTTGCATGGCTTTTTCAGTAAGTACAAGGTCTTTTCTCAGAAAAGAGAAAACACAACGTTTTATGCCAGCAATCTGTTTCACAACTTCATCTTCCTTCCTGCAGAGATCCATAAAGAAAAAAAGTGAGGTGACCATTCTATGTTCAGATAAAGATACAGGAATCACCCACACAAGACCCCTGTTGCAAGTGACGCCTGAGATAGCTCTGGCCATGGTACTACTGAGATGCTCCTGATCTTTGCTCAAGATGGCACTCTTAGGGTGATCTATGTAAGTGAAAGATGGAGATGTGATGGCATAGCAAATGTTATGACCAGGCCATGATCTTGTGGAGTAAAGACTGAGGGCCACTCATGCTGTTTTGAGTGTTTCAATGAGAAAATATGTCAAGTTCTCTACAACCTTTTAATCATTTTTTAGAGTTTTTTTTTATTTTTATTTTATTATTAGTTACATTTTATTAAGTCGGTATTTGTATCCCAGCTATGGCACTCTCCCTTGTCTCCTCCCAAACCATTCCTCTTTCCCCCTTCTCCTCCTATGCTCCTCCCCTAGTCCACTGATAAGGGAAGTCTTCCTCCCCTTCTGTTCGATACTCCCCTAACAGGTCTTATCAGGACCGGTTGCCTTGTCTTCCTCTGTGGATTAGCCAGGCTGCATCCCCCAAAGGGGAAGTGATCAGAGAGCTTGCCACTGAGTTAATGGCAGTATGCATATGTAATGCATACTCATTTACATCAGTGTTAAGAACTTATCATATTCCAACCATCTGCCTGCAAATTTCATTATTTTCTTGTTTTTTAATTGCTGAGTAGTATTCCATCGTATAAATGTACCACAGTTTCTGCAGCCATTCCTATGTTGAGGGACACTTGAGTTGTTTCCAGATTCTGACTATTACAAATAAAGCTGCTACAAATATGGTTGAGCAAATGTCCTTGTTGAATACTTGGGCATATTTTGAACATATGCCTAGGCGTGCTATAGCTGGATCCTGAGGAAGCACCATTCCTATTCTTTTGAGTAAGTGCAAGATTGATTTCCAAAGTGGTTGTATAAGTTTACATTCACATCAGCAATGGAAGAGGGTTCCCCTTTCTTCACATTCTCCCCAGTATGTGTTGTCACTTGAGTTTTTGATCTTAGCCATTCTGATGGGTATAAGGTGATATCTCTGGGCTGTTTTGATGTGCATTACCCTGGTGATTAGGGACATTGACATTTCTTTGAGTCTTTCTCTGCTATTCAATATTCTTCTATTGAGAATTCTTTTTTTTATTTTTCGTTATTAATTACACTTTACTCACTTTGTATCCCTCCCCCTGTGGTTCCCTCCCTCCTCCCATCCCAATCCCTCCCTTCTTCCACCCTCTGCCTGCATGCCCCTCCCCAAGTCCACTGATAGGGGAGGACTTCTTTTCCTTCCTTCCCATCCTACTCAATTAGGTCTCATCAGGAGTAGCTGCATTGTTTTCTTCTGTGGCCTGGTAATGCTGCTTCCCCCTCAGGGGGAGGTAATTAAAGAGCAGGCCAATCAGTTCATGTCAGAGACAGTCCCTGTTCCTATTACAATGGAACCCACTTGGATACTGAATTGTTTAGCTCTGTACTTCATTATTTAATTGGATTATTTGATTTGTTGGTGTTATCTTTTTGAGTTCTTTATATATCCGGATATTAGCCTTCTGTCAGATATAGGGTTGGTAAAGATGCTTTCTCAGTCTGTTGGCTGCCGTTTTGTTCTCATATTGTCCTTTGCATTATAGAAGATTTTCAGTTTTGTGAGGTCCCATTTATTAATTACTAATCTTAGAGCCTAGTGCTGTTGGTGTTTTTGCTCAGGAAGTTGTCCTCTGTGCCAATGAGTTCAAAGTTCTTTCCCACTTTTTCTTCCAAAAGATTTAGTGTGTCTGTTTTTATGTTTGTACACCTAAAGAAACTAAGCAAGAAGGAGCATCCTGAGTAAGATGTTCAATCTTTGTTCAGAAAGGCAAATGGGATGAACATTAGAAGAGGGAGAAAACAGGGAGCAGGACAGGATCCTACCACAGAGGGACTCTGAAAGACTCTACCCAGCAGAGTATTAAAGCAGATGCTGAGACTCTTAGCCAAACGTTGGACGGAGTGCAGGGAATTTTATGAAAGAAGGGGGAGATAGAAAGACCTGGAGGAGACACAAGCACCACAGGAGATCAACAGAACCAAAAATCTGTGCCCTGGTGTCTTTCCTGAGACTGATACTCCACCCAAGGACCATGCATGGAAATAACCTAGAATCCCTGGACAGATGTAGCCCATGGCAACTCAGTGTCCAAGTGGGTTCCCTAGTAAGGGAAAAAGAGCTATCTCTGACAAGAACTCAGTGGCTGGCTCTTTGATCACCTCCCTTTGAGTGGGGAGCAGCTTTACCAAGCCACAGAGGAAGACAATTCAGCAGGTCCTAATGAGACCTGATAGACTAGGGTCAGAAGAAAGGGGAGGAGGACTGCCCTTTTAGTGGACTGAGGTAGAGGCATGGGAGGAGTAGAGGCAGGAAGAGTGGGATTGGGAGGACAGGAGAGAGGGGGCTATAGCTGGGATACAAAATGAATACAAAAAAAATAAATTAATTTCAAAAAAAACTCATCATGTTGAACCAAATATCCATCAAACCCAAAGCATATGTTTGTCATTTTATTATTAAACCATATAAAATAAAGTGAGAATTTTTTAAATTTTTCTAGACAGGGTTTCTCTGTATAGCCAAAATAATGATTTTTAAGACACCCAAGTTCTGACATCTACAAAATGGGAAAGTCATGCTGAAAACCAATTTAGCAGCATGCTCACACCCATGCTGCCTTTGCAAGGGAGTAATTATTTAGGTTTTCTTTTCTACTCAGGGAAGTGTTTTAAAAGCTAATGGAAATTACTTCCTAAAGACACAATTTTTTATTTCCCTACTGATTTAGAAAGCAATGAAGGGTAAAAATTTAAAAATAAAAAAGGAACATAAACAGATACTAATTGGGCTCCTAGTGCCAAAGATCATCAGTAGGTTTATTCATAAACAGACTAAGAACTTACCCATGCTACTTCTATTGTTTGTTTTCATGACAAACAATCTCACACATTTTCATTAAAATATCTTCATTAAATTTTTAATATAAGAATAAATATGAGTTTGCATATTCTCTTTTATTTGAATTGTATTATTTATTTAATGTGTTCATTTGTGGTGTTAATTTGTATATGGACGTGATTATATAGGTGCACATACATGTGTTTACATATACATGTGAAGGCCGTCAGTTACATTTAAGTGCCTTCCTTAATGGTTTTCTCTACCTCTCTCATGATGCAGGGTCTATGAGTTGACCTGGACCTTGCAGACTCAGCTCTGAGGTTTCTCTCTTGTCTTTCAGGGGAACCACAATATGAATAACATATTTACCTGGATTCTGTGGATCCAAGTTGGACACTGTCTGTGCAGTACATACTTTTACAAATGAGCTTCTCTAAGCTCTATTTTAATTACATTTCATGAACTTTTGGCTACATATTAACAATTTTCTTTTATTTCTGTTTTAAACTTAGTTTTGTATACCACCATTTGTGGAGGTGTTCACATCAGGAAAACTCACATTCTAAAAGAGCTCTAAACATAATTAAATACTGAGTCTTGAAGAGAGCCCTGAAAATAAGAAAAATTGTAAAAATAATAAACAATTTTTTTTAATTTAAAAGTAAAAAAAGAAGTTGATGATGATGATGATGTAGAAGAAGAAAAAGAAAAAGAAAGAAGAAGAAGCAGCAAAAGAAGAAGAAGAAATGTGAGAAGACTCCACGTAGGGTTGAGACTGAAGAGGTGTGAGGTTAAGCCATGGTTTGTGGCTTGCAGCATTTTTTAGTCTTTCTTGTTGTTTTGTTCATGAAATAGCAGCTTTCAGTTATTCTGAAAGTATAAAGTATATCATTATACTTTCATTTGGTTCAAAGCATATACATTGGACTTTAGTTTGGTTAGACACACATATGAATACTGTTCTTTATATTTCTCCATATATATATTTTGCTTATATAACTTACTTAGTTGTGTATCTTTAAAGTTTCCTGTTGATTCCATTTTTCTATTTAGCTGACTCCAGATGTTATTTTAAAATGTCCCTATGTCCTCAGGTTACATTTGCTGTAGTGCATCTGTAACAAATGTATGCTCCATACTTTATCATAGCAAGTGTAACTGTCCTGGCAGGAACAAAGTTGTTGTAAGGACAGGTTCTTGTGCCTCCATTTGGCCATCAGGCTATCAGAACAACAGACTTCAAGAAACTGGGACTTCCCCAGGAATCTCCTGCTATGTGAAAGAAAAAAGTCTCTGGTACCTGTCAGTCTCTGGTGCTTGTTATGGGAAAATAGACTTCATTGTTCAGGCATGCTGTCCTACTCTTGCAGAAAAGAATGGAGTCACACCTTGACTGGAAACATTTAATTTTGCATCCTCCTGTTTTCTCTATGTAAACATGAATCTCGTCCCAAGACATAAAACATGGACTTAAGGGTCACTGAAGTTCTTTGCTCCTCTCTCAGTGTGGCCAACTTGACTTAACCTTTTTTCTAGTTTTCATTATCACTTCGTATTATTAAATGGTCTATTGAGAATGGGTGGTTGAATATCAGATGTTAATGAGCCAGGGATCACACTTTTTTTTCATATATTTCCAGTAACAATAGTTTGTGAACAACTGTTCTTTTTTTTTTTTCTCAGAAAACAGCAGGGTTTTTTTTGTTTTGTTTTGTTTTGTTTTTTTGTTTGTTTGTTTGTTTTTCCCTCCATCAGTGCAAAAATATAGCTAGAAAGCTAAAGATTGTTGACTGGCATTAAAGGTAAAGCTATTGAACTAGGTTTTTGCTTTTAAGAAATATTGTATCACCACTGGCAAGTCATCTCCCTTCCCAAGTGGTTTAGTGCTCCCCTACCCTTACAGATATTTGTAAAGATGAAGCATTCATCAGGGTTTTCTATTAAACCACAAACAGTAGAATATGTGAAGCCACATGAACCTTTTCCACCCAGAGAGCTGCTCAATTTGCAGTTATTTTGGAGAGTATTTTGTGTGGATGAAAAAAGACAAACAATAAATGTAAAACCATCGTACATCAGGTCAGAATCCACTATGTTTTCAAACACAGTAGCTACCATTATTTTAATAGAGAGGGTGACAAATGGAAGTATGATTTCCCATACCTATGTGTGATTGATGGGATTTGTAAGAAATAAATGTCCCAAAGAAGAGAGGTTTGCTTTCTTACTTTATGCATTACATTTTCTTCCTTTTTCTTTCTTTCTTTTCTTTTGCCACACATCTGAGTTTGGTGTGTGTGTGTGTGTGTGTGTGTGTGTGTGTGTGTATGTGTGTGTGTGTAGTGAAGTATATATGTGAGCTCATGCAGCAACCAAAAGAAACAGCAGGTATTCTGCATTCTAACTATGTATTTATTGCTTGGGGGAAAGATCTCTCACACAGAACCTAGAGCTGTGCTGGCAACTAGCAAACCCAAGCAATCCTTCTGGCTCCAAACCCCACAGTGCTGAGCTTACAGACTGGTGTAAAGCTGTACTGGCTTATACTGTGACTGTTCATGCTTGCAGAACTCCTGCCCAGCGAGCCATATTTTCAGACCAATTTCTGTACTTTCTTAGGCAATTATTGTACTCATTCCTAATTGCCAAAGTCTGAAGAGCAAAATCAGCAAGGGAGATAGAAGAAAGCACTTCCATAATGAGACTTAATGGTGGAAAAGATATATTGGGTTTACATTTGTTTTGCAAATCATGAAAACATTTTTATTTTTAAAACATTAATTTTTAAACTATTTGTGTGCCTCTTTGCACACACTTTGATACACACTTTTGAGTGCATGTACTATAGAAGGTCAGAGACATCAGATGGTCCAGCAGCTGGAGTTACAATTGGCTGTAAACCACCTGAATTTGGTGCTGGTGACTAAACTCCATCCTCTGAAAGAGGACAGTATACTCTTAAACCTTGAGCCAACTTTCCAGACTCTACAATATTTTAAAGGGACAAGGAAGCATTGAAAGTATAAATATGATAGGATGTGAGCAAAGGAGCATACACTGTCTTTCATTTCTCCCTGGATCTGACACCACTTCCAGTAATTCATCTTCAAGTTAGCTAGAAAAAGCAGAAAATGACTTCATGTTAGCATGAAACTCAATGTACTGAATGCAATGTATAATGATTTTTTTTTAAATTCTTTATTAATTACAGATTATTCACTTTGTATCCCCCTCTGGTTCCCTCCCTCTTCCCATCCTAATCCCTCCCTTCTTCCACCCTCAGCATGCATGTTCCTTCATAAGTCCACTGATAGGGGAGGACTTCTTTTCCTTCCTTCTGATCCTGGTCAATTAGGTTTCATCAGGAATGTCTGCATTGTGTTCTTCTGTGGCCTGATAATGCTGCTTCCCACTCAGAAGGCGGTAACTAAAGAGCAGGCCAATAAGTTCCTGTCAGGGACAGTCCCTGTTCCTATTACAATGGAACCCACTTGGATACTGAACTGCCATGGGCTACATCTGTGTGGGGATCTTAGGTTCTCTCCATGTATAGTCCTTGGTTGGAGTATCAGTCTCAGGAAAGACCCCTGTGCTCAGAATTTTTGGTTCTGTTGCTCTCCTTGTGGAGTTCCTGTCCTCTCCGGATCTTACTGTTTCCCACTTCTCTCCTAAGATTCCCTGCACTCTGCCCAAAGGTTGCCCATAAGTCTCAGCATCTGCATTGATAGTGTGCAGGGCAGAGCCTTTCAGAGGTCCTCTGTGTCAGACTCCTGACTCGTTCCCTCTTTTCTCCTTCTTCTGATGTCCATCCTCTTTGCCTTTCTGGATAAGAATTGAGCATTTTAGCAAGAGTCCTTCCTCTTGATTAGTTGAAGAATATTGAATGGCAGAGAAACACTTAAAGAAATGTTCAACATCCTTAGTTATAAGGGAAATGCAAATCAAAATGACCCTAAGATTTCACCTTACACCCATCAGAATGGCTAAGATCAAAAACTCAAGTGACAATACATGCTGGAAAGGTTGTACAGAAAGGGGAACCCTCCTCCACTGTTGGTGGGAATGTAAACTTGTACAATCACTCTGGAAAGCAATCTGGCGCTTCCTCAGACAACTAGGAATAGAACTTCCTCAAGATCAAGCTATATCACTCGTAGGCATATACCCAAAAGAGGCTCAAGTACACAATAAGGACATTTGCTCAACCATGTTTGCAGCAGTTTTATTTGTAACAGCCAATATCAGGAAACAGCCCTGATGCCCCTCAGTGGAGGAATGGGTATAGAAATTGTGGTATATCTACACAATGGAATATTACTCAGCAATAAAAAACAAGGAAATCATGAAATTTGCAGGTAAATGGTGGGACCTGGAAAAGATCATCCTGAGTGAGCTATCCCAGAAGCAGAAAGGCACACATGGTATATACTCACTCATATAGACATATAATATAGGATAAACCTACTAAAATCTGTATAATGCTTTTTTTAAGGTGCAGTGGACATGATTTTACAATTGCTCTGCCCAGAGTAACTGTAAACATAAAGCAAAGCTCCAGAACATTCCCTTTACCTGTCACAGTTGAGATCAAGGATCATGCTACTGTTACTCAACACCTGATCTAAAATTATGCCAAGAGATTAGAATCTGAGCAATTTCAGGCAGAAGAGATCACTCAGCTGGTGCGCTGCTTACCAAAGAAGCATCGGGAATAGAATTGGATCACTCTCACTGACCTAAAAATGGTGAATATAGTTTTTTTTTCTTCTAAAAGACCACATTTATTTGAGCATATAGGAGCTTTTCTATTCAAACCACCACACTTCCCCAAATAGTAGGAAACTCACTAAAAGTTCTTGAAATCAAATAGGAATGCTTTCTAACCTTTTATTTCTCAATATCAAATTGCTTCAGCTGTGCTAAAACCTTTTCATATCAATTCATATTTTAAAAATTATTTTTATTAATTACAGTTTATTCACTTTGTATCTCCTCATACTTCCGTCCCTCCTCCCCTCCTAATCCCACCCTCTCTCTTCCCCACCCATGTCCCTCTCCCAGTCCACTGAAAAGGGAGGTCCTCCTCCCCTTCTCTCTGAACCTAGTCTATCAGTCTATCATGTCTCATTAGAAGTGGCCGCACTGTCTTCTTCTGTGGCCTGGTAAGGCTGCTCCCAACTCAGAGGGAGGTGATCAAAGAGCAGGCTGATCAGTTCATGTCAGACAGTCCCTGTCCCCATTACTATGGAGGCCACTTGGATACTGAACTGCCATGGGCTACCTCTGTGCAGGGGTTCCAGGCCATCTCCTTGAGTGGGCCTTGGAGTATCATTTTCAGAAAAAACCCCTGTGACAAGACTTTTAGGAACTGTTGCTGTCCTTGTGGATCTCCTGTCCTTTCAAGGTCTTACTAACTCCTGCTTCTTTCATAAGATTCCCTGTCCTCCCTGTACTGTTTGGCTGTGAGTCTCAACATCTGCCTCAATAACGCTATATCTGACAGAGGGCTAATATCCAGTATATTTAAAGAACTAAAGAAGTTAAACAACAACAAATCAAGTGATCCAATTAAAAATAGAGTGCAGAAGTGGGAAATAGTAAGAGCTGGAAAGGACGGGAACCACACAAGGAGAGCAACAGAACCAGAAAATCTGAACGCAGGGAACTTCCCAGAAACTCATACTCCAACCAAGGACTATTCATGGAGATAACCTAGAACCCCTGCACAGATGTAGGACAAGACAGTTCAGTGTCGAAATGGGTTACATAGTAATGGGAAGAGGGACTGCCTCTGACATAATCTGATTCACCTGCTCTTTGATCACCTCCCCCTGTGTGAGGAGCAGCCTTACCAGGCCACAGAAGAAGACAAAGCAGCCACTTTTGATGAGAACTGATAGACTAAGATCAGAAAGGAGAGGAGAAGAGGACCTCCCTTATCAGTGGACTTGGGGAGGGGCATTCGTGAAGAAGGGGGAGGAAGGGTGGGATCAGGAGGGGAGGAGGGAGGGGCTTATGGGGAGATGCAAAGTAAATAAAGTGTAATTAATAAAAAATGGGGTACAGAGCTAAACAGAAATTTCTCAACAGAGGAATAAAAAATGGCAGAGAAACACTTAAAGAAATGTTCAACATTCTTAGTCATCAGGGAAATGCAAATCAAAACAACCCTGAGATTTCACCTTACACCCATCAGAATGGCTAAGATGAATAACTCAAGTGACAAAACATGCTGGAGAGGATGTCAAGAACGAGGAACCCTTCTCCCCTGCTGGTGGGAATGTAAATTTATACAACCACTCTGGAAATCAATCTGGCGCTTTCTCGGACAATTAGATACAGTGCTTACTCAAGATCCAGCTATATCACTACTAGGCATATACCCGAAAGAAACTCAAGTATACAACAAGGACATCTGCTCCATGTTTGTTTCAGCTTTACTTGTAATAGCCAGAAGCTGGAAACAGCCCTGATGCCCCCTAGTTGAGTTGAGAAATGGATACAGAAATTGTGGTATATAAACACAATGGAATATTACTCAGGGATAAAAAACAAGAAAATCATGAAATTTGCAGACAAATGGTGGGAATTGGAAAAGATCATCCTGAGTGAGGTATCCCAGAAGCAGAAAGACACACACAGTATATACTCACTCATAAGTGGATACTAGACATATAATATAGGATAAACATAGTAAAATCTGTACACCTAAGGAAGCTAATCAGGAAGGAGGGCTCTGGCCAAGATGCTAAACCCCCATTAAGAAAGGCAAAGAGGATGGACATCCAAGAAGGGAGAAAACAGGAAATAGGACAGGAGCCTACCACAGAAGGCCTCTGAAAGTCTTTACCCTGTAGGGTATCGAGGCAGATGGATATAGGTTTTTAATAATAGCATTGAGATGGTGGATACAGGCAGATGCCTGGAGTTTGTTTGCCAGACAACAAGACATACTTGGCAAGTTCTTGGTAAGTTCAACATATCATACTTGCATGTGTCAGTACGTGTGCATATGTACAAACTCCAGTGGAACCAGAAACCACCCCTAGGTATTGCTCCTTACAAGTTGTTCACCTTACATTTTGCAACAGTCTCTCACTGTTTGCTGATTTGGCTAGTCTCATCCGCAGAGCCTCAGAGATCTTCTTGCCCCTAAGTTTTCATTAGGCATTCTGTATGAATGCAGGGGTTCAAACACAGGTCATCATGACTGTATTGCAAGCACATGATTTCTCAACTAAGCCATCTTCATAGTCCTTATTTTATGTTCCTTAAATAAAGGTTAATGATTACTGCTGTAGTAACAGTCATAAATTGAAGTACAGTCTTTTTGACCAGGTAATTGTAATTGCTTTGCTGAGACAAGAGCATACAGCTGAAGAGAACATTACCATATAGTGCACGATGTCCTGAAGTACCTTGAGGCCATTGGGCCTGAGGTCACTGGGCTCAGGTACATCTCAGTGGATAAACATGTTGTTTAATAATGCAAAGCATAAAACAAGTTTGTTATTTCTCCTTATGTGGGACCTGGCTATTAAGGTTGAAGTTAGGCACTTCTGGATATCCTCTAAGGTCAATGTGTGATGATGGACTTTCTTTCTCTGCTGGGTTGTCTCTTCACCTGATCTGGAGAACCACAGATCTCCTAATGAGTATCATATAGCATTCAACATGCTTACAAGCCCAACCCTTTCCTGATAAGAAACCTGTTCAGCAAGCATCTGGGGATTCTGGGAAACACCCACCCTATGCTAAGGAGATGTCTTGGTGTCTCAGCTCTCAACCATGACCTTTAACTGTCCCCAGACTTCTTCTCTCCCCCAAATAGGATAATTATTATGCACTGCTTTTTCCCTCTTAAGACAAGGCTGTTTTGATACATGTAAATCAAGTATCCCTGGCACTTCTAGCCCCACAAACACATTCACCCTCAAAAGTCCTGCCACAGGTCAAGGGGTATAAGTCCTTGAGTCATGAAATTACTCTCTCTCACCTGAAACTTGTCATTTATTCTGGGGAAAGAAGAGCACTCAGAAGAATCGCCATTGAATGCTCCAAGCTTGGCTACCAATCAGGCAGCCACCAGCCCTGCCAGTCAGTCAGGCACATGATGTCAGGCTTCCTAGAGTTTCTGCCGTTCACTAGTATGTTAGCATGGATCGCTTCTTCCTGGGTCAGGCAGGTATTTTTGCAGCTGAATCCAGAAATAATGCACAAATCATAAAACTAAAAACTTATGATGTACACTCCAATTTCTCTTAGCATACTCACAGCACTGTGGGTTTATAACAATGTGATTGTGTATTTTCATTACACAGAAGGAAATTCCACTGTCTTCAGCCATTATTCCTCAATTTAAGATTGAGCTGTATCTTTTCTTGAAATAATTTTCTCATTTTATCCTGTACCTTTACTATGTGACCTATAAACACATCTCAGAGACCTTTTAGGCTCAGTTTCAGACCACTGAAATAAAGAAAATATAGCAATAAAATGAACCAAACACAGTTTTATGATTCCCAGGGCATGTAAAACTTTGTTTACACTATGGCCTCTCAATACGTTTTAGATTGAGGTGAGTTTTATGATAGCTAATATTTATACATTTTCAGGTTTAATTTCTTTGACCACACACACACACACACACACACACACACACACACACTTGTTTTGTATGAGGAGGCTCACCTATATAACCAGCACATTGGTGGGTTAAGCAAGTACAAAGGCTATTGGTATAGTAGGAAGAAGAGAGATCTATGTTAGAATGAGCATAGAAATCTTTCTAAAAATATGTAGACACAGACTTTAAAGCATAAGGGAAATTGAAATAAGTAAATAATAAGAAACAATTTAAGGACATGAGAAATACTATGGAAAAATGTTTTAGGTTTGGGCTTGCTTATGAACAGAAGAGATATGTAGACTTTGCAGGGTAATAAAAACTACCAAAGTAGCTTCATTATACAGTGTTTTTGATATATGAACTACTGAAATGTCTAATACACTACCAGAATTCACATGTTGGTAGTACAAATTAAAAGAAAATCTCTTGGGTGGAGCCTAAGCAGAGAAATGATCAAGAAAGTATTTTATGTTTATAATAATATCTGCCAAAATGCCAAAGCCTGGCTACCTATTATCATGGAAAAACAAACCTAAAATGTGTTGCATGATGGTGAATTTTCTTGTTTATGCAAATAATGAATAAGTGGTGGAGAAGGGTCATGTGGAAATATTACATTTTTAAATACAGGGTTAAAAATAAGGTAAATGCTAAGGAAATGGATAATGTATTATCTAGTCTTTTAAAGGATGTCCACAAGATTTCTGTAATGACTATATAAGTGTGCACTTTCACCATCATTAAATGTTTCCATTTCTTTGCATCTTCACTAGCATCTACTATATTTTTGCCATTCAAATGACTCTACATTGTACTACAAAGATGCTTCATCTTCCATGTTCAAAGATGCTTTATTCATAATGTCCAAAACATAAAACAGTCCAGATGTACATCAATTACTGAATGAATTAAGAAACTGTACATTTACACAATAAAATATTATTTAGCACTTTCACATAGAGACGACTATCAGCGCCAAACAAAGTGCTATAACCACAGTATTTCCATCTCCAATGCAGATATTTCTGCTGGCGCCCTTAGGGATCTTGTAAGGAGAGCCTTTCCAGAAGCAGCAGTGCTTGTTTGTGAAGTTATGACTCAGTGATAACCAGTTCTCCCTCTCACACTTACATCACGCTGTTTTCCTTAACTGTGTATGAGTAACACAAACTGAAAAAGAAAAAAAAAATAGGGAAACAGACTGTGCCTCCTTAGGAATGACGACTGCATTCATTCCACTCAATTTGTTGTGGAGTTTCACAGGTCTTATTCCACTGATAGAGCAAATCTGTCCTCAAAACACTTTGAAGATGCATGCCGTGTTCTTCGTGAGCTATCAAATCCAAATGTCCTTACTACTGTAAATATTATATATCCTATCTTCTCTCAAAAGGAACTTCTGCAAAAATATATTTTTAAACATCAAAAAAATATTATTTAGCTATTTAAAATAAAATTATTAAATTTGCAAGCAGTTATAAGGAACTGGGCATGATTACACTGAGTGATGTATTCCATTCCTAGAAAGAGAAATGTCACATATTTATTTTTCATGTTTAGATGTTAGCTTTTTAGCTTTAGATATGGATGTTCATTTGGAACACTCACCGTAAGTTGCTGATGGAGGAGGAATGTTTAAAAGGAGAAGAAATATAATTTAGTGTTATAAAAAGATAAAAACTGAAATAATAAAAGGATAAAAAAGCATTTTAGTATGGCATGGGATGAGATCACAGAGTAGGAGAGAAAATATGGGAAGGAATAAGTAACACTAACAATCTTTTGGAAAAGCCACATAGAGAACTATTATTGTAGATGACTTACTTTAAATCATTGCCAGAAATATTGGTTACCCTGCAGAACTTGATGTTCTGAAGATATGTTTCAGCACTTATTACTTAAGAAATCATATATTTGAGACATGGAGAAATATAGCTGGTAATTTTCAGGAAGCTTTATTCATACTAAGCTAATCTTAATAATGATGGAAGATGGTATGTATGCTACTGGAGGAGAGAATTGATCATCAACATCACCTAGCTATGAACTTTGCAAGCTACATCGATATCTGCCTGTCAATATATGTCCACTGGTACAATATTGGCATGAATGTTATGAGAGTAACCAACCACTTTCCTAAAAATTGGGTTTAAGGTCTACCCCATGAGATGGAACCCAAACATGACAGTATACATGTGGCTATGAACCTGAGCCAAGATAGGCCATGGACCCTAGAGGGTCCATTATTCTGTTCAATAAACATAATAATAAAATTTTTCTAACATCCATAGATTAATATATCATTCAGTCTTTATCAGAGAAAATTCTTTTTTGCAGTAGATGGAAATTAATTCAAAGACCAGCTGATTAATGTACAGAGAAAGGAGGCTTTGAAGTGCCTAGACCTAAATAGAATGTCTATATCACTCTTCTCCCACTAAGGTTCAAAAATCTTTGTTAAAGAGTCGATAAAATGCCCAATGCTGGAATGCTAGTATATTTAGGTATGCCCTGGTTACTCACATGCCACGCTGGGTGCCTGTGCCCATTGATGCCCCTCACGCTATGACTCTCTTCAGACAGAAAAGGGATCTTGGAACTACAGCCACCATTGTTACTACCATCTCATTGGCGGCTGTTGGAGCTACCACCAGGGCATTAGCCATGAGTCATACTGGGCAGACTGCTCAGACCCTGAATAATCATTTAGCCAATGTAGCTCATGCCTTAGTTGTACAAAAAGGAATTAATGCTCAACTAAAAGGAAGCTTGATGGTGTTCAATCAGAGGATTGACCTCATGCAGGAGCAAATTGATACCCTATGGCAAATCGCTCAACTTGGCTGTCAATGAAAATATGCTGGACTTTGAGTCACTAGCATATAACATGAGAATTTTTCCTGTGCTGCAAATCTGTCTAAACAATTGTCGAGCTATATTTTAGGTAATTGGACTCGAGAATTCGATACTATGATGGAGCAGCTGAGAGTGGCCATTGTCACAGTAAATTCTACCAGAGTGGACACAGGACTAGCCACAGGATTATCATCATGGATTGCTGCAGCCATGAATCATCTGAAGGAATGGGTGGGCATGGGAGCGTTAGCAGGCCTTCTGGTGTTGGTCTCCTTGGTTTGCCTGTGGTATATATGCAAGATTAGAGTCTCACAACAGCGTAATGCAGCCATGACCATTCAGGCCTTTACAGCCATTGAAGCAGGACAGTCTCCCCAAGCATGGTTGGCTACCATAAAAAGCTAAAATGTTATGCTCAGGATGCGAGGCTAAGCACTCAGGGTCAGCCACTTTGGACCCAGAGAAGAGCATGTCTGATTGCATGCAGGTTGATGCCCCAGGTCCCGCCTCTGAGAAAAAGGTATCGGACGGGTCTGATGCTCTTTGGGTGGATGACACCTAAATGATCATCAGTACAAAGTCCCAATGTATTTCTAATATCAGAGATCAGACCTCTACTCTTGCCTGATGCGTCTAAAACAAAAAGGGGGAACTGTAGAGAGCTGCGGAATGCCATGCCTTAAAGCTGGAGCTGGTTTCCGCCTTCCACCTTTCCGATGGTGAGTGCTCTCTGTCATGAACAATTCCACATTTGGCTATGGCTGAGGATCTGGCTTGCTTCCATGTATGTGGATCTATCTGCATTGCCCACGTGGCACGCTGGGGTTGGCTACCCAGAGGTTATTTAAGCTGTGGGCTGGCTTTCCCCAGGGTCAGATGATTGTTCAAGGTTCCTGAATAAACTGCATTGAAAAAAAAAAAGAGTTGATAAAAAGCCTATAAAAGTCAGAGGAAGAGGCTGACTTCAAGAAAACAGTGTTTTCCAGACTTAATAGGAAAGATGAACATATAAATTCATAAGACTATGTCTGTATTCACTAGTCTTTTTGTAAATTTAAGCCAGAACAAAATGGAGTATGGAAAAACAATGATACAAGTTCTCACCCATAAGTGAGGAAATATAGATATACAATAGCTGCTTGGAGAGGAAAGTTAACTTTCTTCAGTTGTTTATCACCTAATATCTTAACAACATTCAAAAGCAGGCCTCACAGGAATATTCTACTATGAAAATCTTGACTCAAGGTATTTATAGAAGAGAAGGAAAGAGGGCAAGAGAGAGAGATGTTAGGTAAGTAGGAAGGATGCTGTGGAGAGGAAGATAATACAGTCAAAATGCATATATGAAATGCCCTAATAATTAATCAAAACTTTATTAAAAACAAGGCAACTTGTTAAATTTCTATGCTATAGTCCTCCTCAGAAAACATATTTAATTTTTAAATACTACATTGAGGTACTGACAAAAGAAAGAATACAGTATGAAACTTGCACATGAATAGATAATAGGTACATAATATAATGTGTGTATATAATATATAACATATATGATAGTATGAAATAAATGATCAAATGATCAGGAGTCTCTGATGACCAAATTCCTTCTCATGTACCCCCACTCACACTGACTTGCTTTGTTTCTTGTTTAGATCCTGAAAAACTGATTTAGACTATAAAAATATGACATTGTTAAACTTCATTAATGGAAATGATTTTGGTCTCTTTCCTTCCAGTAGAATTTAATGCATTATTTACCCTGCATCATTCTTTTCACCATGTTCCAATAGGCTTCAAGTATAAATTTAGATTTAATATCCCTGGTCCTTGAAAACTCCAATGATTCCATCATAAAAGACCTTGTAGATCTTTCTAGGGGAACTTTTACTCAATATTCAGGAAAAGTTGAGATTTGAATGTGAAATGTGTTTCTTGAGCTCATGTGTTTTAGTAAAAAGTTTCCAAGCTAGTGGTAATATTTCAAAACATTGTAGAACCCCCAGGAAGTGCATTCTCCCTGGAGAATGTATATCACTAAGGCAGACTTTGAGCTTTTATAGCTGAGCTGAGCTTTCTGTTCTCTTTCTGCTTCCTGTCAGTGCAGTAACCTGTTAGCCTCATGCTCCAGCTCCATGCCTTCCCCCATGATGGGCTGTATCACTCTAGAAACATAAGCTCAAAGAAGTCCTTCCTTTCTTATATTGTGTTTGCTAGGTTGATCTATTACAGTAGAAAGAAACTAAAGCAAAGAGCTGCTGAAAAGAATAGCCATTGCTCTGGTAAGCCTGACAAAATCATACTGTTGCAGGGTTTTTGAACCAATTTATGAAAAGAATGGGGAAAGCTTGCAGTTGTAGCTAATGTTGCCCTAACATTCTATAAGCAGAGCATAACAGGCCATTCCATTAGAAGTATGGAAGGCCAGAATAGAATAGAGAGAGAAATATGGACAATGGAAGCTTTGCCTATGATGTTTCAGAGATGAACAATGACTCAATCAGGAAACTAGAATCATTCATGTTATATTTTGAAAAAGAACATAGTTGTATTCAGCCCATGCCTTGAGAAATTATATGATACTGAATGGAGATGTAATTAGAGATGTCTTTGGTAGAGATAATCTCAAGACAATATAAGTCTGTGGCATGACTAAATGCCAAGCCCTCTTATTGAGATGTACAGTAAGAAAAACAAAAATACTTTTCTATGTGGAGTATGGCTACAGAAGGTATGTTGGCAAATTTAAGATCCAAAGAGGAAAGTGAAGGCACCAAAAGTAGCTGTGATTATTAGAGACTAAGATCATTAAGGAAAAAATATTCTCTGTACTGAGAAAATAAGAACAGTACACTTAATGCAAGAAGCCACCCATGAAAGTTTAAACTGAAGGGGGAAATGTATTTGAAAGAAAAAATGTCTAAGCTAGAAATGCTGAAGGGTTTCCCTGCTCCTAAACAACAACTGCCTAGTGAGGTTCTTCCCAGCCCAAGTATTCAAAAGTCTCAGCAAGTGTGGTTCATTTATGTTGGCAGCAGAACTTGGCAGTATCATTCACATGGTACAGATTTTATAGAGATGAAACAGGAGATTGAGTATGTCTTTGAGTCCAGCTGCAGGATTCTAGAGAGTTGCTAGGTCCAGGCAATTGGTAGTATTTTGGAGTCACTGAAATTGAAGCCCTGAGATAAAGCTGCATAGAGTTATTAAGGTGAAGCTTGGTGTTATTTTTTGTTTTTTTTTTTATTTTTTATTTAACTTTTATTAATTACACTTTATTCCTTTTGTATCCCCCCATAAGCCCCTCCCTCCTTCCCTCCCAGTCCCACCCTCCCCCCCCTTTCTGCATGCATGTCTCTGTTTTAAACATTTTGTATTTTAAGGCATTTCTGAGCCCATAAGATCAAGGGATGTGCGGTTAATAGCTTAAAAGTGGTATGTTTGACAAGGAGTGGAGTTGTGATGGTTAAAGGTGGTTGTCAACTGGACATAATCTAGAATCATGGGGGAGATGACCTTTTGTTCAAATCATAGCAGAGTTGTGAAGGATTAGTTAAATTAAGGTTATCATCTTAACTGTCGGTGAGAGATTGTCTTGATTATCTCAACTGATGTGGGAAGACCAGTATTAATTATGGAAAGGACCATTTCTTAGGCAGTGGATTTTGACTTATATAAAGTGGAAAATTAACCTGATCAGTAATATTCATGCACTCATTGTTTTCTGCATTATGTCTGTGGATGCAGTGTGAACATGTATTTCAAGTGCCTGCTGCTTTGACTTCTCTCTATGAAGTACATAAGTGAGAAAATAACTAAGACACTTGGGTTATTTATGCTCTTCTGTCATTAGCCATTTTTTCTTGTTTTTGTTTTTTAGCATTCCACTGAAATTCAAATTGTAAGACCTGTTTATATTCACTTGGAAAGGAAAACAATGAATTCTGTTTGAGGAATGTCTGAGCAGTCCTATTACCTGTCACAGCATGGTGGCTCAAAATTTCATTCTGTTCTCTTCTATCTGATGTTATCTTTTTTTTAATATCAGTGATAACATGGCTATTGGAGAAGATGAAAGCCTGTCACAGTGAAATGACTGAAGTAATCCTCACAGGAAAGGATTCACTGTAATCCTTGGGAAGGAATGAGGGACTTGCCATATTCTTTCCAGGATAAGCATCCTTTGTTAGTAAATCATGACTACAGTAGGAAAAGCTCAACATATATTGAAAATAAATCCTGAGGACATCTTCATCTTAAGGAAGCACTTCTTTCACAGTGGAGAGGCAGCACTGACAGTCTTTGGTACATAGATGACTATGTCAGAGGGATTTCTTTCTTTAACAAAAAGAAAATACATTCCATTTTATGTGTATGGGTGTATTTTCTGCATTATGAGTACATTGTGCATGTTTGGTGGCCAGGGGCCAGAAATGCATATCATAGCCACCGAGCCTGTATTTACAGATTGTTGTAGGTCAACAGATGAGTGCTTCCAACAAAACTAAGGTCCCTTGCAAGAGCATCAAATGCTCTTAGTCACAGAACATCTCTCCAACATATTTAGGTGAGCTTTCATGAATGGCTAGTGGGTAGGTTATAGACAGGGTGGGGCTATGGTGAAGAGATAATGAGTAATATTTTAGGCAAACAGACATGAATAATATAGTTTTTTGTTCTATTATTGTTATTGTTCTAATATTATTATTGCCTGATTAAAACTTTACATATAGATGGTATGCATGTCACAGCACATGTAGCATTCAAAGGACTACTTCCAAGACTTGGCTCTTCATCAACCTTGAGTGTTCTGGAGACTGAACTCAGGACATCAGGATTTACTGTAAATGTCTTTATCCACTGAGACATCTCTCTGCCCCTGGAAAAAGCACTTTCATCCTAAGAAATTACTTTCTCACAATTTGCCTGTGGAGTCTGAAATAAAAGAATTTTTTTTTTTATGAATTTAAGTCAGCAAGATGAAAATGAAGGTTATATGTGCAATCTGAAAGCAGATAAATTAAATTTATGCCTGACTTCAACTACTGAACTTGTCACTAACTGGCTGATCCTGAACATTTTGCTTATCTTCTAGGACTTTCAATTTTCCCTAAGACAGTTACAGTAACAGGACTCTCCTAATAAGGCTTTACAATACGATGATTCAGCAATGCAACTGTTTCAAACAAGAACTAAATGTCATGAGCTATTATATAGAAATGCCAGAAACACAATAACAAGCTATGGTAGATATTTGAAAATGGGAATGCATCATTTGTGAGTATATAATAGAGTTTAAAATTGAAGAACAAAGTGTAAATAGCAATGTACATGTATAAGAGAGGTAAGCCTGGTGGTGCATGCCAGAGTGGGTATCACTAATGAAGCTAAAGTGAGAGGATAGAGTTGGAGGTTAGTCTGGGTTAGGAATGTGGGAATATGACTCAAATAATAAATGATAGAATAAAAAGCATAAAAAATCAAAAGTAACGTAAAATGTGATATCCAAAAAAAATGTAAAATATGGTAATACTGCAATGATGATTAACATTCACTATCAATTCTGGAAGTATAAAAATATATAAAATAACTATGCAAGTTAAGATAATATCTAATATTATCGACTTCAGACTGTCAGAATATGTAGCTATGTGCTGTGTGACAGTTTTCAAAAGGAATCAGGCACTGATGTCTACTCACGTCAGAGAATTGACAATAAACTGATAGCAACAAAGTTCACCTAGCAGGACAAGAGAGTTTAGTGGAGTTTCTTCTAGAAGTGTGGATGAAGGTTACTTATGGGTGTGGGAAAGAATCAATGGCAGCTGAAAGCACAGCCCATCTGGAGTGAAGACCCTGGAAACGCTGGGGCTCTCTACGTGCCTTGCAGGCAGTTGCACAGCTTGGGGACTGTCTTCCAGGAAGCTTGGCAGCTCTCTGGTATCTTCCAGGCAACATGGCTGGTTTCTCTTCCAGGCAGCTCAGTCAGTCTCTGTTTCTTCAGAAGTTCTTACTGCTTACACAGCCGCAAAAAGGACTAGCTTTGTGAGTCAGGTTATAACTAGGGACTACTAAGGACTCTTGAGCTGTTTACTTCCTGAGTATTAACAGGCTTCTTCCAAAACACCCTAAATCCTAAGGAACTTTGGGAGTGAGAAGTCCAAAAATTTGAAATTCAATTCCCTGGGAAACAGGACTATGGTCCTGGGTACAAGTTTAGACAGGGAAGCAGACAAGTTAAGACAGACCCGCTTGCCCAGCCTGGGGGGGGGCTTGAAAGATATTGTTGCTCGGCAACCAGACCAGATGGTCAGCAGTCCCTCTAATCAACACATAACAGGACACTCCAGGCACTGCTCATGACCAGATATTCCCCAGATGTCCCAGGGCTGGACCACTGTGGCCTTGGCACCTAAAACAGACCTATCATTTTAAATGTCATCTTCTCTAAAGACCCTCTTACCCAATCCTATAATGCCAAGGCTTGGACTTCCCCCTTGCTTTTTTTCCCTTTAAAAACCTTGTTCCCCCAGACCTCAGGGCCGCGCTTTTCTTTCCTGCTTCCCCAGGAAGTCTTTGCATCCTGGGCTCGAGCACATATACAATAAAAGATCCTCATGTATTTGCAGCAGAGTGGATTCCTGGTGGTCTTTGGGGGTCTCATGAACTGGGCATAAGAGGAGATATTGCCACTCAACACAATTCAGCTATTTTGTCATTCTAGTAAACTTAGCCCCTTTGACTGACCTTTCCCTTTTCTCTCCTTCAGTTCTCCTCAGTGGAATTGCTAGCAACTGTCTCTAACTTTGCAGGGTCAGACCTCTACATGACCATTAAGACTTGCATATCTTTTTTATAACATGTATGATTTACTGATTTTTCCCATAATGATGACATATTTTATTTACTTACTGAACTTAGAATAAACACAATCTTGATTGAAAACAAAATTCTTAAGAGGAAAAAACGTAGTAATTTATAATTTGAAAGCTGGATTTCTAAGAATGCAGCAACTAGTATACACAGTATCTCAGGGGCAGAGGATCCAAATCCAAGAAAACCAGAGCATAAACAGGTGACTGAATCCAGAGCTTGGGGCTTCTCAGTACTAGAGGGGACATCCTGTGAATTGGGTCTGATTGGATAAGGGCCCCAAAGGCTGGCTGCTAGGTGTGGAAATTGCAAACTGTGAACCCCACCATTTTCTGCATGCACACCCCAGCAAGTGCAGAATCCTAGGTTCATAGACCCTCCATTCTAGCAGCAAGACATCTTATCATTCCTGGTCCCGTGGGTGCATCTTCTGGTTCCTGGGACATTTGGGCCCAGTCAGATCCATACCCCTTAGCCATTTCCCCAGTCAGTGAGTAGTGAAACCTGAGCCCCCAGCACTTGCCAGGTCCAGGAAAACACCTCTCCAACAACCAGACATCAGATCCTGCTGGCCCCCCCGGAGGAATTTGTGGGGCAGCATTCCCAGCATTCAAGCCTGTTCCACTGGACACCCTGTGGAGATTAGGCAGAGTGGAAGCTCACAGATCATAGATCCAGGATAATACAGCCCAGAGGAGTCTGAGTGGCAGAAACACAGAGCCTGGAGGGCTGAGGGCTTCAGCCCAGCTCCCTTCTGAAACGCTGGAGACAGCCACCCATGCCAAGCCCATCAGAACATCTGAGCACACTCACAATACCACACCCCAACCTTTGCCTGCACCCTGCCCTGTGCATGCACAATCCCTGACCTTCAACACATGTTTCTACCCGGGCTCTTCCTCTCAAACCCGCACATGCATACAGGCATGTGCCCTGCAATTATAGGCACTCACTCCAGCTCCTGAGCCACTCCTCTCAAGACAACTATACCAACTCCCTCCCTTCCTTAGCAGCATCACAATTGGCACACTTGTTCTTGAACCTTTGTACATCTCTCATCTTTCTGTAGACTACTCCAGACTACAGAGACAGGTGGACCCAGTATACAGTACAGGATCCAGGTGCAGCCATTAGTCTTTAAAGACAATCAGATGACTAGAGGCCTGAATAAGAAAATAATCAACATAAACCAGGATATCATGGCTTCACCAGAATCGCTCCAAACCAATGGATATTCTAATGCAGCTGAAACATAGGAAAATGGTCATAAATCTATGATTATGTAGTTATTACAGGCACATAAAGAGGGAACAAACAAACAAATAGAGGCCATCAGGGACAGATAGGAATCTGCAATCAAACAAGTGAAGGAAATGAATAAAATCGTTCAAGATATGAAAATGAAATTAGAATCAATTAAGAAAACACAAACTGAGAAAACCCTTGAGATAAAGAACTTAGAGAAGATATGAGGAACCACAGAGATAAGCATCAACAACAGAATACAAAAGATGGAGAAGAGAATCTCAGGCGCTGAAATATGATTACAGAAATAGAAAACATCTCTCTAAGAAAATGTAAAAAAGAAAAAGTTCCTGACACAAAACGGACGAGAAATGAAAGACACTATTCAAAGATGAAACGTAAGAATATTAGGAATAGACAAGAAAGAAGACTCTAGGCTCCATGGTCCACATAATATATATATATTTAATTTCATTGTTTATTTTTTAAACGTTTATTAATTATACTTTATTCACTTTGCATCCCCCATAAACCCCTCCCTCTTCCCCTCCTAATCCCACTTTCCCTCCCTCTTTCTCACGAATGCCCCTCCCCAGGTCCACTGATAGGGGAGGTTCCCCTCTCCTTCCTTCTGATCTTAGTCTATCAGATCTCATTAGGAGTAGCTGCATTGTCATTTTTTTGTGGTCTGAGAAGGCTGCTCCCCCGTCAGGGGGGGTGATCAAAGAGCAGGCCAATCAGTTTATGTCAGAGGCAGTCCTTCTTCCCATTACTATGGGACACTACTCAGACACTAAATTGCTGTGGGCTACATCTGTAGAGACCCCAGGTGCCAACCCAGACTACTATACCCAGAAAATCTTTCAACCAACATAGACAGATAAAACAAAATATTCCATGGCATAACTAAATTTAAACAATATATATGCAGAAACCTAGCCCTACATAAATACTAGAAGGAAAACTCCAACCTAACGAAAATCAGCTACACCCAAGAAAACACAGGATATAGACACTTTCACAACAGTAAAACAAAAGAAAACAAGCACACAAACACACAGTTAACACCTTTCTACAATTAAAGGAACTAACAATAATTGGTAACTAACATCTATCAACATCAATGGACTCAACTCTATAATAAAAAGACAAAGACTAACAGAATGGTTACAGTTATAGAAAAAAGATCCAACATTCTGGTACATCCAAGAAACACACCTCTGTAACAAAGATAGAGTCTACCTCAGAGTACAGGGCTAGAAAAGGTTTACCAAAAAAAGTGGACCTAAGAAGTAAGCTGTAGCAGCCAATCTATTATCTAATAAAATAGACTTTCAAACAAAATTAATCAAAAGAGATGGGGGGTACTTCAATCTCATTAAAAAAAAAAGCATGAGGACATCACAGTCCTGAACATCTATGCCTAATATACAAGGGCCACTGCATTTCTAAAAGAAACATTATTGAAGCTTAAATAACACATCAACCCCAGCACAATAATACTGCAACACTTCAACACCATACTCTCACCAAGGGACATATCACCTAGATAGAAGCAAAATAGAGAAATAATGACACTTACAGAGGTCTACAGAACTTTTCACCATGGGAAATATCATCTAGATAGAAGCTAAATGGAAACTACACTAAGTAACACTACAGAAGTCTCTAGGACTTTTCACCCAAAGACAAAAAATATACCTTCTTTTCAGCACTTCATGGAACCTTTTCCATAACTGACCACATAGTTGGACACACAACAAGCCTCAACAGATGCAAGAAGATAGAAATGATTCCTTGTACTATATCAGAACTACCATAGTCTAAATAATAGACCTCAACAATAACAGAAATAGCAAATAGCTTAACCACACATGAAAACTGAACAACTACCTACTAAACTATAGCTGGGTCAGAGAAGAAAGAAGGAAATTAAAGGCTTCCTAGAATTCAATGAAAATGAAGGTACAACTTACACAAAATTATGGGAAACAATAAAAGCAGTGCTAAGAGGAAAGTACACAGCACTAAGTGCCATCATCAAGAAATTCTAGACATCTCCTACAAGCAACTTAATGGCACTCCTAAAAGCACTAGAAAAAAGAAAAAAGAAGAATATAAGCAGACACACAGAGAGGAGTAGACAGCTGTAAATAATCAAATTCAAAGCTCAAATCAATGAATTAGAAACAAAGAGAACAATTCAAAGAATCAATGAAACCAGAAGCTGGTTCTTAGAGAAATTCAACATGGTAGAGAAACCCTTAACCAAACTAACTAAAAGGCATAGAGACACTATCCAAATCAACAAAATCAGAAAAGAGAAGGAGGACATAAGAATAGACACTGAGAAAATACAAAGAATCGTTAGGTCCTACTTCAAAAGCCTATATGCCACAATTTCAAAATCTAAATGAAACAAAAATATTTCTTGATAGAGTCTATTTTCCAAAGTTAAATCAAGATCAGGTAAATCAATTGAATAGTTCTACATACCCTAAAGAAATAGAAGCTATCATCAAAAGTCTCCCATGCAAAAAAAGTCCAAGACTAGATCTTTTCAGCACAGAATGCTACCACACCTTCAAAGAAGAGTTAATTCCAATACTCTTCATACAGTATCACAAAATTAAACAAAAGAAGAAACATTACCAAACTCATTCTATAAGGTAAACCACTCAAAGACCCAACAAAGGAGGAGAATTTCAGACCGATCTCTCTGATCTCTCCTATGAAAATTAAAAAATTTCATTTTAGCTTTTCATGGTATCCAACCATGCTTGGGGAGAATGTCCTGCTTCAATGGCTGTAAAGGCCTGAATGATCATGGCTGCATCACACTGTTGTGAGACTCTAATCTTGCATATATACCACAGGCAAACCAAGGAGACCAACACCAGAAGGCCTGCTAACACTCCCATGCCCGCCCATTCCTTCAGATGATTCATGGCTGCAGCAATCCATGTTGATAATCCTGTGGCTAGTCCTGCTTCCACTCCGGTAGAATTTACTGTGACAATGGCCACTCTCAGCTGCTCCATCGTAGTATCGAATTCTCCAGTCCAATTACCTAAAATATAGCTCGATGCCCCAGGTCCCGCCTCTGAGAAAAAGGTATCGGACGGGTCTGATGCTCTTTGGGTGGATGACACCTAAATGAACATCTGTACAAAGTCCCAATTTATTTCTAATATCAGAGATCAGACCTCTACTCTTGCCTGATGCGTCTAAAACAAAAAGGGGGAAATGTAAAGAGCTGCGAAATGCTATGCCTTAAAGATGGAGCTGGTTTCCGCCTTCCACCTTCCCAATGGTGAGTGCTCTCTGTCACGAACAACTCCACATTTGGCTAAGGCCGAGGATCTGGCTTGCTTCCATGTATGTGGACCTATCTGCATTGCCCCCGTGGCACGCCTGGGTTGGCTACCCAGAGGCTATTTAAGCTGTGGGCTGGCTTTCCCCGGGGTCCGAGGATTGTTCAATGTTCCTGAATAAACTGCATTGAAAAAAAAAATTCAATAAAATACTTTCAAACCTGACTGAAAAACACGCCAAAGTGCATCATTCACCATGACCAAATAGGCTCCATCCCAGGAATGCAGGGGTAGTTCAACATATGAAAATCCATCAACGTAATTCACCAAGGAAACAAACTGAAAACACACACACACACACACACACACACACACACACACACACGATCTTCTTACATGGAGAAAATGAGTTTGACAAAATCTAACATCTGTTCATGCTTGCAGTTTTCGAGAGATCAAAGATTCATGGGACATACCTAAACATAGTAAATGAAATATACAGCAAGCCTATAGCCAACATCAAACTAAATGGGGAGAAATTTCAATCAATCCCACTGAAATCAGGGACAAGGTAAAACTGCCCACTATCTCCATATTTCTTCAATGTAGTACTGAAATCCCTAGCTAGAGCAATAAGGAAACTTAAGGAGATCAAGAGGATACAAACAGGAAAGGTAGAGCTATTCACAGGTTATATGATAATATACATGAGCAACCCAAAATATTTACTAGAAAACTTCTACAAGTGATAAACACCTACAGCAAAGTGGCTAGATACAAAGTTAACTCAAAAACTTCAGTAGCCCTGCTATATACAGAAGACACACAGGCTGAGAAAGAAATTAGGGAAACAACACCCTTCATAATAGCCACAAATAACATAAAGAACCTTGGTATAGCTCTCACCAGGCAAGTGAAAGACTTGTATGGAAGAAAAAAAAATCAAGTCTCTAAAGAAAGAAAGTGAAGAAGGTATCAGAAGATGGAAAGATCTTCCATGCTCATGGATCGGTAAGATTAATAAAGTAAAAATAGCTATTCTACCAAAAGAAGTCTACATATTCAATGCAATTCCTATCAAAATAGCAACACAAGTTTTGACAGACCTTGAAAGAATGATTCTTAATTTCATATGGAAAAGGAAAACACCCAGAATAACTAAAACCATCTTGTAAAATAAAAGAACTTCTGGGGTTATCACCATTTCTAACCTTAAATGCTACTACAGAGCAACAGTAATAAAAACAGTATGGTACTGGCATAGAAAAAGAATAGAGGAAAAGTAGAATCAAATTGAAGACCAGGAAATAAACCCAGACACCTGATTTTTGACCAAGAAACCGAAACCTTACAATGGGAAAAATAGAATTTTAAAGAAACGGTGCTGGTCTAATTGGATGTCTCCATGTAGAAAAATGGAAATAGATCCATATTTCACTATGCACAAAAGTAAGTCCAAATGGATCAAAAACCTCAACACCACATTTGCCAGTCTGTAGGCTGTCATTTTGTTCTGACAACAGTGTCCTTTGCTTTACAGAAGCTTTTCAATTTCATGAGGTCCCATTTATTTTTAATAGAAATTTCTTTCCTTTTTTAATTTTTTAATATTAGTTACAGTTTTTGCTTGTATTCCAGCTGCATTCCACTCCCTCATTCCCTCCCGATCCCACCGTCCCTCCTTCATCTTCTCCCTGCCCCCTTTTAAGTCCACTGATAGGGGAGGACCTCCTCCCCTTGCATCTGATCCCGGTTTATCAGGTATCTTCAGGATTGGCTACAAAGCCTTCCTCTGTGGCCTAGCAGGACTGCTTCTCCCTTGGGGGATGAGGGTCAAACAGCCAGCCATTGAGTGTAGGAGAAAACAAGTAATAGGACAGGAGCCTACCACAGAGGGCTTCTGAACGACCCTTCCTAGCAGTGTATCAGAGCATATTCTGAGACTTATAACCAAACCTTCCCCAGAGTGCTGAGGATCTGGCTTGCTTCCATGTATGTGGACCTATCTGCATTGCCCACATGGCACGCTGGCGTTGGCTACCAAGAGGCTATTTAAGCTGTGGGCTGACTTTCCCCAGGGTCCGATGATTGTTCAAGGTTCCTGAATAAACTGCATTGAAAAAAAAAACTGCACTTCTCTCATCCCCTGCTTATTTTTGGATCTGTTCCATCATCTATTATCTCTTTGCTCTTTGGCATGTAAATCAATCTTTTGAAGTCTGACTTTGTGATCATGGTACCTGAGAACGGTTTTGTGTTTTTCTTGAAAATGGCACCTTTGAACAGCAAATCCTTTACATCTGCTGCAGTCAAAATGTTCCTCAGCTCTCTAACCTTTGAAAATGTAGGTGTAACAGCCACACTAAAAGACATAAATCAAACAGACGATAGATGTAATAAACTTCTTTTGTAAGTGTTGATCTCTTTCTGTGACTGCAAATTCCCAGAAAAAAAAAAAATAGTTGGCAAGGTTATTAAGCACTGGAACAGAGGCAAAGCCAATCATGGTTTGTCCACCATGTTGTGAAGAAAGTGGACAATTTTCATTTGTCCCTTGGCTTCACTAACACTCAGGCATATGTCTTTGCAACTCATTCTTTTCTGTCTAGAAAATGTGAACAACATATTCTTTTCTTTCTCAAAAGAAAGAAAGAAAGAAAAAAAGAAAGGAAGAAAAAGGAAGAAAGAAAGAGATAAAGAAAAGACGAAATAAAAGTGGGTGATTGTGGTACACACTTTTAATCCTAGCACTCTGAGGCCATAGGCAGGTGGATGTCTGTGAGTTCAAGGGCTATTCTTCTCCCCTAGTCCACTGATAAGGGAAGTCCTCCTCCCCTACTGTCTGACCTTAGCCTATCAGGTCCCATCAATTCTGTCTGAATCCTCTTCATCTCTGGGCTGGCTAGGTTGCCCAACCAGGCCTACAGACAACCAGATGGCTAGAGGCTGGCATAATAGTAATAGGAACAGACACTGTCTCTGACATGAACTGATTGTCCTGCTCCTTAATCACCTCCCCTTAGGGGGCGGGGAGCTGCCTTACCAGGCCACAGAAGAAGACAATGCAGCCACTCCTGATGAGTCCTAATTGACTAGGATCAGAAGGAAAGAAAAGAAGACCTCCTCTATCAATAGACTTGGGAAGGAGCATGCATGCAGAGGGGGGAGGAAGGGAGGGATTGGGACAGGAGGAGGGAGGGACCCACAGTGGGGGATACAAAGTGAATAAAGTGTAATTAATAAAGAATAAAAAAATACAATCAACAAAAACCAGAACACCATGACTTCACCAGAATCTCCCAAAATCAATGGATATTCTAATGCAGCTGAAACATACTATTAAAAACAACAAACAATCAAACAAAAACACCTGTTCTTGGTCTTTTCTCTGTGTCTGTCTTAATTCTGCTAGAGCAAATGTGTACTGTACATAAATGCAAAGCATTTATTAATTCATAGTTGTAGAATTCACAATATAATTCAAAAATAAAGCAATTGACCCTAAGAAAGAATAATTTAAGAAACTACACCTAAGTTTTCATTAAATTTATTTTGTCTGTGATGCATGTTTGATGCATGGCTCTATGTATTCATGTTTCCATGAGCATGTACACATAAGTTTTTGGGTGTTTGTGTGTGTGTGTGTGTGTGTGTGTGTGTGTGTGTGTCACAACACTCACGTGGAAATTACAAGAAAACCTGAGAAAGTCAGTTTTCTCTCTCCACCATATGAATGCTGGTGATGGAGACTGGGTCATCAGTCTTGCCTGCAAGCAGCTTTTCCTGCTAAGTCATCTTGTTTGACCTTTTGTTATTACTATTATTATTATTATTTCTTAAATAAACTTACTTATAAAATAAAAGATTTTCACGCATACATCATTTTTATTGATATCTACCCTCCCTGCCACACTCCTTTGCCCCAGTCTTTTCGGCCCAGTACCTGACATTCTACTTCATTCTATTGCCTTCCCAACCCTTTCCTTTAGCACACATCTGTCTATCTCTCTTTGTCACTGTCTCTCCTTCTCTCTGTATATCTCTTTGTCTCTCTGTCTCTGTCTGTGGGTGTCTGCCTGTCTCTCTTTTCAGTTAGACTGACCTCTTTCTAGTTCCCTGATCTTTCCCCATGTTTGCTCACCCAGGTACACAAATTTAAAATCACAGACTAAGATCTTCATTTGTACAAGTGTGAGAGAATACACATTATTTGTCTTTCTGGTCCTGAGTTTCCTCCCTTAATATTATATTTTCAAGTTCCATCCATTTTCATGCAAATTCCATAATTTTATTTTCATATGTATCTGAATAAAATTCTACTCTAGTATTGCTTTTTGGGGGGTGTTTTATGAGGGTGTTGAGGGAATGGAGGCTGACTAAGAAAGAAAGCTGAGTCTCTTTCATGGTTCATTTTTTTTATTATTAAACTTATACACTCAGGTTAATCTCTGATCTTGGGCAAAACATAAAATGAAAACATTTCTGCAGAGGGATACATGAAAGAGTCCAACACATAATACAACATAATCTTTCTAATTCTCTACCCATTAATTAATAGCTATACAACTTTGTCATGTCCTTGTCAGTCAACAATGTACCTAACTTTGTTTTCAAGGTGCTTCTACTCTCAGTGGTGTTCACATGACGTAATGGGAACATTAAAACTGCTCTTGAGTAAAGGCTACAGTATTTACTGCTGGAGTTCCTAACGGCACCATGTTGTCCTCAGGCTTTGTGAATTTAGCTCCACATCACAGTTCATTGTCAAAGAAACTCAGGGCAGAAACCTGGAGGAAGGAACTAAAATATATAAAAAGTAAATCTGCATATATTTTTTATTCTATGGATTTGTTTTTATTCCTTGGGAAAGATGAAAACAGTTCTGAGTAACAGTCTACTTCTCACACATCCTGTTTCCCTGCAGGCTGCCTACTGCCATTCCATAGCCAGTTTTCCTTTTCATGATTTTATAATATATTTGAGTTGTTTATTAAGTTGCCAGAATAAAGTTTTGAAAATGAAATACAATTTTACTTTTAACCTGCACTCGGAATGGAGAAGTGAGAAAATAAATTGAAATTCAGTTAACTCACATGCATCCTGAACTTGAGAAATCAGTTAAACCTCTTTGAATGTTGTAAGTAAAATGTCCTGCACAGGCTCCAGAGTTTGGAAATTTTTGCTCCCAGGGATTCTTCTTATCCCCAAAGTCCTAGCAATGGATGCAGGGTTTTTTGTTTTGTTTTGTTTTTGTTTGGTTGGTTTGGTTTTTTGGCACACTGTTTATCTGTGTAGCCTTGGCTGTCCTGAACTCACTTTGTAGATCAGGCTGGCCTGAATTCATAGGGATCTGCTGCCTCTGCCTGTGGAATGCTGGGACTACAGGCCTGTGCCACCGCACCCGGTTTGGATGCAAGGTTTTTTTAATATAATTTTTTATTCATTACAATTTATTCACTTTGTATCCCTGCTGTTGTCCCACCCTTGTTCCCTCCCATCCTCTTCTCCCTCCCTCATCTCCTTCCATGACCCTGCCCTAGTCTTCTGATGGATGGAAGTTTAATAGCTGAAAGGAAAATGAAGATGGTGAAGAGCATATCCAAGGAAGGATATCCAAGCCAAATCAACAAGACACAGGGGTAGTGAGGAAGGGGAGTGTCCCAGGATTCTATAAAGGACTTCACTCCCAAGCTCAGTTGGTAGAATCTCAGGTCTCCCAACCATGAGAGCTGTCTGTCTTCTTTAATAAAGTTGGTTATTATCTCTCCACTCTCCCTCCCTGTCTATTCCTTCTTTTTCCTCAGTGTCTGCCACTATCTGTTTGTCCACACCTATGGCTTGCTTTTTCTTGCTGTCTGTGGCTTTGGAGTTCTTCACATCTTTTACTTTTACTTTCATTGCATCTCCATCTTCCTTCCAGATGAAAAATTGTTTTGTTTTGTTTTCTTGTTTTTTGGTTTTTTTTTTTTTTTTTTTCCCATGGACTGACCTCTAGTGAACTGCCCCTCATCCCCAATCCCTCCTCTTGCAACACTTTTGGCCATCGTCTCAGTAGTGAATCAGAGCCTTTTGGATGCCACATCTTTGGAAAGGGAAGAAAGTATGGAATGAGCAAAGAACCTGATTAACTGGTATGCAGAAATCAGGCTATGTTCCACTCCTCCCTCCAACCAGATTTATGATGTAGGCATGCCACATGTATGATCAAAATGTGTGAAGGATGGTCTTTAGTGCTGTTTATTTTAAAGAAGTCAACAGTCCAAACAAGGACCATGCATGGCGATAATCAAGAACCCCTGCATAGAAATAGCCATGGCAACTCTGTCCAAGAGGGTTATCCAATAATAGAAGCAGGGACCATCGCTGACATGAACTCAGAGGCTGGCTCTTTGCTCACCTCCACCTGAGGGGGGAGCATCCTTACCAGGCCTCAGAGGAAGACAAAGAAGCCAGACCTGATTAGGATCAGATGGAAGGGGAGGAGGATCTCTGCTATCAATGGACTTGGGGAGAAGCATGGGAGAAGAAAAAGAGGGAGGGAGGAAGGGATTGGGAGGGAATGGGGGAGGGAGCAAAAGCTAGGATACAAAGTGAATAAACTGTAATTAATAAAAATAAAATAGAAAAGTAAGAAAAGAAAAAAAATAAGTCAACAAATGAGATTCCCTATTGTACACACTTTTTTTTGGGGGGAGGGGCAGAATGGAAAAGGACTTTTTTTGGTGTGTGTATGAAGAAATTCATTCCAGACTGGTAAATCAGGATACATAAATAAGGTTATAAATATCAAGGTCACAGATACATGTTGTAAAAATATTAGAATACATAAAGTAGTAAGCTATATGATAGTTGCAGTGGGTAAGAATTTGGTATGGTTTCTATTGAAGTATAGATCCAGGTTATTGCCTAAGATACAAAAACAAAGATGTCCAAAATACTCATATGGCAAGATATGAGGTGGAGAATCCCTGGAATGTACCAGCACAGTTACTGTGACATATGCAAAAATCAAGACAATCCCTCTCAAACAAAAGGAAAAGTGAAAAGTAAATCTCCAGGTTATCTTCTACTCTCCATATGCATGTAGTATATGCATACAACACTTACATAAACATACAAAGAAGATCTAAAAAAAAAAAAAAAAAAACAGAAGAAAT
Source organism: Meriones unguiculatus (assembly GCF_030254825.1). Lineage (NCBI taxonomy): Eukaryota > Metazoa > Chordata > Mammalia > Rodentia > Muridae > Meriones > Meriones unguiculatus. Next base: position 57,857,943 of record NC_083365.1, on the reverse strand, counting down.
GGAATGGTTGAAAGTGAAAGTGCCAAAATGGAGTGTTGCCAGCTGGAAATCTTGATTAAGGACATTTTCTCTGCCAATTATAAAACAGGTAGTATGAAATAACAAGGATATTACAAGTTAAAACAAACATGCATGTACAGATTCTCCCCTCCCACAAACACATACTGGGACAGAGAGACAGACAGACAGGCAGACAGGCAGACAGGCAGACAGGCAGATCCTCCCACACAGAGAGAAAGAGAAAGAAGGGGGGAGAGGGACAAGAAGACAGTGGGAGCGAGAGAGGGAGAGAAAGAGGAAGAGGAAGGGGGAGAGGGAAAAAGACAGAAAGATTTTAGATACTTGCTGGTTTTAAGTGTTTGAGGAACTTGGGATGAGTTCTCTTTCTGTAATTTTGGGTTAATGATCTTAAATAAGAAGAGAGAGTTTATAGGCCCAAAGTTTCTGATAAATATGTTTATTGTGGTATGGGAGCAGGTTCCCTTTCTCTAAAATTGAATTGCTCAGTGTAGATAGGCAAGCTGATACACCCACAGCTCTAGGAAAAGGGTCTCTCCTGGACTAGTCTTGAAATAGCTACATAGGAGAAGCAGCAGGAGGAAGAACAACCACTGCAGTGCCCTTTTTCTTAGGTCAGGTGCCATCTCATGCAAGGAAGTATCTCATTGCTTGCCACCTTTACTGTGTGTGGAGCCTTTCCCTGTCTGTCTGCCTGCCTGAGATCAATCTAGACCCTCAATAGTATATTTGTTACATGAAAAATATTACAGCATCCAAAGGCATGTGGATTCATTCACTTATTATTTTTTTTTTTTATCTTGAACCATACTATCTGTCTTACATTATTGTTTCTGAACCTAGAGAATAGTGAGGCACCTTCTTTTGATTAACACAAACTTATCTCTTCAGAGTTTTGCTCTAAAACTATGTGTGGTAATCTAATAATCTGACATGAAAACATTTACAATGTAATTTCCTCTTCTGAACTCACCTTCTTGATATTGGTTGTGAATTAAGTTATATGTTACCTTGGAGACACGGTAATAAATTAGATGTTAGTAATGTGCAGATGTTAAAGAGAGAACAGTGAGTGTTGTTAATGAAATAATTTTATTCTCTGGTTCACTCTTCCATATGTCCTCCAAACATTAATTAACAAAAGTCATAGCTTTACTTAACCCAATGATGAAACAGTTCAATTTAAGTTCAGCTACAGGCATATTGAGTAGTTTAAGACTAGAAGATTTTTGGCATTATCTTATCTTAATATTAGAGAGAGAAGAAATAAAGTACAACTAGTTGTTCTCAAATAAGTTAAGAAACCCCTCTTCTTTACCTGTACTGTTAATTAACAGTGAGCATGTATATATTTAAGCAATATTACAGGCATCACTCATTTTCAAATACATCATATACTTAATATTTCTGAACTGATATTATTTGCAAGAATTTGATTACAAGAATGAACATTCAGTATTAATATACATTGTTTTCCATTGGACAGGATGAGAGCTTGGACACCAGTTTCTCTGCCTATGTCAATGCAGCTGTCACATCCTGTAAGGGTGCAAGAGACCCTTTTCTTAAAGTACAGCTATTACTCCCTTTACCAGCTGCAAGTGATTTCCAGAGATAGTAGAGCATATACTATATATAATTTGGGAGGTAAATTAAAAGCTAGACTCCATGAGACAACTTCCCTAAGGTCAGTATCAAGGACTGGTTGAGACTTTTTGGCAAAGCAACTGTATTAGTAACACGAAACTCCTATAAGTTACTCCTCATTCTGACATTTTAAGAAAGCTGAATCGACTCATTGGGCAATCAATGCAAGGTGATTTTTAGACTGTCCTTGGTACTTATGTGGGTTGAAGTAGCAAGTTTTGTCTTCTCGAATATTTCAGCAAATGTGAAGGTAAAATGAGGATTCAACACAAGACATGACAGCAGTACTGATAAGTCTCTTTTGGAAAAGGATAGTTAAATTCTTTACTGGCTAATGAGGTTAAGCATGTCTTTAAATGTTTCTCTGCCATTCGATATTCCTCTACAGAGAATTCTCTGTTTATCTCTGTACCCCATTTTTTAATTGGATTACTTGATTTTTTTGCTGTTTAACTTCTTTAGTTCTTTATTTATACTGGATATTAGCCCTCTGCCAGATATAAGGGTAGTGAAGATCCTTTCCCAATCTGTAGGCAGTCGTTTTGTTCTGAGGACAGTGTCCTTCCTTTGCTTTACAGAAGCTTTTCAGTTTCATGAGGTCCCATTTATTGATCGTTGCTTTTAGAGCCTGTGCTGTTGGTGTTCTTTTCAGCCTTCTCTTTAATTACCTCCCCCTGTGGGGGAAGCAGCATTACCAGGCCACAGAAGAAGACAATGCAGCCACTCCTGATGAAACCTAATAGACTAGGATCAGAAGGAAGGAAAAGAAGACCTCCGCTATCAGTGGACTTGGGGAGGGGCATGCATGCAGAGGGTGGAGAAAGGAAAGGATTGGGAGGGAAGGAGGGAGGGAACCACAGGGAAGATACAAAGAGAATAAAGTCTAATTAATAAAGAAAAAAAAAGAAAATATGAAAAAAATTTTTTACTGACACTTTTCTAGATACTTGTAAAGACCAACATAGACAACATTGTCTTTTTAAAGGATTTGGAACTACAGCATCAAAAGCTATCATCATGAATGTAATTTAAAGTTACCAAGTTTGTACAATTTTTAAAATATAGTAGTTTCAGTAAATGTCATTGTAAACACAATTTTTATAGTAGCAGGTCATTGAAAAAGCTTTGGGAAGAATTGAAAATGCAGAGGCCTTGTTATATCTGGTAAGTGCAGTGGAAATATGTCAGTTCTTATGTCCATTCCTCAGTGGTAAGGGCGAAAGGAGTAATGGGGAAGCAGAGAAAAGAGAGGGAGAAGGAGAAAAAGAGATGGAGGGAAAGAGATTATCAAGTACAATGTTTTTGTAAAGTTGAATCATGAAGTTTGCAGGCAAATTGTGGAATTTGGAAAAAAAACATCCTGAGTGAGGTATCTCAGAAGAAGAAACACACACACAGTATATACTCACTTATAAGTGGTTACTAGACCTATAAGATAGGATAAACATACTAAAATTTGTACAGCTAAAGAAACTAAACAAAAAGGAGGACTGGGGGTAAGATGATCAATCCTTACTTAGAAAGGCAAATGGGATGGACATTGGAAGTAGAAGAAAGCAAGAAACAGTACAGGAGCCTACCTCAGAGAGCATCTGACTCTACCTAGCAGTGTATCAAAGCAGATGCTGAGACTCATAACCAAACCTTGGGGAGAGTGCAGGGAATCATATTAAAGAAGGGGGAGTTAGTAAGACCTGGAGAGGAGAAGAGCTCCACAAGGACTAAATATATCTGGGCACAGAGGTCGTTTCTGAGACTGATTCTCCAACCTAGGACCATGCATGGATATAAGCTAGAACCTCTGCTCAAATGTAGCCCATGGTAGCTCAGTATCCAAGTGGGTACCCTAGTAAGGGGAGCAGGGATTGTCTCTGACATGAACTCAATGGCTGGCTCTTTGACCTCCCACACCATGAGGAAGGAGCACCCTTGCTAGGCCACAGAGGAGGACATTGCAGCCAGTCCTAATGAGACCTGATAAGTTAGGGTAAGATGGAAGTGGAGGAGGACCTCTCCTATTGGTGGACTCAGAGGGGAGCAGGAAGGAGATGAGGGAGGGATTAGGAGGGAATGAAGGAGGGGGCTACAACTGGGGTACAAAGTAAATAAATTGTAATTAATATAAAGAAATAAAAATTTAATTTAAAAAGAATCTAATTACAGCAAGAAAAGTAAATTGAAACAATGATTTTTTTTTCCTTTTAGGTATGTTCTGAAAATATATTTAAATGTAGTGAAGCAATGTTCCCTTTTTTTCATAACCAATGATGACAAACACTTTAGATTCACTCATCCTGAAGAGTCTGACAAAGGTACTAAACGATCTTAAGAAGACAGAGGTGGATTTCTGATGTGAGGTCAGATAACCAGAATGACTGAGAAAAAAGAGAAGATACAAGAAACCGTTTCTCAAATGCTCCCCCCTCCCAGGACTGTTGTTTATAAACTAACAGTTATTCATCTTTTGAGTGCAAGTCCATTTCCACTTAGTAACTACATTGATGGGGGTTTAATTGACAAGTGAATACTGAGGCATTTTATGTAAAAGAAACAGCAACACCTAAATACTCAACCATAAAGTTGTGATCACTGTGTTAAATGCCAATTTGACAGAACCTACAATCATCCATGAGACAGCCTCCCAGGAACACATGTGAAGGATTATCTAGATAAAGGATGATCTAAGAATGTCTGTGAGGATTTATTTTAATTACATTAATTACAATGGGAAGACCCATATAATTGGAAGCAAGACCATTCCCCAAAGACAGGTTTCTGGACTGACTACATGGAAAAACAAGGTGAGCACAAGGATACATCAATTGTTCTCTGCTCCCTGGCAAGGGATACTGTGTGATCATCTGCTTCAGATCCCTTCTGTCTTCTTCATCATGATGAGTTATCCCTTGAAATAAAAATTTTAATATCTTCATCAAATTGCTTCTTCTAGAGTATCTTAACTAAGTAAAAGGTAAAGATAAAGGAAAATAGTCCACAGGACCATCCTTCATTAACAATGATGATCCGGACTTGAAAGTAGGTTATAATGCTAGCCTTTTGGGTGTGTGAGCCTGCATTCAGCTGATCCCAGTACCTATGTGAAAATGCCAGATATGATGGAAATCCCTAAAACATGCTTATAATCGCACCATTGAAAATATGGACACAGAAGGAATCCTGGAGCTCATTTGTTATCTATCTAGGTCATTGTAAGTTCCAGATCAATAAAAGACCCTGATCCAAATGAAGTCAACAGCCTTCCTGCAGAAGACAGGTTGTCCTCAGGCTTCAACACAACCATGTGAACCAAACATCTGTACATCTCTCCCATAAATACGTGTCCACTCATATAGCACACACACAGGCATACACACATACACACACACGCACACACTCACATTCATAAAAGTGATCACTTACTGTCACAATATTTATGCATAAATGTATTTATTCCAAACCAAAGCAAAATGCTTTTAGAATAAAGGTTATAAAATTTATGGTAAAATAGTTTTTACTATGTAAATTAATTATTTTAAAGCCATGGGAAATGAATATTATATTCTAAAGTGGATTTATGAAGCAGTACAAAAGAAGTAAAAAACACTCAAAAATTATAATAGACCGTTATCAACTTTTATAAAAATTGTAAGAAGTTTTAAAGAATAATCTGAGTAAATTTAGGAGACAGTTTACAAATGTAAAGGTTTTAGTGACTAAACTTTATTCTGATAACAATTATAAAGCTTCAAGAATTAATAAATAAATTGTATGTTGATGTAATTCATAAGCTTAATACAGAAGGAAACAACAGCTTGAATGTGGTGAGAAGCAACCAGCAGCAGGAAGCTGTGCAAAGAAACTCACTGGAAATGCATGAACACCCTGAATAAGATTTATGCTACTCTGTTTTCAGTGCAAATGTGCCATAAAGCTTAAATATCAATAATTACAATCTTCAACTTTATAAGCTGGTAAAACACAAAAATATTGAATACATGTGAGGACAATTAATGAATTAAGGAGACAGAAAAACATTGTACAATGCTAAGAATAAGTGAGAATATAGAGCTTAGCATTAAATAAGTCTTTACCACTTGATCTAAGGCTAGTGAACATTGAGGAAGAGAGGGTAGAAAGAATAAACTTTGGAAGACAGAGATAAGGGCTTTAAAATGCAATATTCTATCTGTCTATCATTTAAATAACTAATTAATTAGTGTGACATGGCTAATATAATTGTATTCTCGTAGTAGATTTATTTATTGGTACCTGCCCTGCTTGAGATAGACTCTGTCAACAGTAAACTTGAGATGGAAAACCCTTGCTCCTCCCTTGGGGGGTGGGGAGGTCAAAGATCCTGCCATTAAGTTCCTGTCAGAAATAGACCCTGTTCCCCTTATTATGGGAAACCAGTTGGTTACTGAGCTGCCATGGGCTACATCCGAGCAGAGGTTCTAAGTTATATCCATACATGGTCCTTGGTGGAGTGTCAGTCTCAGAAAGTACCCCTGTGCCCAGATATATTTGGTCCTTGTGGAGCTCCTATCCTTTCCACCTCATATTAACTCCCCCTTCTTTCATATGATTCCCTGCATCCAGTCTTGAGGATACCTAATAAAACAGGGTCAGATGAAAGGGAGGAGGTCCTCCCCAAGCAGTGGACTTGGAAAGGGTCAGGGAAGAGACGAGGGAGGGAGAGTGGGATTGGGAGAGAATGAGGGAGCGGGATATAGAGTTAATAAAATGTAGCTAAAAATAAAAATAAAAATAAAAAGTCCTAGAAAAAAAAAAGAATTCTGTCAGATTATGGAGAAAGAGGAGATATTATTTTTATGAGTTGTCCATCAAGCTTCTAATGGATCATACTGAGCCTAGGATCAGAGAGAAAACTTAAAATCAACAGATCACAAAGCCAACCCAAAAGCCGTGAATGATGGAAATAAATGTATAGAGAACGTGAAGAAGGGGGAGGGAGAGTGGGACTGGGATGGGAGGTGGGAGGGGCTTATGGGGGGATACAAAGTGAATAAAGTCTAATTAATAAAATAAAATAAAATTTAAAGAGAAGAAGGGGAATTGAAACGTGTGAGGGGAAAATAACAGAGTGGAGAAGAGAGCAATCAGAGTGCCTTATATACATGCAAATAATTATCAAAAATAAATTAGTAAGAAATTAAAAAAACTTAGTGTATCTCAGTATTACCAAAAATGGTTCATTGAGTTCAGAAAAAAAATCAATGCATAGGTTCTGTGAACATCTATACAATAAAAAAAAAAAAAGTGTTTGCATAAGGTAAGGTGACCAGGAGGACTAAGGAGAGAGATTTAGAGAAACAAAGGAAAAGGCCAAATTAACAGAGAAAGTTAAAAAGAGGGCAGCAATTCAGAAACATAATCATTAATAAGAGATTAATAATTTGGTGTCTATGGAATGTTTTGGTGGTTATGTATTTGTTGTACAAACATGAGGACCAGAGTTCAGGACCCTAACCCCCACATACAAGTCAAGAATAGTTGTGTCCAGCAGAGAGAAGATGGTCCCTAGGGCTTACCAGACTCTCATCCTACCTGAAATGATGATTTTCAGATTCAGTGAGTGATCTTGTGTCTAAATTGATTATTTAGTTATTTAAATGATAGATAGATAGATACATAGATACTATATAGATGATAGATAGATAGATAGATAGATATAAGATGGAGAATGAAGCTGGATGATATGTAAAGATGAATCTGTTCTTTATATGCTCATGCATAGGTGAGTATAATCCTGTACATATTTGTACATACATGCCCACAACACACACAAAACAGACATACAATTTGATTGTAATCAAATTGACATCACTTAGCAATACTCAAAGACAACAGTGTAATTCTCAAAAAAAAAAAATTTAAATTTACAGATAAGCTTAATTAGTGATTGAAGCCACCAGCAAAGGAAACTCAACAACCAACTGGCTGCATTGGTGAGTTCTGTCAAACTCTAAAAATATACTACTAGTACTAACCACACTCATTTAGCTATATAGATATAACATGGATACATGTTGCATTAGTCAACAAAGCACCGATGCCACAACTTGGCAAGAATACTGCAAGAAAAGAACCCTTTATCCAGAAGAGCATCAGCAGACTATAACCAAACTCATGACAGAGGTACGAAGTTTAAGTGGTGATGGCTAAGTAGAGCTTACTAAGCAATAGAGACTTATGAAATTTATTATCAAGCTAGACACAGAACTGAAAAAAATCTAGTTACTAGAAAAGTTATGGAAAATGTATCTAGCTATTTACCACAAATTTCTCTGGGAGTCTGAGGCCAGCCTGGTTTACAAATGATTCTAGGATATCCAGGGCTATTACACAGAAAAACCATGTCTCTAAAATCTAAAAGAAGAAGAAGAAGAAGAAGAAGAAGAAGAAGAAGAAGAAGAAGAAGAAGAAGAAGAAGAAGAAGAAGAAGAAGAAGAAGAAATGCAATTCCAGATGTGTCATAAAAATATTGATTTTTGAAAACTTCTATCCAAAGTTTTTTTTTTTCAATTTTCTCATCCAAATAGCACAATTTAAGGAAATTTAAGAAGTCTCCATTATATTAGCTGTGATATCAGAATATCGTATATAAACTGGTTTTGCAAAGCCATTAGTATCCTAACTGTTGATTGTTCTGATGAGAATGACATTCATTTTTCAGGGTTTTCTTCCTTCCTTCCTTCCTTCCTTCCTTCCTTCCTTCCTTCCTTCCTTCCTTCCTTCCTTCCTTCCTTCCTATCTTTCTTTCTTTCTTTCCTTTTTTCTTTCTTTCTTTCTTTCTTTCTTTCTTTCTTTCTTTCTTTCTTTCTCTCTCTCTTTCTTTCTCTTTCCTTCTTTTTTCTTTCTTTCTCTCTCTTTCCTTTCTTCTTTCTTTCTTTCAAAATTTCTTCCTTTTATCTATCCATCTGTTTTTCCTTTATCTTTCTTTTCTTTTTCCTCTTCTTTACCTCTCCTTTTTTCTTTCTTGTTTTTAAAAATGAATGTATTTTAATAATATAAAAGTCAAATTAATTATACAAATTCTTATTGCCACACTGTAAAAATCGGTGTAGCTACTGAAAAGAATGAATTCAGTACATAATATGTGCAAGTGATTTGGGGAAAAAAAAAACCACACACACCTAATATATTGGATTGAAATAGTTAATTTCAATTTCAATAAAAAAAAAACCACACACACCTAATATATTGGATTGAAACATGACCCAGAAGAATGTTCCCAAGTGTTGGAAACATGTCCACACACAAATGTGCATATACAAGTAAATACAAAACTTATTGATAATAGCTATAAAGTAGTAACCACCAAATGCCCGCCAATTAACAATGAACAAGCAAATTAAGGTATGTCCATATAATGAAGCATTTTTTCGGATATGGAAAGAAATGAAGTATTGGTGTTTATTACAACATAAATGAAATTTAATAATATACTAAGAGCTGAAGAACTGATGCAGAAGTTAAAAGCCCCTGTTGCTTTTGCAGAGAATCTGGATTCAGTCTCCAGTACCCATATGGTGGCTCACAACTCTCTGCAACTTCAATTCTAAGGGATCCAATTATCTTCTGTCATCTGTACATACCAGACATAAATTTAATGTACATACATACATATGAGACAAAACACTCATACACCTAAAGTAAAATAAACAAATCATTAAAATAGTATCATGCTCACTGATAGAAGATGGACACAGAGTCCATTTTTATGCAGTGTCCAGAAGAGGCAAACCCTTAGAGATGATATAAACCTATCATTTCAGAGACTGAGACCCAGAAGGGAGTGAGCATGGATGTCAGTGCGTATGAGGCTTTGCTCACTGCTGATGAGCTATTCTGAAATTAAGAAAAGATGACTGCAAAATTAATGAACAATAGACTAAGCAACAAGTATTTGACTAAAATAATAACTTTGTTCTAAATTTTAAATAGGTATGGTCCTTTATTCCTCTTCCTATTTCTTTTTTTTTTCTCCATTTCCCTTCTTCTCCTCTCCTTCTTTATCTCACTCTGTTTGGCACTTTTTTAAAAAATAAGTTTTATTTTTTATATTAATCATAGGTTAATCACAGTAAATAACTTTGTATCCCAGCCATAGCCCCCTCCCTCATTCCCTCCCAATCCCACCTTCCCTCCCTCATCTCCTCCCTGTCTCTTTCCAAGTCCACAGATATGGGAGGTCCTCCTCCCCTGCCATTTGACCCTAGCTTTTCAGGTCTCAGCAGAAGTGGCTGCATTGTCTTCCTCTGTGGCCTGGTAAGGCTGCTCCTCCTAGGGGGGGGGGGGAGGTGGGAATAAAAGAGCCAGCCATTGAGTTCATGTCAGAAATAGTCCCCTTTCTCCTTACTATGTTTCCCACTTGGATAATGAGCTACCATCTGAGCAGAGGTTCTGGGTTATATCCATTCATGGTCCTTGGTTAGAGAAACAGTCTCATAAAAGACCCCTGTGCCCTCAACCATGTTTGTAGCAGCTTTATTAGTATTAGCCAGAACCTGGAAACAACCCAGATGTCCATCAATGGAGGAATGGATACAGAAATTGTGGTACTTTTAAACAATGGAATACTATTCAGTAATTAAAAATAAGGAAATCATGAATTTTGCAGGAAAATGTTGGGATCTCGAAAAGATCATCCTGAATGAACTATCCCAGGAGCAGAAAGACACACATGGTATATATTCATTTATAAGTGGGTACTAGACCTATAAGACAGGATAAACATACTAAAATCTGTACACCTAAAGAAGGTAAACAAGAAAGACGACTCAGGGTGTGCCATTTTTTTTAGGCAGGTTTTTACTCTCTACCCCAGATTTCTCTAAAACTCACTATGCATGCACATGCAGGCTGACATTAAACTTGTAACCATCCTTTTACCTCTGTTCTCACGTCCTAGGATTACAGTATGAGCCACCAACAGGCTCAATTTCAGTATTTTCTTTAATAATAGAAAACACTGTCATTGACCCCGCCTACTTTTGTTGTGCTGATGAACTCAAGACTGTTTACTAACTAGGACAATGTTTTACTACTGAGTGACATGCTTCGTTCTTGATATTTAGACACTGGATCTTACTATGTAGCTCCAACAGCCCTCAAGTGTACAACCTTTCTGTCCATATTTCTAAAAGCTGGCATCATCAACCTGAGCAGTCATGTTAGCCTCCTCTGAAATGCTTTTTTAAAATTTACCAGTTTAAATGACGAGTTTTTAAAAAAGAGCCATTTTAAAATGCTACCTTGATTATATTGGTAGCTCAAATATTAAACAATGGGATAGATTAAATGAATTACAATACAAATGAAAGATGAACTGCTGCCTGGCTTCTAAAATTGCATTTTTGGAAATGCTTGGTTAAGGAAGATAGTGATTATTTTGCACAAAATAAGAAATGGGTGCGTGGAGCTGGAGAAGTGCTCAGGTGTTAAGAGCACTTCATGATCTCTGCAGAAGATTTGATTTCATTTCCTAGCACTGATGTAAGATTCCAAACACCCACGTCAGGATTATAACAATGGTCTGCAACTCTGAAAACAAGGGATCCAATTATTTCTTTTGGCTTCAAGTTCACATACCCACATGTAGACACAAAGACATATGTATGATCAAAAATAAATTAAATCTTTTTAAAACATAGTTTGTACAGTGTGGAATAATGTTCTTGCAAATGAACAAGGGTATTCTGGAAAAATCACTGCTAGCGATATCTGAAAATCATTCATTCATTTGTATGAACTGTCATCTTCATGTATACCTGCTTTTTCTTTAGTAGTCAGTTAATAAATTTACAATCTGAAATGGAATAAAAGAAAAAAAAATCCCCCAAACTTGATGTTTCATTGGTATTGACTGTGTTAACTGTTACTGTCTAGTTTAGCATCCAAGAGTTTGCTTTGCCCAAACCATTGTTAATTTATCAAACTCCATAATCTAGTCTAATAAATGAAAGAGAAGGATTGTGTGAAGGGTAATATGGACTTTCACTTAAAAGGGATTTAGAGTCACCTATATAACTGAAATCTAGGCCTGTCTGGGGTGGAGGGGTAGGGATTCCAAATTGGGTTAAGTGAAGCAGAAAGACACACTCTAAATGTGGGCAGCACAATTTTATGGGCTGGGATCCTGCAATTAACAAAAAGGAACAAGCAAATTGAGCACCAGCAATCTCCCTCTCTCTCTCTCTCTCTCTCTCTCTCTCTCTCTCTCTCTCTCTCTCTCTCTCTCTCCCTCTCCTTCCTGATTGGTAGATACAATGGACCAGTTGCTTCACATTCCTGCTACCAAGTCTTCCTTGCTAAAAAGAAACTGTGCCTTTGACCTGTGAGCCGATGAAACTCTTCTGACCTTAAGTGGCTTTTGTCAGGTTATTTTCACAGCAATGAAAGAAATAAGTAAGACACTAATTGGTACAGAAGTCAGAATATTGATCACATTCTCGGGGCCCAGGGAAAAATAAGTCTTTTCATATCTAAAAAGGGATATGAGCAAATAACAAGGTATTTATATTCTTCTTGCAAAGGACACTGAAAAACCTGTAGTGAGGTAGGATTGCTGAGGCTATGGAGTCTGCCTTCCCTAAGGAAAAATTCCCAGAAATACTTTTCTCTCTTGAAGCATCTTCCTAAAATCATAGGGATACGGTCAGGCAAGTTTGAAACCCTCCAGCAATTACCCCAAGCTGCTACTGAATATCTGAGCAGTTTTGTTCCTGAGAAGCTCATTGCCTTCAGAAATAGGTTCATTACTTGAAAGTTATTAAAGACAAAATGGAGTTCATTTCCTGGTAGATAAAATCAACTTTCAATAATTAAAACAAATGTTCTGGGAACTGTTACTGAACTGTTAACCTGAGCTCCCTTTCAAGGTGAATGCTTCCTGCTCTGTGTAAGAGCAGAGATAATTCCTCATCCTCTTCCAAAAGTGTTTTTATCTTTGTCATCAGAGACAAACTTTACCTTTTGATTTCATGAGGAGAATATACTCACAACCAAGCACTATGTTCATTTAATAGGACACACCATAACATATTCTGAGAGCATTCTGCCTGCATCTTTGCTATGGAAATGTCCATATTGTTTTATAATTATGTTAAAAATGAATTCCCAAAGTGCAATGTATGTATGCTCACTTTCATATCAATATGAATATATTTTGCATGAGATTTGAATTCTGGCACTAGATTGAATGTAACTTTGAAATGCAAGTAAATTTTGCAAATCAAAGCACGAACAAAGTATAACCCCTTTGTACAACTAATGTGCAGGTTAGAGACATGGGTCAGTGGAAAAGGTACATATTATGCAAACATAAAGACATGAGATCCAGTCCTCAGGACTCAAGTAAAAGTCAGTATGATGGGTTTAGTGACCTCGAGTATTAAAAGCTGTAAGAAAATTATCACAGCTTTTCTGCTTTCCTGCTGCTCAAGAAAAGGGAAATGAGGTGAATCCTTGTAAGCCTGACGAGCATAGATCTTTCTCAAGAATGCATACAGAAAGTTAGATGTTTTGGTTTGCAACTGTAATCCAGGAGTCCTACGTTGAGATGTGAGGTGGAGAGATGTGAGGAGTATTGTCTGGAAGCTTGTCAGCTAGTTACCCTGAACTATACAGTATTGCAGCAGAATCATGAGAGGACCCTCCTCAATAAGAAGGGAGGAGAGAACTAACCCTTGAAGGATGTTCTCTCTTTATACACCTACCGTGTGAGCATGCTCATGAGCATGTACTCCACACACAGAAACACAGGGAGAGAAACACACACGCATGAGAGAGGAGGAGAGGGAGGGAGGGAGAGAGAGAGAGAGAGAGAGAGAGAGAGAGAGAGAGAGAGAGAGAGAGATTTATCCCATAACTTTTTGCTGGGAATTTTCAGCTCCTGACTTTTTATGACATGCTTCAAAGAAAATACTGAAAATTGCTTTTCAGGCGACAGATTATCTACACAGGCACAGGAAAAAGGAAGTATCATATATGGAACTTTAAAAGAATGGGAGTGAGGCTAGCTACAGATGTAGGTTTATTCCAGACTTGGAGTTGGTATAAGTTTATATTCTGAGATTTTTTTCAGAGACTTCTAACAGTGGCTTTTCACTGTCACCCTATGTCAGGATGATTCCTTAGGAAGAGGCCATTTTAAGCCCTCAGCTTGTTGGGGTTTGGGGAATACATTGGATATGATTTTGTTTACTCTGCACAGGTGATTTATTGATACTATGTAACCAAATGCTTTATTAATGATGGTGGTGTCCTGACTTTAATTTATTTTGTATCTTTTACAACTGAGACCAAATTAACACATAAGTTTCAATGATTGAAGTGTACAATAAAACAGGTGACAGGCTTCCCATTAATTTATGTGCCCCAGCCCACTGTGCACCCTACTGCTGGATTCTCACATTTTATCGTCCTGTATGTGAATTCTGATGATTTGGTTCAATATTGTCAGCAGAACACTTGATTCTTGAAGAATATACTGCCTACTAAGATTGACACGTTAGGGTGATAGAGGTGTGCTGTGATTTAACAATGGAGTTTATAATGGCATACACCTTAGTAGTCCCAGGGCTTTCTCTGACGAAAAACTTCAGTGCCTGGGTATTTGTTTGCAAAATGTTTCTTCTCATCAATTCAGAGAAAATTGGCTGCAAGAGCACTTCAATGAGAAATATTACTGGGACAGATATTTTATATATAAGCCAAAATAGAAAATTTTCTGAAGAATAGAAATTAGAGAAAAGAGCAGAATAAAATATCGACAAAGAGGGGAGGCAGCTCAAGATACATTTCCCTTCCTTCCTCCAACTCTTCTTTCCTTCTTTCCTCACTCTCTTCCTCTAACCTTTTATTCCATTTTTCCTCAAACCCTTCATCCTTCCTTCCTTCATCCCTTCTTTTCTCCAACCCTTCCTCATTTCCTTCCCTTCTTCCATCCTTCCTCCATCCTTTTCTCTCCTTTCCTCATTCTTTCCTTCATTTTATCCTTTATTCCTTTCTTCTTCTCCTCCTCCTTCAATCCTTCTTTCCTTTTTCTCCATCATACATTTTCTTTCTCTCTTTCTATCTCCCTTCCTTTCTCCCTCCTTTGCTTCCTTTCTATTTTCCTCACACTTTTTCACTATCTGTTTCAACAAGGCTTTAGATTAAGCCTTTCGATAGTCAATTCAGGATGGCCTTGAACTTGTGTTGTGGTCCTCCTGGCTCTTTCTTACCTTTGTAGATTTTCATTGATACCTGGCCTAGGTACTAGATTTAAAACACTCTTTATTGTCTAAAATGTACTTCTAGATATATTTAGAATTACATAAAACAAACAAAAATAAATGCTTCTTTGGTTTCTTCCGCTATCATAATACCTACTAAGTGTAAGTTTTCCTTTCAGTTATCTTAGTATTGGATCCACATGACTTGAACCTCACTTTTGCTCTTCAGAAAGAGTCTTTTGTATAATACTTAAACATTGATTTGATCGATGTTTTCGGAGCTGTCTTCCCTGAGGTGTTACTGAGAAGGTCTGTAAAGCTATGTTAGATGGTACATGTGAGAAGCTGAAGAATATTAACTCCTTAGAAGGTAAGGCTATAAACATTTAAAGCCTACCTCCAGTGATGTACTTTCTCCAGAAAGACTTCAGTTTCTAATGATTCCACAACTCACAAACTATACCACCAAGTAGGACAAAGTGATCAAATACCCAAGCATTTCTCATACAAGCCAGTAAACTCTTCCAGGTCATAATTGAAGGAAGACACGGCAGGAACTCAAGTAGAAACTAAGAAGAAAACCATCCACCTGGCTCCTTCACAGGCTTATCAGCTTTAGCTAGCTGTGTTGTGCAGCTCTAGACTAATGACTCATGAAATGGCATTACCAATAGTGGGATTGGCCCTTCTACATCAATTAACCATCAACCTGATAACCCACAGGCTAGTCTCAATTATAGTTCCACCAAGACAACACTCCCTTTCAGGTAACTCTCAGTTGTGTCAAGTTTATCATTAAAGAATAGGATAGTTAGCTCCAACAGCCGCCAATGAGATGGTAATAACAATGGTGGCTGTAGTTCCAAGATCCCTTTTCTGTCTGAAGAAAGTCATAGCGTGAGAGGCATCAACAGGCACAGGCACCCAGTGAGGCATGCGAGTAACCAGGGCATACCTAAATTTACTAGCATTCCAGCATTGGGCAAAAAAGCAAGTATCATTACCACAATTACTTGGCTCTATCTGGCTAATAATGAATAAAAATGGGGGATATAGACAAACAGGTGTGGGCTTATAGGAAATATTATGAGAAGCCTTAACCCCCTCGTTGAAACATCCTGTGTCAGTACTAGAACTAGCAGTGGTGGTGTCCGAGGTCTGAGTAGGTTCAGGAGACCATTGCCCCCAGGGGCGAGACGTGCTCCATGCCAATTGACTAACTCCATGTGAGTGCTCTCTGTCACGAACAATTCCACATTTGGCTAAGGCTGAGGATCTGGCTTGCTTCCATGTATGTGGACCTATCTGCATTGCCCACGTAGCACGCCTGGGTTGGCTACCCAGAGGCCATTTAAGCTGTGGGCTGGCTTTCCCCAGGGTCAGATGATTGTTCAAGGTTCCTGAATAAACTGCATTGAAAACAATAAAAAATAAAAAAATAAACTAAAAAAAAAAAAGAATAGGATAGTTCACTTATAGACAGATGGAGACCTTTATAAAGAATTATGCTTTATTTGTGTAATGAGCCTCTCTAGATATTCTATTGCCTATATTATGAAAGTCAGCTATTTCATTTTTAACACTTTCATCTTTTTCCAGTGTTTAATTTTATTTCACCCTAAAAGATATTTTAAGTTCAAAATTGTCCCAAAACTATGTTTTATAATAATATCTATAACTAGATAATTTTTTAAGAAAAATAGTAGCATATTTGGAAATTTCAGATAATGCCTTTGATATTTTGATGGTAATCTCTAATTTTTCTTTTAAAAATAAAAGTTAGGGCAGAAGATGAAGTTCAGTTCACAGAACTTGATCATACATAGTGCTTTGGGCAACATCTCCAGTGCTCCAAAAGCTCGGTGTAGTTTGCCTGTATCTACAAACATAGCATTTGGGATGTGGAAACAGGAAGGTCAGAAATTCTCATCTTTGGCTCCCTAGTGAGTCCAAAGCCAGCCTTGGTCACGTCCTACATTATAAAAATATATTGCGAAATTAATTACCAAAACATTGAATTTGCTAGTGAGCTTAACAAGTAAAAATAAACAGAGATTCTTTCCATACTAGTAAAATGGTCAGGGACAGTGAATTAGTCTTCTCTCCTGGCAATGTATCAAGTGGTATATGCCTGTGATGTGGTCAACATGAAAGTGATAACCTTTCATTTCATCAGCTGGACACTGGGAAAAACAAACAAACAGTGAAGCTTAAAGACCAGCATTCAGTTATTGATTGGCTCCCTGTATGAGTGTCACAATTGTAGTTAAGTTTGGTCTTGTAGAGCAGTATTTTGCGTTCCAAAGAAGCTTTCCAGTTTTGTAGCCAAATAAAGATATTCCAAATGAAAATCAGTTTTCGATCCTCACCATGATGGTGCATCTTCAGCAATTTCATTATCATCCACTATCATCCACAAAGGAGGGTCTCTCAAAGAGTGTCTGTTTTGACCCTGGACATCTCTCCATTCATAAGGTCTACAGAGACAGGCAAATAAAAATGTTGTTAATTATAAGTTAATTTTCCTTTTTTCTCACCTTAAAACTTGGTTCTTTTTCTATTATTCTATTTATTTTCTTGTTTTATATTATACTAGCCACAGTAAATTTTCTAGCAATTATTTCTGTAGTAGATTCACATGACAGCATTGCCCTAACATAAAGCCTTGCACGTTTTCAAGGGTAAGATGTCTCTGCTTCTCTAGTCCCTCACCTCCTCTGCTAGACCTTAGACATCATCACTGAAGAGACATTATACTGTTCTGAGCTGGGTACTGGGAAACACTGCTTTCTTTTCTTCAGTCTGACCTATTCTTCTGTAACTATCCTTCATTTTCCTAAGGCCTTGGAATGTGGATTGAGTCTTCAAGCTCTGTCCAAGTTACCACCATTACTAAGACAGCCTTTCTTTTCCATAACACATATCTTCCAAGTATCTGGTGTCCTGCAGACCTGAGTTGAATGAGCCAACCAAGGTTTACACAGGCATCTGGTAGTTGTATGCTTTCAATCCCTAGGAAGCTTGTTTTTAATATTTTCTGTTACTGAATGGTCTATGAAAACAAATATAATAAAATAAAAAAAAAAACAAAATCATACAACTTTAGTGGATAAAATGGAGGAAAAGCTGTTTGCTTCTAGTCTTCCTTAAGATTCTCTCTAAAGGCACAACAATTCCCAGTGTATTAAAAAGAAAGGACCAACTTTATGCCCCACTTTTTTAACCAGTTTGTTCCTCAATTGGGGTTGAAAGGAAAACACTTAATGCTACAATCATCAGTACTCTGGCCATGATTCATGAAAGAGATGATAAAATGACATGGGCATTGTCAGTAAGGTGAGCCACACACCTCTAAAGGATCAGCTCTAAGTCGAGGAACAGGCAGCTCCTTGCCAAGTGGTTAAGGGTAATCTCTGCAGTTCACGATTAAAAATAGCTCCTGTACTTTATTTTATTTTTATTTTATTAATTACACTTTATTCACTTTGTAACTCCCCCATAAGCCTTTCCCTCCTCCCTTCCTGATCCCACCCTCCCTCTCCCTTCTTCATGCATGCCCCTCCCCAAGTCCACTGATAGGGGAGGTCCTCCTCTCCTTCCTTCTGAACTCAGTCTATTAGATCACATCAAGAGTGGCTGTACTTTTGTGTGTGGACTTTTACTGGGTACATCTGAGGCAGCAGAATGTGGTAGCTTCACTGAAAGTGAAGTTAACTAATTTAACTAAGGAAGTTAATGATCATGCAAAGTGAGGGAAGATACCACATTCACATACATGTATATATGATACCATACAGACAGAAACATATAGATATATAAATAGGTAGATAGATAGATGATAGATAGATAGATAGATAGATAGATAGATAGATAGATAGAAAGAAAGATAGAGACATAGAGAGAGGGAGAGAGACAGCATAAATTTCTAGACCTACCTGGGGCTGAATTAGAGAATTTTTCTGTGATATACATTAGCACCTGACAATATTCAACTATTTGAAGTTTCCACAGATTTGTTTGTATTAATAAAATGTCCTGTTATACAGAAAGGTGAACTGGGGGCCATGTTACCAAATGCACAATGCAAAAAAAAAATACAATCCCTGATTGAGGATGGTTTATCTTAGGGAAATTTCATTCCATGATTGTGTAGAATAAGGTTAACTAGGTTTTATTTTTTTTCCTGAGGGTATCAGACACTCTACTCCCTCAGTGCTGAGGGAGTTATAAGCTCCATCTGACGTGCAATCATAAGGCTGTAATGTAGGCACATAGTTTGTGTTGGATAACTTTCATCTTGCTGCAGTTTGATACAAATGCTCTAAGCACACCTAAGATAGATTGGACTAATTGCTGATGAATTGCATAGGGAGTATTGCATGCATTTTCAGCACAAAATTTTAAAATCCCAATGAATTTATCAGTGAGTACCTGATGGTAGAGTAAAAAGTACCATATGTGAGTGCACATGTTCAGCAAGTGCATACATTTGGATGCTGCAATTAATGGATTCCATCTGAATGTAGTTTAATGGTAAAAAGATTACCTAGCATAGATGACTCTCTAAGTTCAGTTTAGAGGATTGAGGGTAAAAACATTATCCCCAAAGATGATGGCTTAAAATAATAAGTATTTATTATTGCCAAGTTCTCTCTGGTATTACTTACCTGTGCTTGACTTAGCTGTGTCCATGATACAGGATTTTTTCCAGGAGTCAGTTCACCAATGACTGAGATTTAAGTCCAAATTAGTATAGAACTTCAAGATTTGTACATATGTCTGTCTATCAACAAGCCCTGATTTGTTCTGTTGAACAGAAGCTGTTAATCAATGGAAGTTTTTACTTAAGGGACAAAAGTAAATGTGAAGGAAACTTTAGGGCTATTGTTACCAAGTTCTTTTTTTTTTATAAATATGGGAAACCACCCTACAACATTTTTTTTATCTCAATCAAGAAAGGTGGATGTGAGGAAAAAGGAAAAAGGAGACGAATATTTTTAAAAAATGGCTTGAAATCAATCCTTAATACAAAGTCCTTTCAAGGTTAGTTATGTTGTTTTGTGTAAAATAATATTTTCAGAACTGACATATTTCTTTTTATTAAGGTGTCCCTATAAGGATATAGCTAAATCAATCACATTCACTTACATTATTCTAAGATGCCAAAATTAACTACTGTTTCTGATCACAAAATATGTAACATATCAATCATCTCTACCTTCTATAATCCATTTATATATCACTCATTTGAGAGAATGAGAAGTTGAAGACAATTATGCATGTCTTTTTGTCCTGTTGTTATCCAAGGTCAAGTACAGTGGGCTGCATGTTTGCTAAATAGGACTTTGTTTTATTTTCCCCCCTTTTTTCTAGTTTAAACATTCTTTTGGTGCCCATAAACAAAGTCATGGCAAAGTGGCATAACTGAAAAAAAATGGCCTGCTTTTTAACTGAAACAAGAAATTTTATCCACATGAATCTAATTTCATAAAACAGATTTCAAAATCAAAGTATGTCAGAAAAAAACATTCATCATATGTAGAAAGTCTTCCATGGGTCATCACTGGTGGACACTTGTTCAATGATTAAATTTTCTGACAGACTCACCTGCAACTACAGACAAATAATCAGAGAATCAGTTTAGCAATCTTTAGGTTTCATGGAACTAATAATGGTAAAGTGACTGGTTTTGGTAAGTCTTGGGGATGAATGAGAGAGAGAGAAAAATAAAATGGTGGCTTAAAGGAGATGTGGTGATGTGCTTATGTCAAGTTGGAAAGGGGTCAATTGTTCAGGATAGTTTTATGTCAACTTGACACAAGATAAAGCCATTTGAGAGGAGGTATCCTCTTTAAGAAAAAGGCCTCCATAAAATTCAGCTGCAGGCCAAACTATATGGCATTTTCCTAACTAGTGATTTATGGAGGTGGGCCCAACCCACTGTACGTGGTGCCATCTTTAGAATGGTGGTCCTTGGTTCTATTAGAAAGTATAATGTGAAAGTCATTGGGACCAAGCCAGTAAGCAGCACCCCTTCACCACCTCTGCATTAGCTCCTACCTCCTGGTTACTGCCCTGATTGAGTTTCTGCCTTGAATTCCTTCAGGGATGATATGTCATCAAGAAATGTGGGCTAAATCAAACCCTTTTCTTGATCATGGTGTTTTAATGCATAAGTAGAAACCCTCACTAAAACAATAGACATTCTTATTTGATTGCAAGACCATATTTTGGGAAATGTATATATTACCAGAATCATACAACCAAGAAAGTCAGACAAAAGGAAATTTATAAATTGGCAAGATAGTCCATCAGTTAAGGTGCATGATACACAAGTATGAAACACCTGAGTTCATATATTTATCCTCACAAAAAAAAAAAAAAAAACAGATGTAAGAGCACACGCATCTGTAGTTCCAGTGTTCCTCAATGAGATAAGAGTCATGAGAATCATGAGAGTCGTGAGAATCCCAGGGAGCTACTGGTTTACACAGCCATGTAAACAAGAGATTCTGCCTCAAACAATTTGGGAAGTAAGGAAAAATATCCAAAGTTATCCCCTGATATGCACATATACACATATATGCATATATGCTTGCAGGCCACACACACATATGCATACACAAATGTTCACACCCACATGTAAGATGGTAAGAGTCCAGTCATAAAAGTCCATTGCATACACTTGATTTGTGCAGACACACATTAATTATTGTCAACTGTCATTCTCCTTCCAGTCATCATTTATTTCTTTGTCTAATCACAATGGGTACTAGAATATTAAGCAATTAGGTCACTTTCTAAAGAAAAAGATTTCAGGAATTCAACATTATTAATTTTAGTATCATCAGGCCCCATGTCTCACTCACTCTTCCTGCTGCCTGCTGATCCCGATGCAGAACTCCTGGCTCCTTCTCCAGCCCCACCTCTGCCTTCATGCTGTCATGCTTCCTAGGTTATTATAATCTGCAAGCAAGAATCAATTAAATGCTTTCCAAAAGTAGCTGTGATCGTGGGGTTTCTTCACAGCAATAAAACCCTAACTAAAACAGGAAGGAAAGGTTTATTTGTATCACACTCCACATCACAGGCCATCATCAAAGCCAAAATAATAAGTCAAGGCAGGTTCCTGGATGTAAAAACTGAAGCGGAGAATGCAGAAGAATCTGCTCACTGCCATTCTCCCCCTGTCTTGCTCAACCCAGGTCAACTGTTCAGGTATGGTACTACCCAGAGTGGGCTGTGTGTTTCCTGATCAATTATCAATCAAGAAAATACTTGAAAGACACACCTACAGATTGTCTGATGGAGGAAATTCTTCAGCTGAGATTCCTTCTTCAAGGTTTTGTATGGGTTTGTATCAAGTTAACAAAAAACACTGATTCCTAATCCTTGTCAACTTTGACAAATAAAAACATTACTTTAAGTCCTGGCTTTTTTTTTTTCTTTTTCTTTCTTTTAATGTTTCTTGTCAGGGTTTCTCTATTTTACCACCGGCTGTCTCTGAACTCTCTCTGTGGACCAGTCTCGAATTTACAAAGATCTGCCTTCCTGTGCCTCTCAAGATCTGGGGTCAAAGGCTTACACCAGAACAACCTGGCTTAAGTTATGGCTTTTCAATTCCTGTCCCAAGGACCTTATGTTAATCACAACTGAAAGCACAGTCCAATTTCTAAAAGTCCCGTAAACTTTAAACATTTCTTTAAAAATATTTTCCTTAAGTTTATTTACTTTTCATCTCAAGGGAACATCCCGGGTCCTCTCTCCCCCTCCCTTCACCTTCCCTTCTCTGTTTGCATTCTCTGTTCCAATCTTCTCCGGCACATCAAGTCATGTTAGAACTAAGCATATCCTCATCCACTGAGTCCAGGGAAGGCAGCCCTGTGAGGGGGAAGTGATCCAAAAGCAGGCAGCAGTGTTCATGTTAGAAACAGCCTCCCCACCATCCACTCACCAGGAGACCCACATGAAGAACAGGCTGGCCATCAGCCACATATGTGCAGGGCATCTAGTTGAGCATGCCATGCATGCTCCTTAGTTGATATCTCAGTCTCTGTAAACCCTCATGGGTCTTGATTAGTTGTTGGTCTTCTTGTGGGGTTCCTCTCTTCTATGGAGCCTTCCCTCAGGAGCTCTGCCCCATGCTTAGGTGCAAGACCCAGCCTCTGTCTCAATCTGCTGCTGGCTGGAGCCTTCCAAAAGACAGTCATGTTAGGCTCCAGTCTGCAAGCATAGTAAAGCATCATTAATATGTCAGAGGTTGGCTCTCTGCCATGGGGTGAGATCAATTCTTGGTTGGATATTCGCTAAATCTCTATTCTCTCTTTATCCTGGGGTAATTTTTCAATCAAAGGTTTTGTGGGTGTGTTGCTGTTCCCCTTCCTCCACTAGTTGCAACCAGCTAGGAGGAGGTCATGTCAGTCTGTACACACACCCCCATCCCATAGGAGTTTCAGGAAGAGTCACACCCATAACTAACCAGGAGGCTACCCTGTTGCAGGCCTCCAGCTTGTCAAAGAGAAGCCACCCTCAGTTTTCATCTTGTTCCCAACCCTGGAGACTCCCACCACCGTTCTTCTCACATCTGATCCCCACCCTGGCTTCCTTCCCCATTCCATCTCCTGCCCAGTTCCCTCTCTTCATCCATACCTGCTGTTTATTCTATTTTTCCCTTCTGAGTGATATTCTAACACCCTTCCTTTGGCCCTCTTTGTTACTTAGCTTCTTTGGTTCTGTGGATTGTAGTATCCTGTGCTATAGGTTTACTAACTGCTTATAAATGGGAGTATGTACCAAGTGTATCTTCCTGTGTCTAGGTTACCTCACTCAGGATGATCTAGTTCCATCCATTTGCCTGAAAATTTCATGATTTTTTTTGGCTTTTTATAGCTGGATAGCATTCCATTGTGTAAATGTACCACAATTTCTTTATCCATTCTTCAGTTGAGGGATTTCCAGTTTCTGGCTATTACAAATAAAGATGCTGTGAACATGGTTGAAAAACTGTCCTTATTGTATGATGGAGCAATGCTTGGGTATATTCACAAGAATATACCCAAATAGCTGGATTCAGAGGTAAAACTAGTCCCAACTTTCTGAGAAAGCACCAGATTGATTTTCAGAGAAGTTGCACAAATTTGCACTCCTAACAGCTGTTGAGGGGTGTTCCCCTTTCTCCACATTCTTGCCAGCATGTGTTGTCACTCGAGTTTTTGATCTTAGCCATTATGACTGGTATAAGATGGAATCTTAGAGTTGTTTCTCTGATATCTAAGGACATTGAGTCTTTCTTTAAGCATTTTTCTCATGTGAGATTCCTTTCATGATTTCTCTGTTTAGCTTTGTACCCCATTTTTAATTGGGGTTTGATTTGCTGGTGTTTAATTTTCCAGTTTCTTTGTATATTTTCATTGTTAGCCCTCTGTCAGACAGAGGATTGTTGAAGATCTTTTTCCAATCTATAGGCTGCTGTTTTGTTCTTTTGACAGTGTCTTTGGACTTCTAGAGGCTTTTCAGCTGATGAAGGGCCATTTATTAATTGTTGATATTAGAGCCTGAGCTGTTAGTGTCCTGTTCAGGAAACTGTGTCCTATGCCAGTGAGTTACACATTTTTCTCCATTTTGTCTTCAAATAGATTTAGAGTCTCTAGTTTTATGTCAAAGTCTTTGAGCCACTCAGACTTGAATTTTTTGCAGGATGATAAATACAGGTCTGTTTACATTTGTCTACATGAAGACATCCAGATAGGCCAGTACCATTTCTTGAAGGTGCTTTCTTTTTCCATTGGAAGATTTTGGCTTCTTTGTAAAAATTCACAGGCTCCCATAGGAGCATGGGTTTACTTCTGGGTCTTCAACTCAGTTCCATTGTTCAACCTGTTTTTATTTTATTTTTTTATATTATAGTTTATTTATTTTGTATCCCAGCTATAGCCCCCTCCCTCATTCCCTCCCTATCCCACTCTTCCTCCCTCATCACCTCTCTGCCCCTCTCTGAGTCCACTGATAGGGGAGGCCCTCCTTCCCTTCCATCTGATCCTAGCTTATCAGGTATCTTCAGGATTGGCTGCAATGTCCTCCTCTGTGGCCTAGGAAGGCTGCTCCTCCCTTGGGGAGAAGGTGTCAAAGAGTCAGCCATTGAGTTCATGTCAGAAACAGTCCCTGTTCATCTTACCAGGGTTCCAGGATATTTAGCTGCCATGGGCTTCATCCGAGCAGAGGTTCTAGGATATATCCATACATGTTCCTTGGTTGGAGAAACAGCCTCAGCAAAGACCCCTATGCCCAAATATACTTAGTTCTTGTGGAGCTCCTGTCCTCTCCAGATCATACTAACTCCCCTTTCTTTTATATAATTCCCTGCACTCTGCCGAGGATTTGGTTATGAGTCTCAGCATCTGCTTTGATACACTGCTAGGTAGAGTCTTTCAGAGGCCCTCTGTGGTAGGCTCCTGCCCTGTTACTTGTTTTCTCCTACTTCCAAAGTCCATCCCATTTGTCATTCTAAGTAAAGATTGATCATCTTACCCCAGGTCCCCTTTCTTGTTTATTTTTTTTATTTAAGTGTACAGATTTTAGTATGTTTATCCTATCTTATAGGTCTAGTACCCACTTATAAGTGAGTATATACCATGTGTCTCTTTCTGCTCCTGGGATACATCACTCAGCATGATCTTTTCTAGGTCCCACCATTTGCCTGAAAAATTCATGAGTTTCTTGTTTTTAATTGCTAAGTAGTATTCCATTGTGTAAAAGTACCAGAATTTCTTTATCCATTCCTCCATTGATGGACATCTGGGTTGTTTTCAGGTTCTGGCTATTATGAATAAAGCTGCTACAAACATGTTTGAGCAAATGTCCTTGTTGTGAACTTGAACATCTTTTGGATATATGAACATCTTTTGGTATAGCTGGATCTAGAGGTAGCACTATTCCTTATTGTCTGAGAAAGTGCCAGATTGATTTCCATAGTGGTTGTACCAGTTTATATTCCCACCAGCAATGGAGGAGGGTTCCCCTTTCTCCACAACCTCTCTAGCATGCATTGTCTCTTGAGTTTTTGATCTTAACCATTCTGATGGGTATAAGGTGAAATCTCAGGGTCATTTTGATTTGCATCTCTCTGATGGCTAGGGATGAACATCTCCTTATGTGTTTCTCTGCCATTCGATATTCTTCTACAGAGAATTCTCTGTTTAGCTCCCTACCCAATTTTTTAATTGGGTTGCATGAATTATTCCATTTTAATTTCTTTAGTTCTTTATATATTCCAGATATCAGCCCTCTGTCAGATGTTGGGTTGGTGAAGATCCTTTCCCAATTTGTAGGCTGTTGTTTTGTTTTGGCAACAGTGTCCTTTGCTTTACAAAAGCTTTTCATTTTTATGAGGTCCCATTTATTGATTGTTGCTCTTAGGGCCTGTGCTGATGGTGTTCTGTTCAGTAAGTTGTCTCCTGTGCCAATGATTTCTAGGCTTTTCCCCACTTTTTCTTCTAACCGATTTAGAATATCTGGTTTTATATTGAGGACTTTGATCCACTTGATCCACTTTAGTTTTGTGCAAGGAGATAAATATGGATCAACTTTCATTTTTCGGCATGTAGACATCCAGTTGGACCAGCACCATTTGTTGAAGATGCTGTCTTTTTTCCATTGAATGGTTTTGGCTTCTTTGTCAAAAATCAACTATTCATGGGTGTGTCGGTTTATCTCTGGGTCTTCTATTCAGTTCCATTGTTTCTATGCCCGTGCCAAGCAGTTTTTATTACTATTGCTCTGTAGTACAACTTGAGATCAGGGATGGAGAGACTTATTTATTTGTTTCACCACATAAACCATGGGCTCTGATACTCTTGGACTTCTCAGTAAATATATGTCAAGTCCCTCAAGCCAAGGACAGAGTCCCGAATAGGAAAAATAAAACACTGCAGCAGTAGCAAGCTGATGCCTTTCTGCCCTGGGTTTCTCAAATCTGGAAGACACTGTATCAACAGACATCACTTATTTGTGGAATCTCAACCTTATTCTACTTTCTCCAGTAGCTTTCAGAGATACAAGATTTTTAGTATGAACACATTTAAATAAACTTTGAGCATTAGCAGGAAAAGCATCTTATGTCCTTTATTCAAATCTACAAATGCTTTGGAGAGAACTCTAGCTGCTTGAAAGTTACATTAAAGTGAGATATTAGAAAATTACTTTACCTGAAATATGGATAGAAAATTAAGCTTCATCCTACGTTGAAATTGAAGGAATCAACCCAATTGCTTTAGCTTTTTTCTCTAAAGAGCATGCTGTAAGGCAACAATTTGGTGGGAAGTAATTGCATTTTATTCTTGGAGAAATCCTGCCATTTTGGAAGCTCAGTATATTCAATAAAACATTATCCTTTACAAACAATAAAGGACATTATGCGAAGACAATAAAAAGCCTTTATAAAATTACTTTCCTTGTGAAGTTAGTGGAGCAAACAGTCTTTGCAGATAGGAAAACTTTGGTTTAAACATTTTGCTGACAGTTGCAAAATAAGTGATATTTTCCATAAGTTTCATCTTTTTGTACCTTATTTTTTGCTCCTATAAAATTATGATAATGAAGTTAGGCACACCTGTGTGCTATGGAGATTAGATAAGTCTGTGTTCATGTTTAATTGTGATATAACTCCTCAGCTGACAGTGCTTCCTCACATTGTTGATAAAATAACGTAGGTTTGTAGATGTAGCTTTGTGGTTGGATGCATATGAAAAGAGTATCCTGTATGATGGTATATTGGACAGTGGGTTATGTAGTTTTCTCATTGCTGTAACAAATATGTAACAGAAGCAATTTAAAGAAGGGGGATTTACTTCAGCTAAAAATTTTAGGGTTCAGGCCACCTTTGTATAGAAGTCAGAGGGATAGGAATGTGTGTTCATTGCCACCTTCCATGCACCATCAGAAAACACAGTGATGAAGGCTGGTGCTCCGTAAATTTCCACTTTTCATGTAGTCAGGAAGCCCATCCCATGGATTCATATCAACCACATTTAGAATATGTCTTCCCAATTCAGCTAACCTATTCTAAAATCTCCATTACATAAACCCTCAGGGATTTGTCTTCAAGGTTACTTCATATCCTAGCATGTTGACAATGAACATTAACCATCATAGGCAGGTCATTCAATTTCATGACATCTCAGATTTTTGTTCTGTGAAGAAAATAATCATAATGTTTCATGGTAATCAGGAGCATAATTTTGCTCTGTGTCATTAGTTCAGAATGCACTGCAGGGCAAAAGCAAATAAGTACAGTCTTCTCCAAATTTCTGGCAGTGGTTGGAGAAACCATAATGGAATAAAGAAGAAATTCATGTGTACTGTAGTAAAGCTCTTCATGATCTCCATGTTGGTAAGGGATTCAAATATTCTCTGTATTGGTATTCCATTTCCTGTTGCTGTCTTAATATTTCACCAAAAAGTTTCAGGCATTCTATTAGCTTTATGTTTATGGCTTTTTTTTTCTACAGATTAAAAACTGGGAAATTAACTTTCTTAAATACTTAAAGAACTCTCTTCATTGTCCTTTTATCTCTGTGTTATTTGTATCTTCTGGTAGTTCCTGTGAACACACAAACAAAATTAAAACTCCCCCTATTGAAACAATATCCACCTTAATACACTATTCGAACAAATAAGGCAATACAGTATACATTGAATGGTGGATCACCTGTAATTGTCTTCTTCAAGACTGGCTTGATAAAGTAAAATGATAAAGGATAAAGTATCATGACCAGAAGCAACTAAAGAAGAAAATGCCCATTTATATTTATATTTATAGTTTCAGAGTATTATGGTCTATCATGGCAACAGGCAGCAGGAGCAGGAAGCTGGCTGATGACATTTTCATCCACCTTAGGGAGCAGGCAGAGAGAACAAAAAGAATGCCAAGGCTGTAAATACTCGAATCCCAAACCCAGTGACTTACTTTTTTGAACACAGCTCTACCTCCTAAGGGTTCCACAACCTCCAAAGCTGTGGCATCATCAGGGATTCAAGTGCTGAAATGTTCATGAGAGACACTTCTCATTCAAACCACCACTTATCATTCCCCTTGTTTATGAATCAAGGTCTTCCACTTACCTGGAACTTGTTCATCAGTGAGCCCAAGACTTTCTCTGTATCTGCAGCACCTATGCAGGGATTTTAAGAGTCAGCCATCATGCCATACATTCTAAATACTGATGCTGAGGAACAAACCCAAGTCTTTTTCTGTGCAAACTAAGCACTTTAATGACAGAGCAATCTCCCCTAAGTTTCCCCCTGCTCCCCCTCCCCTTCCATTTCTCTCTATCTTCTCCTTTGCTTCTTTTTCTAAATAGAGTTTTTTTGTGTAGCCTTGACTATCCTAGAACTCACTTCTTACCTGTGGCTGACATTGATCTCAGAGATCCACCTGTCTCTGCCTCCTGAATGCTGGAATTATAGACTTGTACTGCCAGAGCCCAGCTTTTAAGTATCTTTCTTAAAGTGACCATATACATGAATTCCCCTGCATTTGTTTCAAGCAGAATTGAATTTTAAATGACTGTCTTGACCACAATAAATGATCATCCCAAATAAATTTTAGAAAGCATGTAACCTGTGTAATGTGACAAAAGATTTATACAAATGTTATCAGAGACAGAGTTTTATAAACAATAAACATAAGCACTTGTTGCTTTTAGATTTAATACATGCAATATTTTTTCCGAAAGGAATCTTAGTAGTTATGCATCTGACACAATAAAAGGCATACCACAATGGAACAAGAATGGATTGCTTCAATGATTTTTTTATTGCTTATATAATATACCAGAATCTAATTATATCTCTAGTTTTGAAAGAGAATAAGGAGCACAATGTTTATAAGCACAGGACTCAGAGTCAAATAGACACATTATGGAATCTTTATCTGTCACCTAAAAATGGTGTGATAGTGGACAAGTAGCTTTTGAAGCCTTCATTCCTTTAGTTACTAAGTCAAAAGAGTGCTTGGTGTTAAAGTGTGTTTGGTTTCTAAGTGCTTAAAATAAAGTAATGCATTTATTATTTTCAACACAGTTATTGGAATACAGTAACTGTCAAACTTCTGTAAATGTTATTAGCATTATTGTGACTAGAGACTTGCCATTATGAGTAAGGAATTCACAGTTGAAGCAAAATAAGAATAATAAGATAAATCTACAAATAGTTTACTCAATCACCAAGTGTGTTATTCTTCATTCCCTTGAATAAGTTCCTGATATAAACAACTTGAGCAGGAGAAATAAATTGTTTTTACTAAAAGTTTTATTGGGTGCATTAATTTAAGATCTAACTTGAGACAGAACATTACACCTCTGAGAGATGACAGTAAACAGAGAGAAAGAAAGAGAAAGCAGGATATCAGATATGCCCTTTAGTTTTATGACTTCTATAAGATCTCATACTTGAAAGTTTCTACCACTATACTAGTTAGGATTCTTCATAGGAACAGAACTCACAAATTTATATATACCATATATAAAATATTATATATATATATATATATTATATATACACATACATACAACATAAGACATTTGTTAGAGTGGCTTATAAACTATGGTTCTGCTATTATAACAATGGAGATCTAGAAATGGAAAGCTCAAGGACAGAGTAGTTGTTTAGTCTAGATGACTGTATGTCTCAGCTGGTCTTCAGTATATACCAGATTCCAATGAAGTAGGCTCTAATGCCAGCAAAGGAATGGACTTGACAGTGAGAATGATGGCAAGTGAGGTAAGAGAGTATGCTTCCTCCTTTCATGTCCTTCAGATTGCCAGTAAAAGGTATGGCCCATATTAAAGGTACACCAATCTACCTCAAAAGACATAGATTAAAAGTGTATCTATCCATCTCAAATGATCTGGATTTAAAGTGGATCTTCTCACTTCCCACCACTCTTGAACATATATCCAAAGAATGCTTCATCCTACCAACAGCACATTTTTTAATTCATGTTCATTGCTACTCTGCTTATTATTGCAAGAAACTGGAAACAACCTAGATGTCTTTCAACTCAAGAATAAAGAAAATATAGTTTATTTACGCAAGTATTATTTAGCTGTTAAAAATGATGTTATGATTTATCATATCTTGTAGGTCTATATAAGCAAGTATATACCATTTTGTCTTTCTCCTTCTGGGATACTTCACTCAGAATGATCTTTTATAGGTCCCACCATTTACCTGCAAATTTCATGATTTCCTTATTTTTGATTGCTGATTCCATTGTGTAAAAATACCACAATTTCTGTATCCATTCCTCCATTGATAGACATCTGGTTTTTCCAGGTTCTGGCTATTACAAATAAAGCTGTTACAAACATGGTTGAGCAAATGTCCTTGTTGTGTACTTGAGCAAGTTTTGGGTATATACCTAGCAGTGGTATAGCTGGGTGTTGAGGAAGCGTTATTCCTAATTATCTGAGTAAGTGCCAGATTGACTGCCAAAGTGGTTGTACCAGTTTACATTCACACCAGCAATGGAGGAGGGTTCCCCTTTCTCCACAACTTCTCCAGCATGTGTTGTCACTTGAGTTTTTTCATTTTGGCTATTCTGATGGGTGTAAGGTGAAATCTCAGGGTCGTTTTGATTTGCATTTCCCTAATGGCTAATGAGGTTGAGCATTTCTTTAAGCATTTCGCTGCCATTCGATATTCCTCTATTGAGAATTCTCTGTTTAGCTCTGTTCCCCATTTTTTAATGGGATTATTGGTTTGTTGCTTTTCAGCTTCTTTAGTTCTTTATATATACTGGATATTAACCCTCTGTCAGATAAATGGTTGGTGAAGATTCTTTCCCATAATGAAGTCTATAGACCTAAAGGAGATAAACAAGAAAGCAGACATGAGGTAAGATGATCAATCCTCACCTAGAAAGACAAATGAGATTTGCATAGGACGTATGACAGGAGTCTACCGCAGAAAGCATCTGAAAGACCCTACCAAGCAGCGTTTCAAAACAGATACTAAGACTCATAACCAAACCTTTGGCAGAAGGGGAGTTAGTATGACAGGGAAAGGATAGGAGCCCCACAAAGACCAAATATATCTGGGCACAGGGTTTTTTTCTGAAACTGTTTCTCCAACCAAGGACCATGTATGGATGTAGCCTAGAACCTTTGCTCAGACTAAGCTCGTGATACCTCAGTATCCAATTGGTTTCCCATAGTAAGGGGAACAGGGACTATCTCTGACAGGAACTCAATGGCAGGCTCTTTGATCCCCCCCCCAAGGTAGGAGCAGTTCTGCTAGGTCACAGAGGAGGACTTTATAGCCAGCCCTGAAGATACCTGATAAAACAAGGCCAGACAAAAGGGGAGGAGGTCCTCCCCAATTCGTGGACTTGGAAAGGGCCAGGGAGAAGCTGAGGGAGGGAGGGTGGGATTTAGGAGGGAATAAGGGAGTGGGATACAGCTGGGATACAGAGTTAACTAATAATAATAAATAATAAAAAATGATTTCATGAATTATGCATGCTAATTTATAGAGCTAAAAGATCATCCTTAGTAAAGTAACAAAGATAATTATGTTATGAATTTTCTATATTTGAATTTTATTCTTTAAATAGCTGATCATCAAGGTACTATGTGTAGTCCCAGAAAGATCAGGTATAGAGGAAAGGAAAAGTGGAAAAATATGGATCTCCAAGGGAGGGGGAAATAGATTATATTTTATGGGTCAGTTGGAGGAGGGAGAAGTGGAAATGTGAGATTCAGGTTGGGATGGGGGAGGGGAGGAGGTTTGAGGTAGGAAATGTGAAGCAGCAAGAATTAAGGGCATTTGGGGGTGGCATGAAAAACCAGTGCACTGAAAAATTTCTAAAATATGTAAAGGCAAACTTAATGAACTCTCCAAATAATGAGGGAGTCCAGTGCCAGGACTCCTTGATCAGCCCTTATCAAAGAAGCTTTACCCTACAGCAGATGAGAACAAATACTGAGAGAAACAACCATACTTTATGCAGAAAGAAAGAGAGACATTGGAACACAGAGCTGTATGTCTCCATCAAGTCCCTTACCTTAGAGTACAGGGCACCCTGAAAAAAGGGAAGATGCAAAAAGTGTAAGAGCCATAAAGGATGGAGTAAACGTGAAAAACACGACCCTCTGAATCAATTGAGAAAAGCTCATATGAACTCATAGAGACTGAAACATCAAGAAGAGGGCCAACATGGGTCTGTGTCACACCTTCTGAATACATATTATAGCTTTCAGGTTGGTACTTTCAGGATACTCGAGTGTGTGAAAGACTGGGACTCTAATTCCTATGTCTTGGCTATTTTGCTTCTGTTGGTTTGCCTTGCCCAACTTTGATATGATGACTTTTTTCTCTTACTTTATTATATTTTAGTTTGTTATGATATGTTGAAATCTCTTAGGACCCTGTTCTTTTCTAATGAGAGATAGGAAGGTAGTGGATCTGGATTGAAAGGGAATGGGGGAAACCAGGAGGAGTAGAGAGAGAGGGAAGTATAATCATGATATAGTACATGAAAAAGTTGCCTTTTTTTTTTTCTTTCAAGACAATGCTTTAATTGGCGCTTGCTTATAGTTTCAGAGCTTAGTGTACTATATTTAGGTCAGTAAGTATGGTGACAGACCATGGCAGGCATAGAACTAGAAAAGTAGTTGAAAGCTACATCTTGATCTTCAGGCAGAAAGAGAGACACTGGGCCTGGCTTGGGCTTTTGAAACCTCAAAGCACCCCCGTTACCCCTGCAGTGATATACTTTCTCTCTCAAGTCAACACTTCTAAGCCTTTTAATCCTTTCAAACAGTACCACTCTCTGGTGACCAAGCCTTCAAATATATAGGGAGTATTCTTATTCAAACATTCATAGTCAATATTTGCACAATATGTTTGGTCTGATTATGATATTTAATCTCTCTGGCCATTCTGTCATGCATTTTCCTACAGGCTCTACATGGGGACACTTTATGTATTTATTTATTTATTCATTTATTTATTCACTTTACTTCTCAAGTGTAGCTTACTCCCTCCTCTCCTTCACAGGTCTCACTATGCACCCTGCCATACTTCTTAGAAATGGGGAGCACCCCTCCAATAATCCACCCCAACACATCAAGTTGCATGATGACTGAATGCAGTTTCTTCCCCTGTGACCTGGTGAGGCAGCCCCACCAGGGGGAGGTAATCAAATAGCAGGCAACAGAGTCTATGTCAGACACAGTCACTGTCTGCCTCACTAGAGGACCCATATGGAGCCCAGGTTGCCCTTAGGTTACATATGTGTAGGGGTACTAAGTCCAGTCCATGCATGGTCTTTGGTTGGTGGTTCAATCTCCACAAGCCCCACCCCTACTTCCTGGGACCTAATTGGTTTTGTTGGTATTCTCGTGGAGTTCCTGTCCCCTCCAGGTTAGTCTATCCTTCTTCTAGCCACTTTTTCCAAGACTCCCTAGGCTTTGTCCAATGTTTGTTCTGTTTTGATCTGCTGCTGGGTGGAGACTCAGAGGACAGCTATGCTAGTCTCCTGTCTGCAAGCATAGCGTAGCAGAGTATCCTTAATGGTGTCAGGAGTTGGCTCACTCCCATGAGGTGGGTCTTAGGTTAAGCCTGGAATTGGTTGGATGTTCCCTCAATCTCTGTTCCATCTTTATCCCTTCATATCTTGTAGATAGAGTAAATATGGAGACGAAGTTTTCATGGGTGGATTGGTGATCCCCTCCCTCCACTAGGTGTCTTGTCCTGTTCAAGAGTGTCCCCTTCGGTCTCCATTACCCCTGCTGCTAGGAGTCTCACCTAGAGTGATCCCCATATTCTCCCAGGAGTCTACTCTGTCTTACATTTCCAGGTTGTCATAGAGATGCCCTCAACCCCACTTTCTTTTCCCTCTGCAGGCCTTCTGTCTTCCTGTCTCTGTTCTCCTCAGGTCTAGTCTGATTTCTACCCTCATTTCTCTCTGCAGTCCCTCTCTTACCTTATTCCCTCTCTTCAACCTCTTCCACTATCTATTCTGTTTCCCATTCTGAGTGAGAGTTAAACATCTTCCCTTGGGTCCTTCTTGTTATTTATCTTTTTTGGGTCCATGAATTGTTATGTGTTGATCCTGTACTACGTGGGTGAAATTCACTCATAAGTGAGTACAGACCACATTTATGGGCCTGGTTTATGTCACTCAGGATAATCTTCTCTAGTTCCATCCATTTGCCTGCAAATTTCATGATTTCCTTGTTTTTAATAGCTGAGTAGTATTCCATTTTATAAATGCACCACAATTTCTGTATCCATCCTTTCGTTCAGTGACATCTGAAGTGTCTTAAGAATAGTCTTATTTTAGTGTCATGGATCTTTGAGTCTATATGCTATAAAAATATCTGATGGCAAATGGATGCAGTGCCACATGCCTGTAATTCCAGCATTCAGGGAGGGAGAAGCAGGTGGATCACTATGAGTGAGAGGCCAGCTTGAGCTCCAAATTAAGTCCAGGAAAGCCAAAGATACACAGAGAAACCCTGTCTCAAAAAACAAAACAAAACAAAACAAAAACACAAAAAAGGAAAGAAAGAAAAATCTGATAACAATAGTCAAATATTAGCTAAATGAATTTTCTAAAACTATTGTCCTCCAAATATCCATCCTACTGGCTATCCAAAATGGACTATACTAAAGCTGAGAAAATGGCTGGGGGGTAAAGTGCAAGCATGAGAACTGATCTTCTATATCATTCATGTAAAACTAGGCATGGCAATGTATATCTGCAGCCATAACACTGAGGAGAGAAGAAAGATGGATCCCCAAAGCTCACTCCTAGCCAGTCTAGATAACTAGTAAAAAGTGCTGAGCTCCACATTCAATGAAAGACCCATCTCAGTAATAATAATAATAATAATAATAATAATAAAATTGAGAACAATTGAAGGCATCCAGTAACAACATCTGGCTCCCAAATGCATACCTACTCATATGTGAATGTGCCCACATGTACAGGTTTACATCTATGGATCTCTCTCTCGTACACAAACACATGAAATATTTAGAAAGAAAGGACTAGAATATAAGTTGACATCATCACCACTCATTTCTGGCCTGCCTTGAAGAAAGATGCTGACATGAGTAGGCACTTCATTTTTATCATTTTTGTGTTCTTCTGTGATGACTGTAAATCTGTACCCTAACACAGTCTAGGCCACTGTTCCTGCAGAGTTTCATCCATTGTCCTAGTAATTTTTTTTCTTTAATTGAGAAGAAAATGAAGATATAATCTTTAAATAAAAAAGTCTACAGGAAGTGTGAGCCGGCAGACTGCTGTTTTTTGGTTTGAGTCTAACTATCAGGATTAACAATATCTTGAGAAAATTTTATAATCACTTTTTAACAGGTTGCCATCACCTACTTTCAATCTATGTAATTCC
Source organism: Meriones unguiculatus (assembly GCF_030254825.1). Taxonomy (NCBI): domain Eukaryota; kingdom Metazoa; phylum Chordata; class Mammalia; order Rodentia; family Muridae; genus Meriones; species Meriones unguiculatus. The sequence goes on along the minus strand of NC_083365.1, from coordinate 57,821,618 downwards.
ATGTTGAAAGAACTCTGTGAAGAACTCATTGCAAATCAACATTGTGAGCTACAAACAAGCTCTGCATGATTGAAAATGCTGCAAGGGCAAAGAGCTCCATTTTCAAGATCAGGCCCTGTATGACATTAATGCAACAATTCCAGTCTCGGGGATGAGGTACTTCTGGGAGAGCTTACTCTCAAGTGCCCAGACAATGTTATGCTTATTTTAATTTTCAAAACTGTGTCCAGGGATGATGACATATGATGGTTCACTCAATTTTCCCTTGAGCACCACTAGGTAGGGGGCTTGCTAAAGGAGAGTTGGTATGTCATGCTCTCCTGTGCACCAGAAATAAGTATAGTGGCTTCGTTCTGTACCCTGTTATCTTGTAATCAAGGTCATAGTAGGATGATTCTAAAAGGCCACCTTGAGACAAAAGTAAATGAAATTCATTATGAACTATTACCAAATAATTTAAGATGAAGGAATTCAAGTTTTAAGAGAGATATTAGGGATTGGTGTAGAATTTATAACTAAAAAAGAAGAACAGGTTTCAAATCAATGTTAACCAAATGAAATTAGATACTGTGTTTTTTAAAAAATTATTCATGATAATTGTGCATCTGTGTGTGTGTTTGTACACATGCACAAAAATTATGGATGGACTTATGGCAGTCAGAAAAATTCTCCACTGTGTTTAGAAGAGCTGTATTTACTATTATTGAATATCAAATTATGCTCAAAATTTAGGTTTTTATATTGAGTTCTTTCCCATACACTTTTAAATACAAACATAACATTACAATTTTCAAATAGCTTCTATTTTTCTCCAACAGTGCAGTGTCCTCAGGTCTTACAATCACTTACCCAATGTCTTAGTGTTGCTTTATGTGGACCTGCTTCTGTGTGTGTGTGTGTGTGTGTGTGTGTGTGTGTGTGTAAATGTATTTGACAATCTTGAATTAAAAATCTATTCCATCTATGAGGGTCTAAGATTTTGAACCTAAGTTATTTTTATTATAGTTTGTGTCTATCATCCTAAAAAATCTATCTAGCCTATGACATCTTTTTAATTTCCAAGTAACTAAGCTAATTGTAATACTGTGACTATCAGCTCCATCAGAGACTTGAGGAGGAATAAAATTAAGTACTTGAGTAAATAGGAAGCACATTCTAGCAGCTTCCAAATAATAGAAAAAGAGACAGTTTGCTGCCTGGACAGCCCCCTAAAACTCTCTAGACCTTTCAAATATCATCTTCTATCAGCCTTCTAGCCCATTATCTTTGACAGACATATATGTGAGGCAAGAACTATTTAGGATTTGCTTTCCCTGAATAGGCAGAGTTTGGCAGTCAACTTGGCCTACATTTAATCTTGCCCATTTTGGGCAGAATTCTGTCTGTCATGAAGCAAGGACATTTTGTTTGCCTAACCAGCTGGTTTGCCACATTTTAAGCCATCTCCATATAAAGTTTCTTCAATACTCATCATTTTCTTTGAGGTAGGCTGGGTGTTGTCAGGAAATGCCATGTCTCATTGTCAAAGAATCTTTAAAATAATAAACACATTTTTCAAATGCCATCCATATTCTGTAGGTCTCTGAGGTTTTTGAAGAATTATCTAGCTGTTAACCCTAGGATATTTTAACCTGTATATTTTTGTGTTAAAATAGACTAGTGTCTGACATGACCATGAGTTGATTAACTAAAAATTAGCTTTTATTACCTAATATCCAAAACAGTTTTAAAAGTATTGGAAGTAAATTTTAAATTTTTATCAATATACCAAAATCTATACCAATATGTTACAAATACTTATTTTTGCATCCATATATATAACCTTATACCAATGATTTAAAATTAATCTTATTTGAGAATAATAAATAAAGCCATTAGTCAAGTGGATTCAATACTCTACCTTTTGTCTTATCCTTCTTATAAGATACCCTCCTATTTCTATTTTTTCCTTTCAACATTTTTTTTTCTTATCTAAGAAAGAAAGATAGAGAAAAGAACCCAGAGAAATCCTTGAGTCTAACCTTGGTTTCTCTCTGAATAAGACCATTAATAACTTATAGCCTATAACTTATAATCTCCAAAAGGTAATAAACCTTCATATTCCCAGAAAACAGCCAAAAACTTATCCCTGAAGTGAAATTCTTTTTCCCTTAGATTCTTCTAGCTGACTTTGGGACACAAAGAATTCCTGTTTGGGGTTACAGAGGAAATGGGGGGAAATTAAGCTAGCTAACATTTGTAGTCTAGTCTTTGAATGTTGAGAAATTAGTAGCTCAATAGAAGTCCTTTTTGGATCAATTTGAAATGCTGGACCAATTGAGGTCAGCAGCTTTTGTAGAAGATGTTTTAGGAGCAAGTTTTGATGAAGAACTGCAGTTGAAGCAGTTGAGGCTGGAACAAGCAGAATGCTGGAACATGCAGGTTGCTGGAACAAATGTGTCAGCGTGCTGAAAGGATGAGACCTTGATCCAGCATCACTGGTGTCTGGTTCTTTTGTTCTGAAAATATATAATTTCTTGCAATTATTATATAGTCCTAAAATTACAAATGTTTAAGAAGTTCAGGATATACAGATCAACTAAGGATGGTTTTTTTTTTTTTTTTTTTTTTGCTCTTCATGTGAGCAGAAGAAAGACATCTGAAAAATCTTTATTCCTTCCATATAAAAAGATGGCATGCACATGTCATGGGGATTTTGTAGCTAACAGGAAGAAAGAGGTTAAGGTTGTCCAAGGAGGAAGGTGGAAGGTTACAATGGGGTTTGGTTTTTCACCAAGAAAAAGGTTACCAGTAGAGCCAAAGAGTGTCCCTTTCCAAAGAGGGTTAATGAAGTTGGGGCTGAGGTGACTTGGTTCTGTCTAAGAAGGGTATGTTGGGGTCACCTGCTTTGTTCTGGTGACCCAGATGTGCCACAACTGTTGTGCAACATTGTTTAAGATCTATAAGAAAAACTGCAATATGCTTTCAAAGTGAGGCATGCCCTTGTTTCTGCTGGTACTAGAAAGAACCCTGAAGGAGTTTGGGATACCAGGCCAACTGACTGCCTTAATCCTTGGAGGCAGTAGCCATAACTCAAGTAAACATAGGCAGCTACATTAACATTCTCATGTTCAATGCTTTAGAGCAGTGGTTTTTAACCTTCGTAATGCTGTGACCCTTTAATACACTTCCTCCTGTTGTGGTGACTCCCAACCATAACATTATTTCACTGCTACTTCATAACTGTAATTTTGTTACTAAGATGGTCCTTGCAGACAGCTATGAACTCCATAAAACCTCCAAGGTCTGTCTCAGAGCCCAGCGGTCACAAGTGCTGCCTCAGGGAGTAAGCCAAATCCTAAGCCTGGTCAGAACCTCTGAGCAGAAATTCTCCTCAGCCTGACTGGCTTGGACTACCAAACTGCCACATACTGAGCCTGGGTGTGTTCTGTGGTCACAACTGTTGCCTGCCCTGGCTTCTTACTTAAGTCAGCAAAGGCAAAAATTCCTCAGGTCACTTTCCCCTCCCAGTCATAGGTTTCCTTCTTAACACAGCTGATGTGGATTTGGGCTCTAGCACACCATTTCGCAACTCTGAGTTCTTTCTCACAAAGGAGTATCTATTTCCTTACCTCATATCTGTGTCAGAGTACGGAACACTATGTCACTCATCAAAGACATCTTCCTGACACAGACTCACTTATGTAGCACTGTTGCTGGGGTCTGTATGTTACAAAGCTTGAGGTCTGACTGTGGCACAGGCTGCTCTGACACAGCCTATTACTGTCACCATTTGTTCTTCCTCTAACTTGCCCAATGTCCTCAGTGCTGACTAGAGTCACAAAGTGGGAAGGCATAGAGCATGCCATTGCTGTTTCTGCCCTTAGACCCTCCCCTGGGCATGCTGATCACCCCTTCAGCCTGTTTCTGTTTTAAGTAGGGGACCAAGTTCCTGAGAAGCTGCCTCTGTAGGCCTGGCTCCACAGTGGGCATCCCCTCAGTGCCAGACCCACGGGAAGGGGGGCAGGTAACTGGATGGCTTGGAACACTGCATAGCCTTTGGGGCTCCCCTGCTTGATGTGAGAGGTAACCTCATCCAGCTTAGGCTGGTCCAGTCAAAGACACTGCGCAATCTTTAGCTGGGTCAGCTTGCTGCCAGATGTGATCTTTGAGGAGACCACTGATAACTCCCTGGTCGCCCTCCAGGATGTGCGTAGATGTTGGAAAGCAGCTGTTTTTCAACACTAGAAGCCCATTCCAACCAAGATGCAGTGTCTGAGCATACTCTGAAAGAGTCTTTAGCTTTTTGGTCTCATGTTTGGGCTATTCAGGAGTCTTGGGCTCTGCCTCAGTGGTCCAATGATTGATGATTGTGTTCACTCTCTCTAGTGTTTTGTTTTTTGATGTGGGAGGCATACAGTTTTTATGTTGGTCTCTCAGCCTAATTTTTGTCCTTACATTTACCAACAGAACATATCTCTTAAGCCAAAATGCCCTCCGACACCAATTCTCCTGTGGAAGTTCCACTTTCTCAGCCAGCTAGACTTTTTAGAGCAGTATGACATCTCCTTACATTTTGAATCCTAGACTGTCTTTTCAGGTGTCTAATCAGCAGGAGTTCCTGCCCTGAATTGTCATGTAGATTATGTTGATCCATAACTCAGAGATCTGCCTTTTTCTTTCTTCTTTGTGTTGGGATTAAAGGCAAGAGCTGTCATCATTGTGTTTAAATATTTATCTCAAATCCATATCATTGTACTCAGAACCTTTATATGAAAAACAAACAAAGAACAAAATAAAAAAATCAAACAAAATATAAGTTTTAGGTCAGTTGTACCAACTTACGCTATAACAAGCAAAGCTCCATTTATCCTATTTTTAGAATGTAGCTGCTAATGTGTATAGGAGGACCCTTCCAAGAAAGAGCTAAGTATCTTGTATCAAGAGAGTTTAGAATTTTAGCTTGCATCTTTCTTCCCGTCTGTCTGACTGCCATGATGTTTCCTGTCCTCAAAAGCCTGGGAAGCCATGCCTACCCCATTCTGCCCTTCCCAGGTATAAGCCATTTAATCAGCCAATCAGGTAGGTTTTCACAAAAAGGATAGGTATACCCTGATCTTGAGGGCCAGTAACATGAATCAGACCAACTTCCAAGACAATAGACATGTGAGCACAAACATAATTACATGGAGACTATAAAATTAGTTCCATACTATAAAAACAAAGATTTTTACTATTCTTTACCACTGTGTGATCTGGCGGGGATACAAACACACCTTTAATCCAGGAGACAATGGTTAGTAGATCTGAGTTTAAAGCCAGCCTGATAGGTAGCAAACTTCCAGTGAAGCAAATGTTAGGTTCAGGTGTGGTGGTACACGCCTTTAATCCAAAACAATAAAGGCAAAGTTACTTTGTAGAAGGAAGGTCTCATGTTTGAAAGCAATGTCTAATTGAGTGGCAGAAAAGTGACAAATCAGAGAAAGATTTGACAAAATAGGATATGCCCATCTCTCAGGAGAACAACAAGGAAAGGGAAACTATGTAAGGAGTAATGTAGCTAGAAAGAGAGATGGGGAGGTGGAGATGAGACAGTTTTACTAGGAGAGTTTTACAAAGAGAGGTTGCATGAGAGAACAATCTAGAAACAGGTGAAGACAGAATAAGCTATAAAATGAGATGGAGCCAGAAGGTTAGAAAAGATTAAAGTTAGTTTGAGGCCAAGCAGAGCAAATCAGAGGCTGAGAAAAAAAGCCAGATTGAAAAATTTAGATGGGAGAGGAGTTTGAGCCAGAACAGCTGAGTTGAATCAGCTAGCTATCAGCTCAGAGAGAATGAGAAGGGTGAGCTTACTTACTCAGCAGCAAGTTTGGAGGCTGAATACATTCTGAACCTTGGTTAGATTGTACAGAGTTTAGAAGCTTCCAGGACTAGGCCTATATTAGCAAAGATAAGCAATAATACTGCAAGAAAAATACTAAAGCAGTCAAATAAAAGTTCCTTTTACACACAAAGTTTACAAAACATCTCATCATGGAAGATATTGTATGTCATAGTATGTCCAACAGTATATCCCTCTGTTGACACATCTTCACTTGGAAATGTTCATTGCAATGAGTAAGTGGCCTGGTTTACAATCCTTTTATTCTGGGACACCATCAATATTGGATCCTCATCTGGCCTCATCCCGGTTATTCTAGGTTGTCTTGTTGTTGCCCTTTGTCATGGAGATCCTACAGCGTTTCATCAGCAGGACTGGCCCTTTCTCTTGTGTCATCTGTTCACAGATGATATAGATTGTGTGATGGGCAAAATTCAGGTGCTGCATCTGGACCAGGGTGGTACTGAGCTGATGAGTGCACTGGCTCTTACTTATCTGCACCACCAGCATGAGCTCTCCAGCACTGCTCTGGCTAGGCCCAGTGCCATCAGCAGCAGCAGGGTAGGTTATTTCTGCTTTCATGCCCTCATATTCGGCTCATCTGCCCCAGGCCTCCAGAGTCAGCTCCATCTGTATTTCCCAGGGAAGGTACAGTTCCTGCTAACCCGAGTGATAGTGCCAGTGCGAGGTCAGGGATAGCTCTCCCTCTCTCATGCCCTGGTCAAGACAAAACTTTTAAGGATAGATGATATTCCTCACTTTTCTTGTAAGATAAAAACAAAACTCAGTTTAGTGGGATGTGCTCTGTTGTTCAGAAAAAAAAAAAGTTGAATTCTATCACTATGACTTGTGTGACTGAGTATTTAAATTATTTGACACTGGGAAGCCTCACTTCTGTTATCACAGTCTAGAGATAACAAGAATTCCTACTGGGCAGGCTGCTAAGGAGACTGTAAAAATGTCTATTATTTGCTTATTAGTTTGAAATGCACAGAAAGTCCTTAATAAACTTAAGCATTATTATGATTACATCAGCGATGTCACCATCTCAGAATACAGCTTCCAAAAATCAAAATTAACATTCAGGCAGCACCCTTTCTCAGGTGTTCCTGATTAGCAGGATGGGTCATTCCTTCCTCAAATTTAGAAGATGCAAATGGGAGTCAACCCTGAAACATTTAATCAGGTGCAAATAAGTGGCATGACATATGGCATATTCGCCACAGAGTCCTAGACTGTAGGTCTGATTGTGTGTTCTAACCTCTTAAATCAGCAGTTATCAACCTGTGGGTCAAATTTCCTTTTAATATGGGTGACTTAGACCATCACAAAACACAGATATCTACATTAAGATTACTAATAGTAGCAAAATTACAGTTATGAAGTAGTTATGGCAATAATTTTATGGCTGGGGTCACCATAACATGGGAGCTGTCTTAAAGAGTCATGGCATTAGGAAGGTTGAAAACTATTGTATTGTATCCCCTAACTCCTAAGAAAGAAGAAAAAATAATAGTTAAAAGGCAGGAAGAATTTTAATAAAAATTTCCACGTTGAAAAAAAATAGAAAATCAGCATTTCTTCTCATCTTTAGTGTATTGTCATAAATATTACTTTTAGGGAAAGCACAATCAGGGAAGGCGATATGTATGATTAAACTGCATTGAACAAACAGTTGTTTTGTTAGTGGTATCTTAATACAGGTTACAATTACTATGACAAAACACCATGACCAAAAAGCAAATTGGGAAGGAAAGAGTTCATTTGGCTTACATTTCCAAATCAGTGTTCATAATTAAAGGAAGTTGGGACAGAAACCCAAACTGGGCAGAAACTAACTTCATAGTCTGATGCAGAGGCCATGGTGGGGTGCTCCTCATGACTTGGTCAGCCTGCTTACTTATAGAACCTGGACCAGCAGCCTAGAAATGGTACCACCCACAGTGGGCACCCATCCCTATCAAATACTAATTTAAAAAAATGCCTTACAGCCAGATCTGATGGAGGCATTTTCTTCACTGAGGTTTCTTACTTTCAGATGTCTCTAGTTTGTATGCCAAGTTGACACAGGACTAGCCTTCATAGTGGCTCTCTCCGTTCTGGCTCTCTCAGTTATGGCTCTGAACTCCATATTGCTTAATGAAACTATCTGTTTCCAAAAGACAGTTAATCCCACGTGTGGGACAACTCATCATTGGCTCGTACATTTGTGACACTTCATGGTTCTAGCATACAAGGTGAGAGCAAGTTTACAAATATCGTTGGTATCTTTGAATAATTTGTTGTCAGAGCTGACAGATAGTAGGTTACCACAGTTATTCTTTGATCACTCAAACTCGAAAAAGAATAGATGTTTTAGGAATTTTAGGTTTTAGCAATGTATGTCTCCAGTGGCCATAATGTCTATTTGTAGTATTCAGTGGAGCATAGTCAAAAGTAAAGGAGATAGAATAATAGGGGATAATTTAGCTCTATAAGCAATGTGCTTGTCCAGCATGAACAAATCCTGGGTTCAATCCCAGCACCACATGAACCACTTACAGTAGTGAAACCCATAATCCAACAACAACAACAACAAAATGTAGGCAGAAGAATCAGAAATCCAAAGTCATTCTCACCTACAACATGAGTTTAAGTTCAAACTAGGGCCAAAAAAAAAAAAAATGTGGAGATGACAAGCTATTATTCTGTGAGGAGTCAGTATTTTTAAAATTTATTTATTCATTTAATTAATTACAGTTTATTCACTTTGTATTGAAGCTGTAGCCTCCTCCATCATCCCCTGCAAATCCCACCTTCCCTTCCTCTTCTTCTCCTATGCCCCTTACCCAGTTCACTAATAGAGGAGGTCTTCCTCCCCTTCTATATGACCCTAGTCTATCAGGTCTTATCAGGACTGGCTGTATTGCCTCCCAACACTGGCACTGTAAGTGTGCACTCACGCATCTGATTATGTAGGTACTAGGGATTTAATTCATGTCTCTTTGCTTGCACCTCAAGTGCTTTACTGATGGAGCCATCTCTCCAGCCACAGACTTTGGCTTTAAACATTTTGGTCACTATATTTTTGTCAATTATTATCCACCATTTTTCCATTTATGAGATCAAAACACAAAAAGCTGCTGAGAAATATCTCCAAGAAACAGATTCTTTCTTCATGGCCCAGTCTTCAAGTATGCTCTTGTAATTAACAGTAAAACAAGTACCCATCCACTTGGTATGGAGGTTCTGAACTTAAGCTTTATTTTGTCCACTGTTTCCTCTTCCTAGGCTGTGTATACTGGTTAGTGACATCATCCTAGAGCTGAAAAGAGGAAGACAAGAAGAGAGCAAACTAAAAAAAAAATGCTACAAAATCATTCTTTCAGGTCAGTGATATGACTCAATCTAAAGCAGTAAAGATGCTTACCTCACGTGAATTCCATCACCTTAGTCCAAGTTGTGGAAGGAAAGAATTCCTGAGAGCTGTGTTACCTTAGCAATACCTGGTATGGAAATGAGTATACTCAGGCATATAAACATATTCAGGCAGCTGGGCATGGTGGCACAGGTCTTTAATTTCAGTGCTCAGGAAGATGGATAGCTGTGAGTTCAAAGCCAGCCTGGCCAACAAAGTGAGTCTAGGACAGTCAAGGCTACACAGAGAAACCTTGTCTCCTAAGAAAACAAAAAACAGACTCTGCAATAAACACTCGCACACACATACACACAGACAAAAAATGGGTAGGTAGATAGATAGATAGATAGATAGATAGATAGATAGATAGATAGATAGATTTAAGATAAATGATTTTAAAATATCCCTTATTTCTACGATTTGGTAATCCTAAACCGATATTGTAAGCCTGTAATTAATTCTGACATTTTTCCAGCACTGACTTGGGTCATTTCTGCCAGGGTTCTCATTGCTTTGCTATACCAGAGAGTGACATTTTTACAGGCATTCCTGAGATATGGTTATAAAGAAGGAAGAAAACACAGTGAAGGGGAAGACATAGATCTGGCTATGGGCACAGTAGCAGGAACTAACACTACAGCTGCCGATCAAGAACACTGTCACTTGCACTGAAGCAATGACACCTTGTGAAATGTTTATGCATTAAGATTAGATGACAGGTACCCGTATCAAAGCCTGCTGAGGTGGTTAAAAATATTCTAATCAAAACATTCCCTCAGGAAGCACAGATGCCAGGTCTGATCTCCCACGTTGCGTAGGTTAACATTTCTCCAAGCAGATGGGGTTTCTTGTTCAATGAAAGTTAACACAGTATGTGCTGCTTATAGTTCTTCTTGCATATATAATGAAAACAATATTCAAAGAAGAAATCAAAGAATCTAGTTGTAGTGTCAGCAATGGCAGAGATGCAGACGTTGTACCACACTATTGACCCCATCAGTATGAGGAGTTCACATAGTCTTTTTATGGTTCTTGATGCAGGTTCAACAGGATCTTTGGCTTCAACACAGATGAACATTTCAGAATGAATGAGTAGGAAGCAGACCTGAAATTTATTAAAAACACAAAGTAATAGACTCCAGAAGGAATAAAGTGTACATGAGAATGCAGAAACTTAAGTGTCTTACCAGTCGATGAAAGCCATTTTAGTGACTCTCAGATCACACCTGGAAGGGCTACTAAGGATTATTTTCTTCCTTTTAACAAATGAGATTATTGGGTTCTCTAGAGGTGACACAGATGAGATTCTAATCTGACGAAATAAAATCAGGAGACATTATGTTAGCATCATGGCATGAGGTTATTCCCTTTTCTGTAAAGGTTTCTGGTGTGACTGCTAGATGATGTACATTACATTTGTGAAGGGAAAAACGCCTCACATGAATGTCATTAATTTTGTGTGTGTGTGTGTGTGTGTGTGTGTGTGTGTGTGATGTATACTTGAGTGTCCATATTGTATCTACATATGTGTGAGCATGTGGTAAATGTGTTTGTCTGTGTGTGCATGAATGGTACCCAAAGGATGGTTTTAGGAATATTCATGTATACTCTTCCTTCCTTCCTTCGTTCATTCATTTTTTCTTTCTTTCTCCCTTCTTTACTTCCTTCTTTCCTCCCTTCCTCCCACACTCTTTCTTTCTTTCTTTCTTTCTTTCTTTCTTTCTTTCTTTCTTTCTTTCTTTCAATTTTTATTCAAACAAGTAAGTCAGAGATGCCTCATCTATTGATGTCCCTGGGCTCAAATATTCAAACAGAGCCACCTTCACATGGGAATACCCAAATGAATGATCTTGCCATCCAACCAGAGAATAGAAAAATAGACACAGTGCTCTTGAGAAGCACCAGTCCCTCCTGGATCAAACTAGGCTGGTACCTAGCTTCTAGTCATTTTATGCAGATTCAAAAACAGCAAAGACAGAGCCAGTAGCACTGAAACATGCCCTTCCCAGAGAGTCCCGAGAACTAAACAGTTGACCTGCCACTGTTGCACTGCTGAGGATACCACAGGTATTAAGTAAATACATGTATGTACATTTTCACAGTGTGGAGTGTTTTAATTACAAACATTGAGACCATCTTAAGCATAATGACTTATAATCATTTTCCTCAATCAAACATACCTGGTTTTTCTTGGAAATGGAAAAAGAGATTATGCAAACAAATATAAGATGGAATGAGCTCAAAGTAACATTTACATCTAAACAATGAGATTTAGTTCAGTACAACATCACACAATGAATGTCTGGTAGCAGTGGGGAAAAATACATTTCGAAGTTGAGTATAAATTAGTTTCCTTCCTACCATCTAACCATCTGCAAAGTACCAGCTGTGTGTCTTCAGAAATGTTTGAAAACACCCGTACAACAAAGCACCTCCCAAAATTAACTCTATTTTGCACAGAAAACACCATAATCTTCCCAAATTCTGTTTTTTGGTTACACTTGTTTCTGTTTATGCGAGAGCTATGAAAACAGAAAGATTTTTTAAAATAATCCCATGAAAGGAGACATTCATATGTATTACTTGAGTAACAATACTTTAGGTATATTCTGTGAGTTGCGCACATATACACACGAATAAAATGAATGCGCATGTGCACTCACACACACAGGAAAGCCTGCACACGTATAGTTTAAGTTTCCCTGGTACCTTGCCAGAGAGACTTATGCTAAACTGATTGGACTTGGACTACCTATGCAAAACCCTGTGACCCTATATCTAGGTGGTCTTGGAGTTGGTTTCCCTTACTTCTTTATGTATCAGTCAAAGTTGTCCTGTGTGCACTTTCTCATTTTGGTTTGATGAAAAGGAAACTCTTGGTACATCATTCTGTACTTCTAAGAAAATTAGTTTTGCCTGAACAATATATCAACCTTATGAATTAATCTAACTTAATTGCCTCATTATTCTCTGTCTCCAAATAACTCCTATCGGTGCTTAAGGCATAAATATATATTTTTCAGGGTCATGGATTACTGAATTCATAACAGACTCTTCCATGATTATGTGGCAAACCAGAATAGTACAATTATAAGCCATAGAAACAGCCAAGCTGATTCTGAGTTGATAACAAATGTTATAAGTGCATTTGTGTATATGCATCTTGGCATGTTTGTGTGAGTAAAGACAGGGGTGTGCATACTACGGCTCTCATGTGGAAGTCAGAGGACAGCTTGCCTGAGTTAGTTCTCTCCTTCTATCATGTGAGTTCTGAGTTCTAGAGATCTAACTCGGGTCAAGTTGTTGGAAGACGGAGAAAACAGGGAACAGGACAGGAGCCTACCACAGAGGGCCTCTGATAAGACTGTACCCTACAGATATTCAAAGCAGATGCTGAGACTCATAACCAAACTTTGAGCAGAGTGAAGGAAATCTTATGAAAGAAGGGGGAGATAGATAGAGTAAGATCAGAAGGAAGGAGAGGAGGACCTCCCCTATCAGTGGACTTGGGGAGGGGCATGCCTGAAGAAGGGAAAGGGAGGGTGGGATTGGGAGGGGCTTATGGGGGTACAAAGTGAATAAAGTGTAAAAAAATAATAATAATTAAAAAAAAGAAAGACCTGGAGGGGACAGGAGATCCACAAGGAGAGCAACAGAACCAAGAAATCTGGGCCCAGGGGTCTTTTCTGAGACTGACACTCCAACAAAAGACCCAGCATAGAGATAACCTAGAACCCTTGCAGAAATGCAGCCCATGGCAGATCAGTCTCCATGTAGGTATCCTAGTAAGGGGAACAGGGACTGTCTCTGATATAAACTTAGTGGCTAGTAATTTGATCACCTCTCTAATGGAAGAGCAGCCTTACTAGGCCACAGAGGAAGACAATGCAGCCAGTCCTGATGAGAGATGATAGGATAGGGTCACAAGGAAGGGAAGGAGGACCTCTTCTATCATGGACTTAAAGAGGGGCATGGGAGGAGATGAGGGAGAGAGGTGATGAGGGAGGTGGGATTTGGAGGGAATAAAGGACTGAGCTACAGCTAGGAATGTGAAGTGAATAAGCTGTAATTAGCTTGAAAAATAAAAATAAAAAGAGACTTGTCAGGAAAATGTTTTTATCCATTTATCCATCTTAGCTGCACAGAAAGCATTATTTATCCTCATCTTGATTTTAGGGTCTATAATCATGTGCAAGAACATTTAGTTCTTCCTCTGGGTAAGGTCATGCCTTACTGAAAAATGATATGTAGCATACTCTAGTAACTTTGAAAGCTACTTGCTTATACTTCACAAAAGATATGATCACTGTTTGCCCTCTGAATGAGGCTTAAACATGTTTCCTAGGGTCCTCCTAGGGAAGATGCAGCTAAACAACAAGGAGGACCCTAGGGAAGATGCTTATCTTCATTCAGAAAAGCAAATGGTATAGACATCAGAAGGGGAAGAAGATAGGGAATAGGGCAGGAACCTACTACAGAGGGCCTCTGAAAGAATCTTCCCAGCAGGATATTGATGCAGATGCTGAGACTCATATCCAAACCTTGGGAAGAATGCAGGGAATCTTATAGAAGAAGAATCTTATGGAAGAAAGACCTGGAGGAGATAGGAGCTCCACAAGGAGACCAACAGAGTCAAAAAATCTGGGCCAAGGGGAACCTGCAGAGATTGATGCTCCAAGCAAGGACCATACATAGAGAAAACCTAGACCCCTTGCTCAGATGTAGTCCATGGGCAGCTTAGTCTCCATGTGGGTTCCCTAGTCAGAGGAAGAGGGGTTGTCTCTGACATGGACTCAGTGGCCAGCTCTTTGATCACCTCCCTCTGTAGGGGCACCCTTGCTAGGCCACAGAAGAAGACAATGCAGACAGTCCTGATGAGACCTGATAGGCTAGAGTCAAATAGTGGGGGAGGAGGACCTCCCCTAACAGTGGACTAGGGGAAGGTCATAGGAGGAGAAGAAGGAGGGAGGGTGGGGCTGGGAGGAGTTGAGGGAGGGTCTACAGCCGGGATACAAAGTGAATAAATTATAATAAATAATAAAGAAAAAGAAAAAAAAAGTTTTAAAAACATTATTGCTATTTAAGCAGGATTGTTTATTTCCACTTCATGTCATATAAGTTGGGCGATATAATAGGCTAAAGGGGTAATTTGATGGTGCTTTCCTGAGGCAATTTGATAGCCTAAAGGTTAATATTGAAAGGTGAGTGTAAAGGAACCTCTGTGCCATTTAGCACTCTCAGTGGGAGCTCTGCAAGAAAACCAGCATATGAGCCAGACACAGAGGGGTGACCTTGATTGAGTTGGTTGGAACATTAGGTTTTATAGCTGAGAATAAAATGCCACCTGCCATGCTGGCTTTACTCAGGGTTCAAGATATTGTGTCAATAGCATCTCAGACTCACTCATCATTGTATCTGAATAAGATTTCTCATTTTTCTGTCACCTCAATTCCAACACATTAGTTTACTATCTTCCCAGGTAAAGCTCCATATGAAAAAAAGCTTTCTGCTGAACGTATAGACTATTTTCTATGCATTAGGTATGGACCTGGTGTTTCATCTTGAGAAATCATACTGTCTGTTTTCTTTCCACTCGTCAACTAAAAAATATCAGTAGTTAAATAAATGATGCTAGCAAAAAGCATGTAATTAAATCTTATGACAAATGAAAGAATACAGGTATTTGGTTTGTAGAAAACATTAACATAAAAATTCTCTTCATAGTTAAAGGAGGGAGGAGGCATGAATGGAGAGTGGGGAAAGAGAATTTTAGGGGAGTCCTGACTTGATTTCTGGGAGAAGGCATATGATCTAGTAGTAATAGTTGGAAGCCCAGTTTATTTTCAAAATATATATTTTAGCACACTATGACGCACGCACACACACCAAATCATACATCTTAATATGCAAATATTTTCACACACACACATATATATAAAACTTAAAAAAATTGTGCAATATGGTTTTATGTCTCCCTCTCCCCAAACTCTTCCCAGATCTTCTTTACTTCCTGACTTACTCAACTTTATGTCTTTCTCTCTTTCAGGAAAAAAAAAAAAAAAGCCACAAAACCAAAAAACAAGCAAGCAAAAAGACCAACCAAATAAACATACCAAAAGGACAGAAAACATGTATCAGAATATGGAGTTTGTTTTGCATTGGCCATCTACTCTTCTGGATGGAACTTGCCGGGAAGGTGGTTGATACACCCAGTGATGCTACATTGGAGAAAATAATTACAAACTGCTTCTTGGCTAGAGGTGGGGTTTTGTTTGCAGGTCCTGTGCTTGCTGCCAAAGTTTCTATGAATACATATGTGTATCAGTCCTGTTGTGTCTGGAGGACACTGTTTTCTTGGAATCATCCAACACCTCTGGGTCTTACAAACTTTCTAACTCCTCTTCCTATCTTTGGTCTTTGAGAGGGGCCTTGAAAAAGACATCTCATACAGGGCTAAGTGCTCCAAAGTTCCTCACTGTCTATATATTGTCTAGTTGTGGTGTTTGTATTGGTTTCCCATCTACTGTAAGTAACAGCTTCCATTATGCAGGTTGAGTGATTCACTGATCTATGAGTTGAGCAATATGTCCTTAGGGGACATTTTATTGCTAGGTTCCTTCAACAGAACAATATTAGATTTACACACAGGCCCATGACCTAGTATCATGCTTTAGTAGTCACAGGTATAGTTTCTGTATCATATAATTGTACTTAAATACACTTTAAAAATCGGTTGTGACACTTATAACAATCTTTTACACTATTGAATCAGTATATTTTTCAGGGAAGTAAGCAAGAGTTAAACTTCTAGTTAGGCACCAGCTAGACTTCTCCATTTTCAATGGCATAAGTAAATGTTATCTTAAACAACAGACCCTTACTCACATGTTGAAAAGAGTAACTGATCGTCTTATCAAGCCTTGATGTTTAGAGTTTCCATGTGACAAATGACTCAACAAAAGGTAACCTCTTCCAACATGGTACTGAAAATTTTACTTGATAGCATACGATATAGAGTTAAAGAGTTCTCTCTCCTGTTCTAAGGTGAGTATATTTACATTCCTTTTATATATGTATATCTTTAGTAAGCCTCTACAGTCATATACTTCTAAAGGGTTTTCAAATGTCTTTTACCGTTACTTGTCCCTTCTCTATATTCCCTTCTTTAACCTTCTTGCCTTTCCAATTTCTATTTAATCCTTCTCTTCTAGTTTCCATTTATCTCCCCATAATATGATATTGTATTCCCCTTTCTGGCAAGAGTATCTCCTTTCTTCTGTTATCAAGTCTCTGTGGTTATCTAGATGGTAGCATACATACCAAAAGCTTAAAAATTAACATCCTCATAAAATATTTTGTATTTTTTATTTTAGATTGCCTCACCAGGGATAATTTTTTTTTCGAGTTCAATCTAGTTATTTGTGAATTTTATGCTTTTATTTATAGTTAGCATTTGAATAAAAGCAAGAGATACCCTTTTTCATCTTGGAAGGTGGATTTATCTGTGGTGAAGATAAAGTTTTACTGTTTTCAGTATGTATACTCCAGTCTAACACAATTCTCTGCAAGCAAGAATAATATAGGTAAAAGCAAACATATTCTGAAGACAGTTTTGATTAACTCTTTACTACATCTCTGGGTTAAATGACCACACATATTTCTAGAAATGTATTGTTTTGATTTTTATCATTTTACTTCTTAGTCTCTTTTTGCAAATAAAGTGATGCATAGTTGTTTAAAAACAGATATACTCACATTTGTGGCTTCATGCATAATATATAAAAATCATTTCTCCTAAAAAATAACAAAGAACTAATCTTCACTGTATCGGTAAACAGTTCTACTAGTCATGATAACCAGCGACATCATGCAAGTATATGTCCATGTAAACCACATACACATATAAATGCAAAACATCTGAAATGCCCCATTTCATAAGGTTTTTTACTTAAGAATAAAAAATAAGTTTTCATGTATTAAAAAACACTTTAAAAATTAAAAAAATAAGAAGTTAATGCAAATGAATTTGTTTTCTCTTTTTTCAAACTCATATTAAATTAGAGAGTCTTGGTTATGACTCAATTTCAGGAAGCAACCCAGTGTTTTTTATTTTATTTTATTTTTTATTAGTTACATTTTATTAACTCTGTATCCTAGCTGTATCCCACTCCCTCATTCCCTCCCAAACCCTTCCTCCCTCTCTCATCTCTTCCCTGCCCCTTTCCAAGTCCACTGATTGGGGAGGACCTCTGCCCCTTTCATCTGAAACTGTTTTTAGTGTTAAAACTAAGATAAGGTACTAGTTTCTGTCCTCAAAGCAGATGAATTTCCCTTTTGCTTGGCATGCATTTCTTAAGTGTGGTGTAGAAGACCCATTAGTGCCAACTTGTGAATAACAAGGTTTTCTCAATAGCTAAATAGCCCCAGCTTTTGGCTCTGCTCAGTTGATATTTACACAGCAGCTGTAGAAGTTCTGTTCTCAAAGCCATACACAACTCTCAGGAACATAGAAAGTTTCCTGTGCTTGGACTCAATTTAATTATGTTTGCCAACTTAATTTTTAAGAATTTCAAATGTTGGAAACATCATAGAATATGTTTTCTTTGTGGAAAAAAATAATATTAGCAATACGTATCATCCAAAAAAATTAAAATATCTCTAAATTGGCTGTATATGTATTTGTGTACTCATGTTCCTTTTTCTTTATTAATATTTAATAAAAATTTATATTTAGACCAGATCTCTTGTTGCCTATGCTGACCTCAATGTCATTAGGTAAAGCGTGAACATTCCTGAATTCTAATTGTCGTGTTCCCACCTTCCGTGGGCTGGGAATTTTTAAGGTAGTATTGAGGATGGAAGCCAGGGCTCAGTGTGTACTAGAAAATCCTCCACCAACTGAGCTGTATCTCAGCTCAATAACTATGTAACAATTAACAGTGTATTCACATTGAACATTCAAAGATGGATTTTGGGAGAAATAAGAAGTTGTGCTGAACTGCATGCCTGCAATGCTATGCTATAGCAGCATGTCCAGGAAATGGCAGTAGCCATTATATGTTTTTATTCTGAGCAGTTAGGTTAATTTCTTTTTCATTTCTTTCTATATCCTATCATTTCTTTTCCTTCCCTTTTGTTGTCAGAACCAATATACAATGGACCAAAAAAAAAAAAAAAATAGAATGATCCCTAGTGATATTCTGCTACACTCATAGGATCAGTGTCTTGGCATGTCATCCTCCTCCTCATCATCATCATCAGAGAGGCTTCCTCCAGCAGCTGATTGAAGCAGATATGCAGACCCAGAACCAAACATTAGGGGAACTAAGCTCAAGGAACTTCTCAGAAGAGGGGAAGGAATGATTTGCAGCAGCAAAGAGGGTGAAAGCACTAGAAGACCACAGTGCACAGATACGACAAAGCAGGGCCCAGAGAAGCATGTGTCTTTGCTATGCCCTTGGCATACATTCTATAGATGTTTACCGTGGGGTTTTTGTTGGACCTCTAACATTGGGAGTAGTGTGTCTTGGACTCTTTTGCTTCTATTGGGATGGTTTTCCTCCTACTGGGTTGCCTCATCAAACCTTTATATGAAATGTTGTTTCTAGATCATTACATCTTGCTATTCAGTGTTCGATTGATATTACTGGGGAGTCTGCTCTTTTATGAAGGGAAAGGATGAGAAATGTATCTGTGGATATAGGAGGTGGGGGAGCATGCAAGGAAGAGAAGAGGATGCAGTTGGCAAGTATTGAATAAGAAGATTTTTAAATGAGTATTTAGCAAACATTTGTGAAAAAAAGGTATGGATGGCCTTCACTAGCAGATGAGTGGAAGAAGCAAGCACCTTTGTCTCTAGCTTCTGATTTACTATATATTTAATTAAAGTAAAAAAAAAATCTGTATTGATGAATATCAAAATATTGCAAACTCTGATTACTGACCCCTGGGGGGAGGGGGTGCAGCCTAGCCAGGCCATAGGGGAAGACATTTCAAACAGTCCTGTTGAGACCTGATGTGCTAGGATCAAATAGAAGGAGAGGAAGACCTCCTGTATCAGTGGACTAGGGTAGGGGCAAAGCGGGAGAGGATGGGGTTACGAAGAGAGGAGGGAGGGGGCCACATACAGATACAAATTGAATAAACTTTAATAAATGATAATAATAAAAAATTTAAATAAATAGTGGTGAAATAGAAAGTTCCATATAAAAGGGAACGGATTTGAGAAGTACAAAATGGAACACTCAGTCATGTTTGATGTCCAGATTAGGAAATATCACACATTTTTCAGTTTTTATTCAAGTTATACATCTGTGATGTGTGTGTGTGTGTGTGTGTGTGTGTCTGTGTGTCTGTGCGCATTTCCACATGCTTGTAATTTTTGTTCTTGTGCTAGCCTTTATCAATCTCGATGTTTCTGTTATTGGCTGGTGGGCCCTGGCAGCCCCTCACTTCCAGGAATGTCACCTGTGTTGTGTTTGCCCTGCAGACTGTTGTTCCCCAGGAGCCACAGGCTTCTGTCTTCCCCAGGTGTCTTCTGAGGGCCCCCAGGGATCTGAGGGCAGAATGGAGTGCACAGGGGTCACATAGGCTCTTTCAGCTCATGGGTTGATGGGAGGACACAACAGGCTGGAAATTATGGTTCATGGGGTCTTACCTGGTGGTCCTTGGGACCTGCTGGCCTCCAGGAATATAGGTAAGATTTAGGTCCAGTAGATGGAGGGTTCAGGGAGCCAGGCTAAGCTCACCAGTGCTGTGTTTGCCCTGTGGCCTGCTGCAGGTAGGGGACTGACACACAGATCTCACCTGTCTTCCACGGCTGGCTGCAGAAGGTTTCCAGAGATGGAGCAATGATCTGGAATCCCTTCCCATGTTCTTAAGTTAAAAAAAAAAAAAAAGTATCTCTTCTTCCTTTTTCATTTACTATTAACACATACATTGCTTGGATTTGTTGAAAGTGTCTCCTGATCCATTGAAATTATGTTTGTAGGTTTGTGAAGATGATGTAGGGGTAAAGAGAAATTTCTTACTGTTCTCCCAGAACACCAAAGCTTTTTTAGTTCCTTGCACCTACATGGAGCAGTTCCATTACCTCCAACTCCAGTTCAATGGCTTCCTCTGGCTTCTATGTGAATCTGTATACATGTGACATACACTCACACAGTCAGACACACACTTACAAATATAAAAGTAATAGTAGTAACATTTAAAAATTCTTTTTAAAAGAAAGCATTTTATTTTTAAGTCCTCTCCCTCCAGAGAAATTAATCTGGTGCCCTTTAATAAAATTGTTGAGCCTAGTAGCCTAGTAACAAATCTGACAATGCAATCATCTAAAAAGTTTAAAAAAATAGCAGCACCTGAGAAATGAGTAGAATTACGTTATACAACATGGTACATGCTGTGTTGACTATACTGGTGCTGAGGGTCAAGGGCACATTTCTGAATATACTATAGCTAGGTAAGAGAGAAACACAAATGGGGTAATTGCTTCCAGAACATGGTCAGAAGGAGCAGAGATCAACCTGGGTCTCAACTGCAGAAGATAATATCATGCAGCGTGTGCAGAAATGATAGCATTTGATCCTGGTAGTAAACGATAAGTGGGCCATCAGGAAAAGCGAACAAAATTAAAAACAAGACCCCATGAAACCTGAAAGTTATATTACACATGGGCTCCTGAGAAGTGGCTAGGTAATGAGGAAACTTTATGACACCTAAGACAGTGTGTTAAAAATCTTTAGATGTAAAGAGATGACTTGTCAGAGGTATGTAGATGCATTAGAATTTAAAAGGCTGACAAGGAAAAGATCACTTAAAAAATTTTTAGGCTTTGAGATGGCATTGAAGGGTTGAGCTCAGGTTCTGACAGGGTTTTGAAGGAGCTGACAGAACTGAGAATTTGACAGGAGCTGGAGGCAAGCATTCGTACAAACAAAATGATCAGTTCAAAACAAATAAATTTACTGTGGTCTCTCTTCATACCGTCATTGCTCAGTGCTTAGTCAAGTCAGGAGAGCTCTTGGGGATTGAGAAACTCTTCATCACCACATATTGCCACAATATTTTGTTTTTATTTCAGCACACACATATATGATTTATTATGAGATACAGTAATCTATGACTTTATAAAGGTTAGTTCTCAAAAAGGAGCATTGTGACCCACTAGAGACCTTCAGAGCTTTGTCACTTGAGACATTAGAACTTGACATTAGTTTGTTGAAGGGAGGTACAGTGGGGACAAGAACATGATATACATTGCTCTCTATGGCCTTTCAGATATCTCTGACACCAATGTTTTCTCATGAATAAGGCTCAAATGGATGGCTATTATTGACATTTCACTAAATCTAATACTAAGTCTGGGCTCTGATGAACACCAGAATAAACACCTTTTAAAAATATTTTTTTAATAGAGAGCAAGTGCAGAAGTATTAACATTGATCCAAAAATCAAGTATAGAGAAAGTCTCATAAGGACCATGCAGTTGATAGTGGCTACGTGCCTTTTCTCTGTGTCTTCTTGAAAATGTGTGGCTCATTGTGAACTGTGGACACCTGGAGAAGAGCGGCAAGGATATCATCAAGTCTGGCTCTCTTGTATGTTTTGCCATAGAAAATGATGGCTTTACTCCAATAAATGTTTTATGCCACCGAAACATTCCTTTGAGTTTTCCTTTACACAAAAAGAGATATTAACAAAATGATACTATGAAGTGGAGGGGGGGCGGAGAATTGCCTCAGTGTGGAAGAGCACTTGCTGTGCCAGCATAAGGATCTGGCTTTAAATTCCTAGCAACAGTATGAACAGCCAGGAATGTGTGAGGGTCTTTGATAGTGTGAGGACACAGACTGAAGGGTTATTGGCCTTGTTTGCTGCCAGCTTAGCACCAGGTTCAATGAGAGAGCTTGTCTCAAGAGCATACAGTGGCAAGTGACACAGTGGTAATGTCAACTTCTGATCTCCACATACACTATCTGCCCCAACATACACTATCATGTGACCTCAGAAGGTATATCTCTGTATGCAGATTCTGAAGAAGGCAAAATTGCAAAATATGTTATTCTCCCCCCCCCCCCCAAAAAAAAGCTACCACTTTACCGAGTGTCTGGCAAATTAATGCCATTCTGGAAAATAGTCACTAATGAATCCCTGGATACATATCTGTGATTACAGCAGTGAGATGATGGAGGGGACAGGGCTCTAGAAAGAGAAATCAGAGCCTGAGAATCCAGGCTACAAACTCTGCTCCAGACATCCATTTATCCCTGTTATTCAGACTATTAACATTAATGTATTCAGGGGAGAGAGCTAGGGATTCTGCTGTGCAGACTCTAATTGTTGCATGATCTTGAATAAATGGAGTGTTACTGATGCCATTTTTTTTTTCGAAAATGATGGAAAACCAGTGAGCCATCCCTTATCCTCTTCTTGTTCGGTTTGAATTTTGGCCAAAAGAGGCTCAAAAGAAACCAAAACAAAACTACAAAGTCCTAGTGTGTAAAGGTAAACAGGTGTGCTTTGGACAGTGTGGCTTGAGAACGGCTGATCTTTTGTGTATGCATCAGCAAGAATGGGCCCTCTGCGCTCAACAGGGAGACAGCATGTTTCCTGGCACTGTCATTGAAGATGATTTAAGCATGAGAAAATTTATTATGAACCCCAAACCCCACCCCAAGGTGTGTGCCATCTATGGCCAAAGAAAATTAGGTACAGATGAGAAAAGAATGTCAAGGTTTATTAGTGGTAAGGTTTCTCATTTTTATTACCTGCTGTGAGGCTGGATGATTCCATAAGAAGGTCTTAGTGCCTGAGGGCAGGATATCAAAGAAAATAAAAAGAAGTGGTTTCAACAAAGAGGAGGTGCTGTTTGTCTAAGAGATACAAACTTACCAGCAGTCACAGCTCTGCAGTTAGAGAAGAGCACACACCACACGATTCTCAGAGTTTCCTACTTTCGGTGTCTTTTAAGATTTTTTTTTTTTTTGTTTTCAAATTGGCGATGGACTTTTAAAACAATTTCTTATTAATAATCTTATTCTTTGACAATTTTATACGTGAACATAATGCAGCTTGGTTAGTCTTTCTACATGTTTAACCAAAACAAGAAAAATATACATTGCAACTTAATGGGAAACCCAAACAAGAAAAACAGATCTTGCAGGTTCCTCAATTTTGTTTGCTGTTAAGACAGTTAAGATTAAGTTCCTGTTTGTTTTATGTAAAATATCTACCCAACATAGATATTTAATCTCCCTATTCCACTGAGAACTACAAGAGAGGTGAAATTGCCTTCTTTTGAATTAATAAATGTCACTGATATTTGATCTTTTAATGGATTTATTAGAAAGCCATGCCAGATTAATTCTGTATATAAACAAATTAGTTAGGACAGCAAAGTGAAAACAGTTGGAGAGCTTTGTGAGGATTAAATTCCAAAGGCAGCATGTGAAAACCCAGAGTCCCAAGGCCATTTGTTACACAGAACATCCTTTCCCCTTGAATGGATCAGTGTACTGATCCTTCAGCAGAAATCCCTGTGTGTTTAGAGTAGTTGTGGAAGTGACAGGTATGTGAGCAGAGCCCGTGACCACCCTTAATGCAGGGTGACTTTCTTTCATGAGTTGACAGAAGTATATATCTTACATTCTGGCTCTCTGAATTTTGTAATTTAGTATGAAAACCACCGATTTGAAATTCCCAACATACTTCATTTTCTTAACCTAGTTTTGTTTTTTTCTTTGAGGCAATTTCCCAGTTTTCAGTGTTTCCTCTTGGAGCATATCCTGCTCATTTATGTAACATCCCTACTAATTGACAATGTTATGCCTAAAAGGTACTTGTGTACAAAAGACACATTTCTACCTAGATACAGTCTTTGTTTTCTGCTGCTATAACAAAGCATCCTGAGAACAGCAGCTCACCACAAGAAGGGCTGCCTTGGCTTATAGTGTCAGAGTAAACTCTGATAGTATGGCAGTCTGGGGATCAAAAAGTGTGCAACAGACAGTCACAGCCACAGTCAGAGTGAAAGACTGACTGACTGCATGCATGCAGCTGATCAGCTCATGGTCTTTCATTCAGTTCAGGGCCTACCCCATGAAATGATGCCGCCTAAATTTAAGCTGGGTCTTGTCAACTCAACCCAAGTAAGAAATTATGTCACAGAAATTACCCGCAGACCAATCTAATGTAGACAGTTCCTCACTGAAACCCTCTCCTAGCTGATTCCACATTTCCCCGAGTCCACTATCAAAACTATTCATTATAGACCTTGCATATGAGCCTCCTCGGTCAGGAAATTGGAAACCAAGATTTTTTTTTTTCTTATCCAAGATTACCAAGCAGAGATCAGAACAGCAGATGGATCTGAACTTTCAATGGAATATGCCTGGCTCAGTACTGAACTGCCAAACTCTTTGTGGAATAAAGCATCAATTAATGTTCAATGGAAGAATCTAAATAATCTAGAAATAAACAAAAAAAATACTAAGAGGAAGAAACAGATTTTATTTTCCAGGGTACACTTTTTGTTTATTCATTCCAGATCTGCACAGTGCTAATTTAAGACATTAAAACAATCCTGCCCTAAGTTTATAGGCAGGATTGCTAGATATGCAGTGGACTGCTTAGAAAATGAAAACCATAATCTGGAAGAGACAGAATATTGATTTAGCTTGAGCACTTGACATGCTGTTCTCTAAAAGTACATCGACAAATAGCAGTTAAATTTAGAGGAAGGATAAAGCATAAAGGAAAAAAAGAAAAAAAAACAGCAATAAAAAGCCCTATGCAGATGTCTTTGGCTCTGAAGATTTACTGTCCCTTAATAGAAAATTGCAATCACGTAGATAGGCAAAGTTAGGTGATTAAACACAACACAAACAATGACAGCAGGTCCACAAAAACAACAGAAAAAAGAATGACAATCATACTGTATTAAATTTAGTTGTCCCTTAATTTTGATAAGGAAATAAAAAAAAACTTGAATATATGAACCACAGAAATTTTGCTTTCCATGTTTTTAATTGAATTTTATTTTTATATTTATTTATTACAATTTATTCACTTTGTAACCCCTCTGCAACCCCCTCCCTCCTCTCCTCCCACTCTCACCCACCCTCTCTCTTCTCCCCCTATGCCTTTTCCCTAGTCCCTGATAGGGGAGGACCTCCGCCACTTCTATGACCCTAGCTTATCAGGTCTCATCAGGTCTGGACACATCATCTTCCTCTGTGGCCTGGCAAGAATGCACCCCTCAGAAGGAGGTGATCAAAGAGCCAGCCACTGAGTTCATGTCAGAGACAGCCCCTTTACTTGTTTCTAGGGAACCCATTTGGAAACTGAACAGTGAATGTTCTTCCTTTGAACAGGAGGTCTAGGTCCTCTCCATGCATGGCCCTTAGGTGAAGTATCAGTCTCTGCAGGGCCCCCTGAGCCAGGGTACTTTGGCTCTGTTCTCCTTGTAGAGTCCCTGCCTCTCCAGGTCTTTCTATCTCCCTCTTCTTCCATAAGGATTCTGGCACCCTTCAATACCCAGGTGGGTGTTTATCACCCAGCATAAGTTTAAAGTTCAAGTGGATCAAAAATCAGACACTAAAGTGGATAAAGTGGATAAAATCAGACACTAAATCTATTAGAAGAAAAAGTGGAGAGAGCCTTGATGTCATTGGCACATAAGACAACTTTCTGAACAAAATACCAACACTACAGGATCTAAAATCAACAATCAATACATGGCACCTCATGAAACGGAAAACCTTCTGTACAGCAAAGGACACTGTCATCAGGATAAAACAGCAGCCTGCAGGCTGGGAAAAGATTTCTATGTTTAAATTTATTTTGCTTAAATTAAAAATTCCCAAGATTAATGTGAAAATGGAAGTGGCATGATATTTTTGTAAAAACACAAAAATGCTCATAAGAATAACGGGAGTGGCCCAGGCAGCCCTACTCTCTTGAATACCATCAACAAAGCTCACTGCACCCTCAAAAAAAATGTATCAATGAATAACAATTTTTAGCTCCTGTTAGTTTGTTGGTAATATTGGTTTGTGTGTGTGTGTGTGTCTTAATTTGGTTTTGTTAGTGGATATTTTGGTCTTGCAGCTTCTTCAGGGCTCCATTTGACAATACATATTGTTCAATTTTGACTTTATAGTGGAATATCTTATTTTCCTCATTTACGGTGTTTGAAGGTCTTGCTGGGTAAAGAAGTCTTAGCTAGAATCTGTTGTTTTATAAGATCTGCAGCACATCCATTCAAGCTCTTCTGGCTCATAGAGACTCCATTCACATGCCAGGTATAATTCTAATAGGTCTGTTTTTATATGTTGGTCTTTTTTTCTTTGCAGCTTTTAATATATTTTCTCTGTTAAGTGGTTTGTGTGGAAAGGGGGATTTTCTTTCTGTTCCAATCTATCGGTTTTTCTATATACATCTTGTATGTTTATAAGCATCTTTTTCTTTAGGTTAAAACTTTTTTTCTATGATTTTGTTGAAAATATCTCTTAGTTTTTTGAGCTGGGAATCTTTCTTTATCTTATTATTCATAGGTTTGATTGTTTCTTAGTGTCTCAGATTTCCTGGATGTTTTGTGACAGTAAATTTTTAATTTTAACATTTATTTATTTATTTTTTGACCAGCATGTCCATTTCTTCTCTCGAATCTTCCATGCCTGAAATTTTCTTATATTGTGTTGGTGAAGCTTGCCTTTGTAACTATTGTTCACATTCCTAAATTTTTCACTTCCAGTTTTCCCTCAGTTTTTGTTTTCTTTATTGCTTCTGTTTCCACTTTCATGTCTGGGTAAGTTCTACTTGTTTTGTACAATTATTTACATGGTTCTAATTTGGTTTCTTTAAGAAATTTATTTCTTTTCTCCGTTTTTTTTTTTTTTTTTGTGTGTGTGTGTGTGTGTGTTTTCCAGGATTTCTTTAAGGGACTTATTCATTGCCTGTTTAAGGACCGCTGTTATCGCCATATAGTTGATTTTAAGGTCTCTTGTTTAAGCTTCAGTTGTAATTTTGAGAACATGTTGTGGTAGAATAGTTGCATTCTGGTGGTGACATATTATCCTGGATACATATATATATATATATATATATATATATATATATATATATATATAGAGAGAGAGAGAGAGAGGCATCTGGCATCTAGTCATCTGACTTGGGGTGATTTTAGGTCTAGGAGATGATTTCTAGGTTTGTCTTTATTGGGTGGGAGTTTTGTTCCTTAGTTTCTGTTTACTCTTTGGATTTTCAGAGAGTGTGTTTGCTTGTTTTATGGTCTGCTTGGCTGGTGTGGTGATGGGGAATGCTTGCTGGTGTTGACGGCTGGTGGAAGGGGAGGGAAGGGTAGATATTCTTTGGGTTCCATGGGAGGCAGAGCGTTCAGGGAGGGGAAACTTCCAAGAGTGTTCTAAGTGCAGTGCTAAGGGCTACACTGAGAGTTGTGTCTGGGATTGGAGAGATTGGGAAGGTCTGTGCACAGTATTTTGGCAGGTACTGCCTGTGGTTGAGCAGAGGTGGTCCACCTGTTGTGTGTGCTGGGTCACAGCTATGACGTGGGTAGGGAAGGGCAGAGAGCATGCAGTTTTTGTAAATGCAGTGTGCATGCAGTTTTTGTCTGTCACACTTTTTCTTTTAGATGTTTTTCAGGACACAAATCTTGTATAGCATTTTTCTTCTGGAAATCAAAGCAATGAAGGGAAGCGCAAACCAGATCTTGTGCATATTTTCTGTTTAACAGCAAAAGTAAGCAATTTTGAATCTTCTATCCTGGCCATTTTCAATATAGAAAGTTTTTCTCTGAATTGGAGTGTTGGCTCTATTATTTACTTGGTCTTCTACTTTCAAATTAAAAGCACCATAGTTAAGATGAATTTTGAAAAGATGCAGGATATGTGATATAATATGTGGTTTTAAATCTTTGTTCATGTATGTTTGACGTATGCTTGTATATGCAGATCTGTGAGCCTATATATACTTATGCAAAGCCCAAAGGAAGACAACAGGTGTCTTGTTCTACATTTCTTTACCATTAGGCAGGGTCTCTCACAACCTAGAACTTATGCTTTAGCTAAGGCACCTGGTTCACAAGCTCAGTGAGGCTCTTGATTCTATGCCAGCAATTTCAGCTGCACATGGATGTATGTAGCCCCTCTCAGCTTTTTATTTATGTAGGTGGCGGGACCCTAAACTCATGCACAGCAAGTATTCAAACCCAGTGAGCCATCTCTCCAGTCCATAAATATTTGATATTGCTCTTTGTCCTTCTTTATAACACCCAAATAAGGTTCTAAAAATCCAGCTATGTAAAGCTTTTAAAATCTCACCATTTTATGGAGCTAATTTTCTAAAAGACATAAATGTGATGGACACAATTAATAAAGGTCATGTGCAGTACTTTCATCTTTTCAAAAATTATCTTAACTAGGACCTTTTACTTCTTTTTAATTTTTTTCTCATTTATTAATTTTATTCACTTTACATCCTTGCAGTCCCTTTCCTCCTCCCCTTCCACTCCCACCCTCTGTCCCTTCCCCCTCTTCCCTCCCTGTTTCCTCAGAAAAGGGAGAGCTCCCTTTCCCATCCACTCTAGCTCATCAATTTGCACCAGGACTGAAGTTGTCCTCTTCCCCTGTGTCCTGTCAAGGCAATCCCACCAGGGAAAACTGCTCTAAAAGCTAGCAAGTGAGTCATGTCCTATGCTGTTCCCACTTCCCTTATTAGAGTACCCACTTTAAACCTAAGCTGTTCATCTGCTACATCTTTTTAGGGGGCTTAGGTCCAGTTCATGCATGGTCCTTGCTTAAGACCAGGCTTCTACTTCTAAAGGAGAACATCAAATAAAGAATTTAGCTAAAGTCCAGTACTTTACTCTCCTAAAAATAATTCTTGTGAACAAAATTCATATATTGAACATCAGCATGTACAATAACACTGAGGAATACTTTAATCTAGCTCTCATGGCAAGACCATGATCAGAGCTCTGCTTCTCTCCCAGAATACCCTCAGTCTTCTCAACATTCAAAATTCATATTACTTATTGACCTCTACTCTCAGGCTGCACCTTTCAAAGTTCTGTTATGGACAAGTGTTGCCCAATACATGTTCCGAGCTTTCTAACTTTGTTAATCCAGAAAATCTTTATAAGCCAGTTACCAATGATGTTAGTACTTTGTGCAAAATGTTAACACAAATGCCTTCAGTGAACATCTGATGAGCTTCAGTACATGAATATAACTAGTGGTTTGATGGTATTATTCACCAATTATCGGCGTATCAGTGCACAGAACATTTGAAGATTTAGGAGGCATAGAGTTTGGATGACACCTTTAATTTTCTGTCATTATTATGGCATTTATTTATTTAGCTATTTATTTGGTATGTGTATTTGTTGTACATGTGTGTATGTGCTCGTATATATGCACACAGAAGCCAGAGAGGTGAGCATCATTTCTCTTCCTCTATCTCTCTCCTTCTTGCTGTTTCCATTTTGTGTGTGTGTGTGTGTGTGTGTGTAGTGAGAACTACACAGTAGTGTAGGAGAGCAGTTTCCTCAAAATTGAACATGTCCTCCATGAGTGAAGGGAAGACTAATGAGATTTACAACGTAAGGAAAACATCACATATCTAAAAAGGTGGACACTTTACTGAATCTAGATGCTTCCACCCCCCATGACATTTAGGGAATTTAAAGAGGAGGCAATTGCAACTGGGAAAGCTGTGAGGAGAGACAGAGCTTTAGACTTGTGGAGCTGCATTCAGGCTGGGTTGTTTTAATGAATCATCTCTCATGTTGGGGAAGGTTTTCTGGTAAGGCATCTGCTTTTGAGTCATCTAGCCCCATGAGTACTCTCCACTCACACCCATGTTCATGATTCTATTAAAAGCTCTTTGGACCAGCAAGTGGAATTTGTCTAGGGAATTTGACTAGCATTCTCTCTCTCTCTCTCTCTTTCTGTGTATGTGTGTACCTGTGTTTTTGTGTGTGTGTTTACTGCATATCCCTAAGAAAAGTCTTTCACACAATAAGTAGGAATAATTAATATATGTAGTATTCTTACTACCTAAAGATTAGGACAACATACTTTATTAAACTTCATTTACTTAAAAAGTCTAAAAAAATGGTAAAATTATTTTTGTCTCAAAGGTTTAGATAAAATGGTAATGTCCAAACTTCCATGCAAAACAATGCCAGATCTGATAATTTTGCTTTCATTCCAGTGACATCACATACAGCAGCACTTACAGAGAGCTTTTTCATTCTTCCGGTTTTTAAGCTCTTAAACAGCTCTGTAAATCACAACCCTAGAGAAGTTAGCTCCTATTCTGAGAATGCACTGTAACTGAAAGCAGAATCTAGTCCTGAGGCCTTCCGTTCTTGATTTTTCCTTAAAGTATGCAAGCTATTGCTGGAAGGCTCTTTCAATGTGTAGTGTGGCTTTCCACTGGTTTGAGAATATCCTTCATTCTCTAGTCACTTTGAAACCTGGGCTGTCAAAAGAAGAAAGAACAAAGTTTTATTTACTTCAAAATGCATTCAGTCACCCCACAAATATGAATCTCTGTATGTTGTTTTTATGAGGACTTCCTGGATGTAGCCGTAACTAAGCATCATAAAGCCATTCCCTGCCAGAAACATCATCATTCACAGGAGTTGATATAAAATTCTTAGGGTTATTTTAAGTGTTATTACTTTTGTAGGGACACAAATGCTTGTGGCATTTTGTACTTAGTAAGACATGCATTATTAAGAAAATGTGAACAAATATCAGAAACAAAGAGTTTAAGATTAAAAGACTGTCTGTGAATGGACTTCAGGTGTTCAATATACAGACCTGTAAGGATGAAAGAGGAGTCAGGTACTATAGTTCTGAATATGTTAGAATGCTAAGCACATGAGTTGTTGTTTGTTTGTTTTTCTCATTTCTATGACAAAAAATGACAGAAGCAACTGAAGAAAGTAAATCTTTATTTTGTGTCACAGTTTGATGGTACAATGCATCCTCTCAGGGACATCATTGTTGCAGACACTTGATGCTGGTTGGTTACATTGCAACCAGTCAGGAAGCAGAGAGACATGAATGCTGGTGCTCTGCTCACTTGCTAGTTTTCATCTATCCTGACATACCAGTCCATCAGTGCTCTTTCAAAATCCAGGGCGACTCTTCCTCTCTCAAATCTTTCTGGAGACACCCTCTTGGAGAAAAGTGTGCATCCTTGATGATCTATATTTCACTAAGTTGTCGATGGAGATTAAGCACCACAGAAAGAAGGTATATTCAAACCATCTCCCTACCCATTTCAGACATCAGAAATAGTCATGCCATATACCCCAAAATTTAGTCTACTAACTGAAAAATTAAAAAAAAAAAAACAACAACAACACTACCACTGTAAATTCATTACTAGAACAACTATATTTTGGCTCTTTGATTCTAAATCCTTATTAACCTCTTCTTTGCCTTCCCTAACAATATATGGGCACTTTCTCCTATTCCCTTTCCTGTTTACCTTCTGATTAGTGTGATAAATACCCTGACCAAACAGCTTAGGGGAGATAGGAGTTGCTTTTGTCTACCATTTTGAAGGTGGAGGTTTCATGGCAGCAGGCACAGGAGACAAGGCAGCCCAGAGCAAGAAGCCCTTGGTCACATTGTATCTATATTCGGGCATCTGAGAGTGAAAAAAAAAATTAGCCTCATTATAATGCCTCAAGGACTACTCCTATTTCCAGCTAAGATCCACCTCCTAGAAGTTCCACAACCTTCCAAATAGCACCAGTAGCTGTAGACCAAGTGATCAAATATGTGAGCATGTGTGGGACAGTTTCCTCCTCTTTGCCTCTAGGAGCTGATAGGGCCCTGATGAACAAACTTTTTCACTGTCATCTCTCAATGGTTCTTCCACTCATCCAGCCTGTCAAGACACATTCAAGTTGGTAGCTGCCCAAGGAATCTTTGAGGAAACCCCGCACATAATGACTGGCCTGCCACAGCCTGCCAGCAACAGCGGCAAGCTCTGCCCAGGGTCATCTGCATTCTACTTCCGGTTCGTATGCCACAGCCCAGTTCCCAGGCCTGAGCCGTTTCCAGGGAACCACACCAATCTGTGGACCATAGACCACCATGGATCAGGGAGCATCAGGAAAACCAGAAGACTGTAGCTATCTGAAACCATGAACTCTATCTACAACCGCAGAAATCTTCTACCATCAGAAACCCCCAGGCCTACTAATACCAGAGTCAACAAAATGGCTAGAGGTCAATGCAAAAACACCAGCAACAAAAACAAGGGCCATATAATACCACCAAAACATAGCTATCTTACCACAGGAAGTCCTGAGGATACCATCACATGGGAAGACCAAGAAAACGATCTTAAATCTGAGGTTATGAAAATGCTAGAGGTCTTACAAGAAGAAACTAAATCCATTAAAAAAAAAAACTGCAGAAAAACAAAAACAAACAGGTGAAGAAATTTCTTAAAGAAACACCAGAAAATAAAATTAAATAGGTGAAGGAATTGAGTAAATTACTTAAAAGAATTTAAAAAAAAATGGGAGAAGGAAATGAATATAACTGTCTTGGACCTAAAAGTGAAAATAGAAATGATTAAGAAAACACAATCTGAGGCAATCCTGGCGATAAAAAACCAAGGGAAGAAAACAGAAACTACAGACACAAGCATTACTAACAGAATTCAAGAGATGGAAGGCAGACTCTCAGGTGTAGAAGATACAACTGAAGATATCAATACATTAGTCAAAGAAAATATTAAATCTAAAAATTCCTTACCAAAAATAAAATCCAAGAAATCTTGGAAAATATGAAAAGACCAAACCTAAGAATAATAGGAATAGAAGAAAAAGACCCCAAGCTCAGAGGCCCAGAAAATATTTTCAATAAAATCATAGAAGAAAACTCTTCAATCTAAAGAAACGCCTATTAAGGTACAAGAACATAACTGGATGTCTACATGTAGAAAAATGCAAATAGATCCATACTTATCACCCTGCACAAAACTAAAGTCCAAGTGGAACAAAGACCTCAATATAAAACCAGGCACACTAAATTGGCTAGAAGAAAAAGTGGGGAAAACCCTAGAACTCATTGGTATAGGAGACAACTTCCTGAACAGAACACCAACAGCACAGGCTCTAAGAGCAACAATCAATAAATGGGACCTCAGGAAACTGAAAAGCTTCTGTAAAGTAAAGGACACCATCATCGAAACAAAATGACTGCCTACAGATTGGGAAAGAATCTTCACTAATCCTTTATCTGACAGTGGACTCATATCCACTATATATAAAGAACTAAAGAAGCTGAAAAGTAGTAAATCCAGTAATCCACTTAAAAAATGGGGAACAGAGCTAAACAGAGAATTCTCAGTAAAGGAATATCAAATGGCAGAGAAGCACTTAAAGAAATGCTCAACCTCATTAGTCATTAGGGAAATGCAAATCAAAACAACCCTGAGATTTCACCTCACACCCATGAGAATGGCCAAGATCAAAAACTCAAGTGACAACACATGCTGGAGAGGTTGTGGAGAAAGGGGAACCCTTCTCCACTGCTGGTGGGAATGTAAACTTGTACAACCACTCTGGAAATCAATCTGGCGCTTTTTCAGACAACTAGGAATAGCGCTTCCTCAAGATCCAGCCATACCACTCCTAGGAATATATCCAAAAGAGGCTCAATTACACAGTAAGAACATTTGCTCAACCATATTTGTAACAGCTTTATTTGTAATAGCCAGAAGCTGGAAACAGCCCAGATGGCACTCAACTGAAGAATGCATGCAGAAATTGTGGTACATCTACACAATGAGGTATTACTCAGCAGTGAAAAATAAGGAAATCATGAAATTTGCAGGTAAATGGTGGGAACTGGAAAGGATCATCCCGAGAGAGCTGTCCCAGAAGCAGAACGACACACACGGTATATACTCACTCATATAGACATATAACATAGGATAAACCTATTAAAATCTGTACATCTAAAGAAACTAATCAAGAGACAGTACCATAACTAAAATGCTCAATCCCCATCCTGAAAGGTAATGAGGATGGACATCAGAAGAAGAAGAAAAAAGGAAACAAGTTAGGAACCTGACACAGAGGGCCTTTGAAAGGCTCTGCCCTGGAGACTATCAAGCAGAAGCTGAGACTTATGGCCAACTGTTGGGCAGAGTGCATGGAATCTTATGTAAGAAGTGGGAAATAGTAAAATCTGGAGAGGACAGGAACCCCACGAGGAGAGCAACAGAACAAGAAAATTTGAACACAGGGAACTTCTCAGAGACTCATACTCCAACCAAGTACCAGACATGGAAATAACCTAGAACCCCTGCACAGATGTAACCCATGACAGTTTAGTGTCCAAGTGTGTTACATAGTAATGGGAAGAGGGACTGCCTATGACACAATCTGATTGGCCTGCTCTTTGATCACCTCCCCCTGAGGGGGGAGCAGCCTTACCAGGCCACAGAAGATGACAATGCAACCACTCCTGATGAGATCTGATAGACTAAGATCAGAAGGAAGGAGAGGAGGACCTCCCCTATCAGTGGACTTGGGGAGGGGCATGCATGAAGAAGGGGAAGGGAGGGTGGGATCAGGAGGTGGAGGGAAGGGCTTATGGGGGGATACAAAGTGAATAAAGTGTAATTAATAAAAGAGAAGAAAAGAAGTACAAGTGACAACACATGCTGGAAAGGATGTGCACTCATCGATTGCTTGTCAGAGTGCAAAATTGCATAACCACTTTGAAAATCAATCTGGAGCTTTCTTAGAAAAGTGTAAATAGCTCTAAAGCAAGACCTAACTATACCATTCCTGTCCATATACCCAAAAGATGCTCCACTATTCAACAAGGACATTTGTTCAGCTCTGTCCATAGCAGCTTTATTAGTAATATCCAGAATCTGGAAAGAACCTAGATGTCCCTCAACTGAAGAATGGAGACAGAAATTGTGGTACTTTTACAGAATGGATTGCTACTCTACTATTAAAAACAAGGAAATCATGCAAATTGAGTTCAAATGTATGGAACTAGAAAAGGTTCTGCGTGAGATAACCCTGAAGCAGAAAGACACAGACAGTATATGCTCACTTAGAAGTGGATGTTAGCCATATACTGTAAGATAAACATCCTAAAATCTAGAGACGTAAGAAAGCTAAACAAGGATGACTGTATGGTGGATGCTTAATTCTCATTCAGGAGATCAAACAGGATAGATATCAGAAGTGAAAAAAGAAAAGGAACAGGTCAGGAGCCTACCACAGATAGCCTCTGAAAGACTCCACCCAGCAGGGAATCAAAACAGATATGGGGATACACAGCCAAACTTTGAGTAGAGTGTAGGAAGTCTTATGGAAATATGGGGGCAGGAAGGAAAAAGGACCAGGAAGGTACAGTAACTCCACAAGGAGACCAACCACCCCCCACAAAAGCAGGGCACATAGGAGTCTGCAGAGACTGATGATGCACCAACAAAAGACCACATATGGAGAGGGTCTAGACTCCATACTCATATGTAGCCCATAGGCAGCTCAGTCTCCATGTGGGTGTCATAGTAAGGAGAGAAGGGACTGTCTCTAACATTAACTCCACTGCCTGCTCTTTGATCATTTCCCCCTGGAGGTATGGACTTACCAGGCCACAGAGGAAGAGGATCCAGGCAGTCCTGATGCGACTTTATAAGCGAGGGTCAGATAGGAGAGGAGGACTCCACCTTTTCAATGGACAAGGGGATGGATATAGGGGCAAAGAGAAAGGGAGGGTGGAATCAGGAGGAGGTGAGGGAGAGAGCTACAATCGGGATACAAAATGAATAAACTGTTCATTTAGGTGTCATCCACCCAAAGAGCATCAGACCTGTCCGATACCTTTTTCTCAGAGGCGGGACCTGGGGCATCAACCCGCATGCAATCAGACATGCTCTTCTCTGGGTCCAAAGCGGCTGACCCTGAGTGCAGTGCTTAGCCTCGCATCCTGAGCGTATCATTTTAGCTTTTTATGGTATCCAACCATGCTTGGGGAGAATGTCCTGCTTCAATGGCTGTAAAGGCCTGAATGATCATGGCTGCATCACACTGTTGTGAGACTCTAATCTTGCATATATACCACAGGCAAACCAAGGAGACCAACACCAGAAGGCCTGCTAACATTCCCATGCCCGCCCATTCCTTCAGATGATTCATGGCTGCAGCAATCCATGTTGATAATCCTGTGGCTAGTCCTGCGTCCACTCTGGTAGAATTTACTGTGACAATGGCCACTCTCAGCTGCTCCATCGTAGTATCGAATTCTCCAGTGCAATTACCTAAAATATAGCTCGACAATTGTTTAGACAGATTTGCAGCACAGGAAAAATTCTCATGTTGTATGCTAGTGACACAAAGTCCAGCATACTTTCATTGACAGCCAGGTTGAGCGATTTGCCATAGGGTATCAATTTGCTCCTGCAAGAGGTCAATCCTCTGATAGAACACCATCAAGCTTCCTTTTAGTTGAGCATTAATTCCTTTATGTACAACTAAGGCATGAGCTACATTGGCTAAATGATTATTCAGGGTCTGAGCAGTCTGCCCAGTATGACTCATGGCTAATGCCCTGGTGGTAGCTCCAACAGCCGTCAATGAGATGGTAGTAACAATGGTGGCTGTAGTTCCAAGATCCCTTTTCTGTCTGAAGAGAGTCATAGCGTGAGGGGCATCAATGGGCACAGGCACCCAGTGAGGCATGCGAGTAACCAGGGCATACCTAAATTTACTAGCATTCCAGCATTGGGCAAAAAAGCAAGTATCATTATCACAATTACTTGGCTCTATCTGGCTAATAATGAATAAAAATGGGGGATATAGACAAACAGGTGTGGGCTTATAGGAAATATTATGAGAAGCCTGTAAAAAAATCAATAAAATAAAAAAATTAAAAATAAAGGGGAAAAATAATGACAAAATAAAACCATTTCTTTGCCTTCTCTAATTTCCTAAATGACCTGTTTCAGTTTATTAACTCACTTTAGATATATATTGATCAATGTGTACCTCTTCAATGATCTCATGGCCAAATGCTGTCATCTACCCTGCAACTTATTGGGTTGGGTTGAGTGGATATATTTGTAGCAGTTACTTGGAAGCTTTCCACTGTGCTCTTAAGAGATCGCTTGTCTTTAAATATCTTTTTTTTTTTTTTCCACACATCAGCTTATATGTTAATGTGGTGTAAGGTGGAAGGATCATACTTTAGTGAGTGCTGTCTTTTTAAGCTTTCAATATTCTCATTTTCATTTATGGGAAATTTACGCAGAATTTTTTAATGGCATGCTTCAGTATAATATGATCTATGGATCAGTATGTAGTTTACTTAAATTAATAATAGTTAGAAATTTTGAATCCCAGTTAATTAAATATGATTTACACACTGTTTTCTGCATCATACTATGTGAAGCTTTTTTCATAAATACAAAAGCCATACAGAACTAAAGGCAGAATAAAAGTGAAACCTAGAGCCTAGAAAAATGGCTTAGTGGCTAAAGTGCAATGACTTGACTGTAAGTTTTGTTAATATTGTTCTTGTCCATACATAGTCATGTAATATGAGCTTGAAAGAGTATAATTCATATAGTTAAAATACAAGCTCAAACTCCTACCAATTATTCCACCACTGAAATCAATAATCTCTACAGTTGCATTTAATAGCCTTTCATTCATTAAAATAATCAAAATTTATGTTGTGGTTAACAGAAAAGGAAGAATTTTATGAAGCTGCTGAGGATGCCCTCAATATCAGACTCATTTCTCCAATTCTGAAGTGGTGTTAATTGTCACCCTTGTAACACATGTGGTTAATGAGGCTTTACATGTCTAAAGTCAAATTGCTCCTGTGGGAAACTATGACATAACAGATAAAGAATTGGCATGTACCACTGCTTTGCATGTGCCCAGGAAGGAGAGGCAGTGTTGAAGAGTGGAAAATCTCTGAACCATAGGCATCATTTCCATGATTGAGTGTGTATCTCCACGACTTGACTATGTTTACACATCTATTACACTGAAGTATTCATTCAGTGCTCCTCAGTGTTGTTCATAGACATGATTAGCTGGGCACATTGCTCTTTTATGATGACGGAAAATTCAAAAATTGAAGCTTTAAATACACAAGCAACCACACCAGGATTAGATGTGGTGGTGAAAGAAAATGTGTTTAGTGCCCTGAGAGAACAATGATTACTTCGTGAAGACAAGGAATGCTTCTCCCCACTCTCTATAGAAAGAAAGTCAACATGGAAGCACCCTTCAGATGAGGCTTATAAGGAGAGGTGCAGTGTTGTGATGTGAGCAGGAAGAGGAAGTCTTCAGGTCTGAGTAATAGCAACGTGTAGAAATATACATCTGTGACAGGGCTCCTGAAGAGAAAATATGCTTCAGTACTGGACTATGAAGGGAGTTACTGCATCATGGCCGTGGGCAAACATAATGAGACACTAAATGGGGAAATGGATAGTCAAAAGATTCACTTCCAAGGAACTATAGGGGTTTGCAGATTTTCACTCAGATTTTTTTTTTGGATGGGTGTAAATTATGTATCACATAACTTAAACTAATAGATGAAATCATAAAGAGGATAAAAGATAGAGTCATGGTTATCATTAAAGATTTTGGGGGTTTGGGAAGCAGATACAAGAAAAAGGTAGAAGGTAACACCACACAGCATATTGCTTCTCCAATCTGAAGAGAGATTACAGAAAGGGATGGCTTGATCTTGGGGAAAACAGCAGCCAGCTAGAGAGTTCTGTCATCTAAAAATATCTTGCTTGTGAAAAAGAAATCAAAAGGGATAGAGCCAAGTAATTGTGGTAATGATACTTGCTTTTTTGCCCAATGCCGGAATGCTAGTGAATTTAGGTATGCCCTGGTTACTCGCATGCCTCACTGGGTGCCTGTGCCCATTGATGCCCCTCACACTATGACTCTCTTCAGACAGAAAAGGGATCTTGGAATCACAGCCGCCATTGTTACTGCCATCTCATTGGCGGCTGTTGGAGCTACCACTGAGGCATTAGCCATGAGTCATACTATGCAGACTGCTCAGAGCCTAAATAATCTTTTAGCCAATGTAGTTCATGCCTTAGTTGTACATAAAGGAATTAATGCTCAACTAAAAGGAGACTTGATGGTGTTCAATCAGAGGATTGACCTCGTGCAGGAGCAAATTTATACCCTATGGCAAATCGCTCAACTTGGCTGTCAATGAAAGTATGCTGGACTTTGTGTCACTAGCATACAACATGAGAATTTTTCCTGTGCTGCAAATCTTCAAAAGACATAAAAAAATTCTTCTAACTCAAGAGCACCATTACCACAACTATGGCTGCTGCCACTACCATCTGCATCTTCCTCTCATAGCTTCATTTTAAAATGTTTTCAATAAGCATTTTTACAAAGAAGCACATTTTAATAACTGATCCGCATCTTACACAAATGCATAATGCCACCAACCATCTAATTCTAAGTTACAGGGAAATGCCCTTTGGCATCTGGTATCACAAAGAATACATAATAAATAAATAAATGATAGTAAATGTTTGGCTAATGTAACTCTTCAATTCTAAAATATTCCTCATAGACTAATGTGTTTCCAATTATTTGGATCTAGGTGGGAGCATGATTCCTGGAGGCCCTGGAATTACTGCATGAAATCTACATGATGGCTATAAGACATAAATTAGGGTGATTGGTTCCTAAATTAGCTCATCATCCTGGCCCACCAACAATTGAGGGGCCACTTCACACATGGTTCTCAGTATTTAAATAATGTTCTCTAAACTTGTTAATTGGGGAGACTGAGGAGATGGCTTTGTTGGTCAAGTGATTGCTGGGAAAACATGAGAGCCTGAGTGTGGGTCTCCAAAACTCAGGAAAAATAAGCAAGGTGTGATGGCTTCTGTTCATAACGCCAATCCAGCAATGGTTGTGGTGGGGATGGATGGAACCTCCAGACTTCCAGCCAGTCTAGACAACAGTGAGCTCCAAGATTAGTGAGAGACTTTGTCACAAAAGTTAGCTACCTGAGCTGAGAAAAACACTGGATGTGATCCTGTGTCTGCCCCATGTACCTGCATAGGCAAATGCACACACATGTATACATACACACTCATTCAAGTAAAATATATAAATGAATGCAATTTAATATTAAAATAAATATAAAAGAATTTAAATGTTAGTCAAGTTTCCTACTTCCTCATGAAACTTTGTTTTCTTTTTGTTTTGTTTTTTAATTAGGTAGAGAACTCCTTGAGGCATATGTGGGTTACCCTCATGATGCCGCTATTTTATTGGCTTCTTTGTCTACCTTCCCAAGTCCATGGTGAAGCCTCCAGGGTCTTCCATATCTCTATATTCATTGGCTATTTGGTACACACTAAAGATATATGAGTAAGCCAGTGTGTGAAGGAGTATTGAGTGAAGGCAGATGGTAGCTTGTGTGGTTTTAATACACATCTTGGAAAGAATATTGCAGCATCTATGCTGAATCATGAACCATATACCTAGCCAAGGAAGACTATTCAAGACAGAAATGATGTCCACACTTGCAAGAGTTTTGGGTCTATCCTACAACAGAACTAACATAGATTTCCATTTAGGTTACTATTTTATCTATTGTGTGAAATTTTGATACATGTAATCAACGTGCTTTGTTCATATCCACCCGTTACCATCTCCAAATTCCTTAGGATCCTCCAACACAGATGTGTTCCAACTTCATCATATTTTCTTTTTATAACCCACCTGAGTTCAATTAGTGTTGTCCATATGTCCATGGTACATGGGAAACATAACAGTGGCCTCTCTGTGCCCCATCAAAGAACAGTGACTCTTCCCCTCTCAGCAGCCATCAACTGCCAGCAGCTCCTCAGATATGGGTGCAGCCTCAAGTAACAAGTGGGGGAAAACTTAGGGAAAGTAAAATCTATGCACATTTTGGGTGTGAGTGTAAAGCAGGGCAGCCACATGGGAAATCAGTATGGAAGTTTCTGAAAAACTTCACCTCTTCTAGGCATGACCCCAAGATTATCTTACTACAGACATACTTGCACAGCCATGTTCACTGCTGCTCTGTTCACAGCAGGAAGGAAAACAGGTTTTCTGCTTTGCTAACACCATGCTGCCCACATAGTGTAATCCTAGATTACCAGAGTGATCTATGACTTCCAGCCAGGATGTTCAACTATGTAATTGCAAGTATTGGAAAAGAAATGAAGTCTTAAACACTGCAGTATATTTATTTAAATGTCCCTGTTTGTTTATTCCAGAGATGGTGCTGCCAAAAGGTGCATGCACAGTCTTCCTTCATTTCCTCTGTTAAAGTCTACTAAGCTCAGTTCTTTTTTTATTTTCATTTGATGATATATCCATCTCTCCATAAATATTTAAATAGGTATATTCCTCTTTCTCTCTTTTTATTTATCTAATTACTTATATGGTCTAAACTAGCCTTATTTCAAACTACTTTTTCTTTACAGAATACAAACCCAGAAATATCAAATGTGCTTCACAAGATAAGTTCTCAAGATCTGGTTACATAGACTCTAGTTTCTTTTCCTCATCAGGTTTGTCTTATAGGATCCACTTGCAGATTTGCATGGCAATTTTTTTTTTAAAGTTAAGGGTAGATTAAAAGTGAGTGTAAACAAAGATGAGGATATCTACAGTGTGTTATCAAGACTTAAGCAAACACTGACCACTTGGGATTTGGGAGACAGCCCAGTGGGTGAAAGCATGAAGAACTGGGTGTGAATGACTAGTGTGTTCACACTAGAAAGGCATAGCACATGGCTACATGTACCTATAACCCCTGAATTCTGGGATCTTCTTGGCCAGTTCTTCCAACCCAATCAGTGTTTCTAGCTCAATATGTCAAAAGAACAAAGAACAACAATAAAGGAAAACTGTTGAAATGCTCCTTAGGACTCCACAAACACATGCACAGGAGGGCCCAGACACACAGTCACATGCATGCAACACACAGCCACACAGACACAGAAAAAAGTTAACTGTCCGCAGAATGATTAATTTTCTGTTTTCACCCAGTATGTAACATAGATACTGAAAATAACCAAGAGTAGATTAAGCAGGAAGATAGTTTGGGCTTTATTTTAAGTTTTGCTTTATTCTAATTTAATTACAAATCTATTTTTCATGATTTTACACAAAATAACGTACCAAAAATGGACAGAATACCAGAATTACACAGGATACAAACTTCTGAACATGTTTGAGAGGGGGCTGGATGAGTTGAAGTGGAAAGGCTCTTTTTAAATGTGGTTGGTATCAGTCAAGGTGCTTTGGTTTAAAAATGATAAGCAAGAAACAGGAAACCAACACCAGCATTCATCTCTCCCTGATGCCTAAATGGAGACACAATGTGATCAGCTGTCTCAAGCTCCAATTGCTGTTTTTCATTCACAATCATTTTCAACATTATATTGTACACAATTTTGTGTGCACATAATATTAAGTACAGTTATACAAATATACATACACACACACCCATACATATATATGAAAAGGAGGCGACTGACTTGTTGCTCTCTTGACAAAAAGCATACCTAAAGGGGAAAGGTCGCCATGCTGGACTAGAACTAAAGGGGCTCTTCCTGGTCAGACAGGAGCTGATCTTAGTAGCCAACACTTTATAACTTCCTAAAGCAGAGGAAGGGTCAAAATTGTGTGAAGAAATTCCAAGTTACAGGTAAAAAACTGAAAACACCTCTGTAAGCTGAAAAATGGGAGCTTGGTCAAAGCATAGAACAAGAAACAGAGATCATACACAGAAGGGAATGGACCCTTTGATCAGGCAATAAATTATACTTTTATGTTGAATACAAAGGGAACCAAATATAAAACACCATAGATATAATTACTTTACAACTGATAGTTTAAAAGAAAAAAAAACACACACAAAAATAAAGACACATGATTCAGAGCTTTTGGACTTTAAATAATGCTATTTTACATTGCTTAAGGGTGAAGGCAAAAGGGGATG
Organism: Meriones unguiculatus; assembly: GCF_030254825.1. Taxonomy (NCBI): domain Eukaryota; kingdom Metazoa; phylum Chordata; class Mammalia; order Rodentia; family Muridae; genus Meriones; species Meriones unguiculatus. The sequence continues at coordinate 57,778,291 of NC_083365.1, read as the reverse complement.
ACTTGACTGAGATGGACACATTGACATTTAAGAATATTGCCAGGTTGGCAACCCTTATCTTCGTAATCATAATCACTTTCTGTGCGTTCTTAAAGCAAAATATTTTAGAAAAGATTTCAGGAAAATTTATGATTGAAAATGAAAAAGAAAAGAAGGGATTCTGGGGTGGAGCCTGGAGTGCAGTTCACCCTGAAATCTGCAAAGACAATGGAAGCATAGTGCCACATGGTAACCAGCCATGGGGCAGAAGGCAAGTTAGCACAAATGAGTTATTTTAAGTTATGAGCTAGTCAGAGAAGAGCCTAGCTAAATGGTCTAGGTATTTGTAAAATAATAATTGAGTCATTATTATGGGAGAGCAGGGACAAAAGAAAAAAACCCCGGGAGGGGAGAAGGGAGGGCCTTATGGGGGGATACAAAGTGAATAAACTGTAATTAATAAAAATAAATAAATGTAATTATAAAAAACTATTACAACATAGAACTGGTTTTATTATTTCTAATGAAATTCACTAGAAATTAAATTAGACATGAATACAGCAATTAGGCAATAATACAAATATAGCAACAAAAAGCAGAAAAGCAGAGAGCCAGAAGATAAGGTTGGCAAGGTGAATATTTCCACCAAGTGTTGTGAAATAAGGTCTTGCGTCTAACCTCACTTCTGAAGATGTGTGCTCTTCTCTTTTTGAGAATTAGTCTCTATGAGATGAGATGCATTCAAATTCTTCAACTTTCTGAGTGATGGAACCTAATCTTCTCTGCAGCTTATAGTTGTCTTTCTTTGCCTGTAGGCTACATTTCTGGAAAAGAAATCAACTGAATTAAAAGGAGACAGACACTTATAAACCTATCTGTTCCCTTGGAAAATTATAGTAAGAGCACTATTAAATCCAGCAAGGAGGGAATGAAAGCCTAAGACATTGTTCTGAGGTTAGTTTGATCCACTGATGCATAAGGGTTTTTCCTGTGGTTTTCATCTTGATAGTCAGCTGGGTGTCTGTTAGAATCATTGTGGAATTAGGTATATCTATTAACATTCTTCCAGAAGAATGTGAACAGGAAACACCCCTTTAAATATAGGGAGCACTATCCCATGGGTTATTGTCCCAGAATAAATGAAAAAAAGAAAAATAAAACAAGCTGAGGGCCAGCATGGCAACTCTATGCTTTCTGACTGCAAAGTTAAATGACCAGCTGCCTCACACTCCTGCTACCTGGCTTCCCTCTTCATAGTGGACAGACCCCTGCAACTATAAGTCTGATTCAACCACTCCTTCTTAAAGCTGCTTTTGTCATTTTTTTTTATTGTGTCATAGCCACAAGACAGCTAATGTGGGGTTATTTGGTATTCTTACCTACATGAAGTTCATCACGTCTACTTTTTGTTATTGCTATGGAGATGTAATAAGGCATTTAACAATGAGAAAGCACATAGCAAGTGATTAAGGAGTTGCTACTGTCAATGACTTATTATTGTTCTCTCTCTAAAGAAGTGGGTGGATGGCCTTCCTTTTCATTGTAATTCCTTTGAAAGCCTTTGATACCAAAGCCAGACTGAAAAGCCTGTACACTGTACAGTATAACCTGGTTCTTTTGAGAGGAATGTTCCCCAAGAATTGATGCCCTTCTTGGCACAGTTCCTTGCAAATGGTGTTCCTGGTTGTCTCCTATTCTCAGTGACCCAACCTTCACCACCACCCTAACACTTTGTGAAGTTTTCTATGCCTGCATTTTAGTTAAACACGCACTTGCTCAAGCCTACAGTTCCACTTTCCCATATGTTTCCTGTCAAGATTCTTGAGATTTTAGTATGGGTTACACTTTGCTCTTAATTATGGACAACTGTGGGATAATTAACCTCTGCAAGTATCCCAGGAGGTTAGAGAGCCTACAGCCAGGGCAGCAGCAGCATTTCATCTGGCATAAATGATAAGCTCTGCATTGATTTACCATTCCACTTCCCACAGGGCAATTTCCTTACAGGCTCCTTGTAGAAGAGATAACAGAGGCAATCATGTTTACACTGTTCACACCATGAATGAGTAAAATGGTCACTTTGTTTTAACTCTGTTCCAATGACTAGAATAAACTGGAAATAAACTAAAAAAATATTGACGAATATATGAATGTATGGAAATGAATTTAATTAACATAAAAAGGGGTTTGTTTAGGGTTGCTAACCATGCTTCAAGTGCATGATTGGACCCTGATGCCTTAAGCAGGAAGTGTATACAAGGAGCTAGATGATGGACTTGAGCCTTCAAGCCATCCATTTTTTTTAAAGTAACTTTTATTCGCCCGATTTAGTTGTCATTTTGGAGGCTTACTGGCTCTGTCTGCTAACCTAGACCTAGACCTGGAAGCTTCTATCCTTCTGTGCAATCTAATCTATGCCTAGAATGTTTTCAGACTCCAAGACTTACTGCTGAATAAGCTAACCCTTTCTAATTCTTTCTGACCTCTTCCTAGCTCGTTCAACTCAAACTCCTATCCAAGATGCCTGATTCGATCTAGTTTCTCTCAGTTCCTTACTGAATATCTCTGCTTGCCATCATATTAACTTTGTCAATATGTTCTAATCTTCTGGCTCCTTCTCATTCTCTGGCTCCTTCTGTCTTCACCTGTGGGTCTAGTTTGTTCTTTCGTCAGCTAGTCTCTATAAAACTCTCTGGGAGAAACTGCCTCTGGATTACACCAACTGACCTGCTACGAATTCAGCTGCACTGCATTGCCTTTTAACTCAGTGACTCAACCTTCAACAGAATTTACTAGACCTCAGACCTGCATACTTATCTCCAGAGTACTGGGATTAAACACATAAAACACTAGGCCTGGACCTAAGCTTTTCTTTACCAGAAATTGCTCTATATCAGGGTGGACTTGAACTCAGAGATCCTCTTAACTCCATTTGTTAAAATTAAGGGCATGCCTGTATTCTAGCCAGATCACACAGACCTAGATGGTCTTTGGATGGGATCTCTTGCTAGAGCAGCCATGTTCAGAATAAAAATTCCTCCACAAATTCCTCTCTCTCTCTTCTCTCTCTTTCTCCCTATGTGTGTGTGTGGGGGTGTTTGTGTGTGGATGTATTTATGTTTGTTTTAAGAACAGGTTTCAAGTATCATAGGCTGGCTTTGAATTGGCTTTGTGAGAATGAACTTGAACATTCGATCTTCCTGCCTTCGCCTCACGCATTAGAGATGGAAAGTGTGTGCCACCACACTCAGGTTTTAGGCTTCTAGGAATGGAACCCAGGGCTTCATACACACTCACTGTCACTGTCAATAGAGCCACATATGCTATTTTTACAGATTTCATATCCAACCTAGGAATAAGAGAACTGTATTTTCAAGCTTCTGCCTAGCAAATTCCTCTACATATTACAATATGTTTTTATAATTAATGGCTTTCTCCTGTGTGCACATGCATATGTGTGTATGATGTACTTTATTTTATAATTTTGATTTATTCCCTTCTGCTTGCTTCATTAAAGTCATGTCATATAATATTGTATCTTTGATTAGAACTGCTTTACAAAAAGTACTTGAATTGTTATATAGTTTGGGATGGTTAATGTGGATGATGTGGCATTTCTTGGAAAGTTTAAATAGGGGAGAAGCACCTTCTTCAGAGTGGCCAGCATCTTGCAGAGATGGCCCAGAAGACAGACTTCTGAGAAAAAGAAGTGCTGCTTACCCACCAGTCTTCATCTCCTGGCAGTGAGTGTGTTTATCCCATTATTGATGCTGTAGCCACTGCCATCCTTGTCCTTAACTGACCCCAGAATGCAGATTCTTAGCCTTCCAGTATGGACTGAATTCTGGTAGCTGCCTGGAAACTCTTCAAGACCTTGGGGGTAGATTGATACTCTGATGCATCTCATGCCATGCACCAACCAGCTACAGGGTCTCAGCTTCTCTATAGTGAAGGTAATATTTTTGGACTATCAAGACACTATCATGTAAGCCAAGCTATCTAATCCTCTTTTATAACACATATCTAAGGCCAGCTAGATGGCTTGGGAGATGAACACCCTTGCTGAGGTAGCAAGTTACCCTTGCCTGGTAGCTCTAGAGTTTGTTCTCCAGGACCTACATTTGGAAGGAGAAAACCAACTTCTGCAAATCATCTTCTGACTTCCACATGCATGCCATGACATGCATGCATAAAATACACATTTATTCTGTCAATGCTGTTCCTCCAGAGAATTCTGCCTAATGAACCATGGAACATTATGTATGTAACAAAATGTCAGAACTGTTAGATTCAAGAGTATGTGTGGCCCTAAATATTGAAGAATACAAGTCCAACTACATTTTCCTTTCAGAAGAGTTGGTGGCCACATTCCCTTCAGTGTTCTTATGTATAACAAGGGTCATTAAAATCCCTGTTTCCCCAGATTTCACTTCATCTTCACTTCTGTATAGAGGGTAAGGTCTTCCCAAGTAAGGTAGTTTGTTTGGGCCTCACACTGTTTGTGCAGATAGGCTGCTAGTCTTCTGCTGCTTCTTGATCTGCTGAAGCAAGAACTGCAGAAACCCTCTGTTAAATACCATCAAATATTGATGATATGCTTTCTTGCTTAAATGGTGTCTGTGGGTCAAGAATCAGCTTTGCTTGGTATGCCATTTAGTGAGCTTCTTATAATCAAGAATGTAATCATTATACCAAGGCTGGTAGTGCAGAGTCTACTTTTAATTTGCTGTCTGCACAACCAGGCTCCAGATGTTTCAGGGCAGTTATATTGTCAATGAGCAACTTTCCCAATTGAGAATTTTATTCTGGAATGCTTATAAAAGCATTTTTTTCTCACTGATTCTTATTCCATCTCTTTTCATAGTCACATATATATGTATACATATTCATATATATATATACATGCACTGTGTGTGTCTTTTTGTGTGTGTACAGGCATGTGTGTGAGAGTATGTGTGTGTGTGTTCACTGAATACCAATAAGTGAGTCTTGCAGGAATTTTACATAACCGTGTCTCTGTAGAAATTACTGTAGACTTGGAAATGTGGTTCTGAATATGCTGCCATCTTGGATTTGCCTGGCACTTGAACTTCTTGCAGGTTTCCAAATTTGCAGTATTACAGTTTCCGCTTGTTCTGCCTAATTAAGATGATGATGGTGATATCCACAGGTATTGTTCTACATGTGTAAACATTGTGGCCTGATGGAATCTGCGTATGACAACCTCAGGTGCATTTTAGGACACTTTTCGTTCCTGTAGCACCCCAGATTCCATGTGTCTTGGTTTTTCTTGTTGTTGTTTTATCTCCTTCTACTCTCAACCTTGTCACTATAGAAATGTGATGGCTTGAAAGACAGATGTACCCCATGGTGTCATGTGTGTCAACACATGGTCAACATGGCAGTTCTGCTTGGACAGGTTATGGTATCTTTGTGAGGTTAGGCTTTGCTGGAGGAAGTATGTCAATGTGAGTGGGTATTATGGGGTTGCTGCTTTGCCCCACTTCCTATGATTTTTTTTTCTGTCTCTTCTGTGTGATAGAAAAAAAAAATGTGGTCAATTAGCTTCCAGCTCCTGCCATCATACAATGCCTTCCCTGACATTACAGACTCTATCCCTCTGGAACCAAAAACAAAGAGAGACTTGTTTTCTATGACTTGGTTTGATCCTGTCATTTAATCACAGCAACAGAGAATCAAACTAGAATACCCACCAAGATAAGCATTCTGGCTTCATTGAATGTATGTACACCCAAACACACAAACAGACACACTCATACATGTATACACATGCCCAGATGCATGCAGGCACACATACACAGAAACATACACACACACACACATTTTTCACACACATACAGACATTTCTCCAGAGAAGAATATTTTCCGTTAATCCTGTGAGTCATTTTATTTAAGAAGAAATATTTTTATAACATGTGCTTTTGCAGGAATGTATTAATACACATAAGTGTCTACTTAAGACTAAGTGTGGAAAGATAATTATTTTACCCATTAAATGTTATCAAAGAATTTTATTATTTCATTGCTCTTTCTCATATTTCTGTGGGCACATGGTTAAAACAGAGCATTGAAAGCAAAGGCATCACAAACACAGCTCAAGTCAATGGCATATTTTCTTTAATTGGCGCTTATCCCTGTATAAACAATCTTCTTGATAGGTGATTTTGCTTTCCTTTCCAACATTAAATAACTATGTTGTTCTCAGTTCCCCTCACTGCATTCATTTGTCTGGTAAGCTCTTTTGTATATTAAATGCTAACAGAAAGCTCCACTTGCCCTAAAATTTGATAGATTTTGATCCCCAGATACAAAGTATTTGTTTCTACTGCACATGACCACAAAAAGGACGGTTAAGTTTCTCATAAAATAGTGCCTGCACACACCTCAATTTCAACACAGTGGCTGAGCATGGGATGAAGTAAGTGGCTGGATCACATAATATGGTTTCCCAAGGACTCTGAAATTGAAGTACAACATTGCTGCAATCGATACTAAAATTCACCATGTGAGCAGAGGTCTCAGGAACTGACTGCTTTCTGTGTTTGCCTGGGAACAAGAATTGTTACTGTCCTGAAGGAGCTATTTTTGTTGCCACACTTTTAACACACTGAGCAGAAGCTACTGAAGGGAGGAGGTCAGAAAAATTCTTAGCCAAAGTTTGTGAAACTAATATAGAAAGTATTAAATAATATTCTTAATTAAGATCCACAAATAGAAATTTCTCTGGAGTCCCTAAAAGTGGCATTGTATTAAGAAAATTCTGACCCATATCATGGGTTTAATTTTGTATATTTTATGCCATAAGTAATTTTTCTTTTTAAAAATACTTATTTTTGTCTTTATCTGTTTGGGTTTTTATGTATTTGTGTGTGTTCACATGTGGGATGCATGTGTATGTCAACCTGCAGAGACCAGCAAAGCACATCAGGAGTGTGAGTGACAGGCATTTGGAGGATAAATAGTTTGTCATATAGATGCTGGGATCATAACTTCAGTCTCCAAGTTTGCTCAGCTGGCACTTTTATCTTAGCCATCCTCTTAGCCATGCTATAAGTAATTTTCTTGGAGACTTATAGACAAGAGATCAATACTTGTTTTTCTCCATAACATAGACTTTATTCCCATATATAATTTGTTATTATATGTGCATTAGATGGTGATTACTGTTAAGACTGCAAACAAAATCGAACTTCCCAGGGGATCCATAGCACACTCTGTATCTAACAATGGGGCAACATGAATCGGGAAAGGACACTAAGCCAGTGTATGCATGAGCAACTTTTAAATATACAGTTAGTGCTGGGGAGATGACAGAGCTGATAAAGCTGATCAGAGCAGTGCGGATCTAGAGTCCCACTGATAATACTGGAAAATGAGAGAGACAGGAGAATCCCATAGTGCTCCTGGGCCAGCAAGCCTTGTATGTGCAAAATAGAACAAGAAATTGAGTCCCAACAAGGTCAAGGTGAGGATGGATACCCTAAGGGGTTATCTGATCTCCACACATATATTCTGGTCCCCACTTGTTCATACTTACACAATCTCATCTCACACTCACACACAAACACACACATATGAGGAAGGCAGCAGAGGAGGTAAACATTCAAATTTATTGGGAAACAGAAAAATAAAATAAATTTACATATTTAGAAATTTCTCTCAGTCTTTCTTTCTGTCTCTTTTTCTCTCTCCCTCTTTAATGCTCTCTCCTCTTTCCCTCCCTCTGTATGTTTTATAAATATACACATATGCATATAAATATATAGTAGAAATAAAATGCACATACCAGATCCAGTTAATGTGCATATTATTTTATACATATAAGTATCTATGGATATATATAACACACTATTAACTTTTTTCAATTAAAATAAAAGTGTGATAGATAAGAGAAAGTTGGAGAAATAAAGAGCAAAGAAATTCTATAAATCCAGAACTCAGGAACTGTTAAAAAATATTTGAGTTTCCAATTTTAAAAGACCTTGTTGAAAGGCAATCCTCCTACATAAAATTTTTAAGAATGTCTAAAATTTCAACTGTAAAACACCCTCTTAAGCCATGATATGAACATAAAGCCAAGTTTCATTTTATTACTACCAATTAATTTACAAGAATCTAAAAGAAGTTTGTAAGGAATTTCTGTGAGCAGAAGCCAAAGTCAAAGCGCTCATCTCCATTTAGAAGATGTTGACTCCCCAACTGACTTGCCTGGGCTTCCGTGTGTATGAAGGAACAGGAAGTTCCAGCCACATGCTGAGCTGATGGAGCTCTGTTGTACTGCCCATAAGGCCAGCTCAGCCTTACATCAAATTCCTATTCCTTCTAAGAGGCTTCACTGAACTTGTAGAAATAAGGGGACGTCATTCTTGAAGTACTCAGAGTTAGAGACAATGTTTTATGATATCAGTTGTGCAAATTTTACAGTTGGACAGTTGGGAATTAAATCCTTTGTACACTCTTATCAGCTCTGCGTTGTTGCTCAGGTTGTTTGAGCTTTGGGAACTCAGCATGCCCAAGGGGATGGAAATGACAGTAAATGTATGTATTTGTATGTGTACTTAGGAAATAATATTTTTAAAGTATTATGACATTACAGTTTTCTCAAGGCTTAAGTAAGTGTGTCTGGGTAAAACTGATGCTGATTCAGGGGACAATAACTAAGCAAACTGGAACACTGATCCCAGCATGTTTTATGCACCTGGATATCTTGGATCCTGTCCTTTATGACTTGTAAATTTTAAATCTGGGGCTTTCACAACTTGTAATAATAAGCACTTGAGTCCCATGCTTAATGAATGGGTTCAATTTATGTTTTAGTATGGGAGTTTCTTTCAATTATAATGCTATCTTGCTATCTTTCACCTGTACTTGAATGATTTTCTTCAATGAAAAAGTAAAAGTGATTGCCTCTCTTTCATTTATTGAGATAAGCCTGTAGCATGGCCTCAAACTCACTGTGTAGCAGAAGAAAATCCTAAATTACTGGTCCTCCTGCCTTTATGTACTGAAGACTGAAATTAAAGGTAGGCACCATGCTCAATTTTGCAGTACTGGGGGGGGGGGACGCAGAGCTATATGCATGTAACAGGTACTCTACCAACTGAACTATGTCTCCATTTACAAAGTGCATTTTGAAATACCATGGCTATTTTGATGGGAAGCCTCATCATAGCTGAGCTAGTTGAACATGACTACACCTCAGAGAAAATTATCTCTGACTATTTTTCTTTTTCTTTTTTTTTAGAAACTTTGGGGATACAGACACAGAGTTTGCAAAAGTCGTCTTCCTGGGAGATTTATATTTTTTAAGCACGTTCTTGTCATACAAAGGAAATCAATCTTTAAAGAGCTGCCTTATATGTCAGTCCTTTGTGCCTGTCACTTTCTGACATTCAAAGGTAACTTTCTGGAGGGCAGTGCTGGTCAAGCAGAGCTTGCTAAGAGATGGGCCCAACAACCAAGAGCATGCAGACAACTTTCTTTTGGTCCTGCTAACATTTTCTTGAGGAATGAAAGTTTGATGCTGTCAGATGGTGTGGCACATCTGTCTTGCTACTGATGAGTAAGACAGGAAGGATAGAGTCCGCTTAAGAGCCCAGGGGCATGGAGAACACCTGAGAAATACTATTATGCTAGATCTTTTATTCTCTTTATGCCTTCTTTTCTCCAAAGCAAGAGTGACTTGATCTACTTCTAAAATCCCTTTGCTACTTGTTCAACCTACTTTGAAAAAAGAAACTTTTAGCAGCTATTCAGTAAGATCATATTGCGTTCTAGACTCTCAGATAGATAATGAGTGTCCAAAGAGATTCAGCTGCACACACACACACACACACACACACACACACACACACACACAATGCCATTTAGTGGGAAAGAGGGGTAGAGATCCACGTATAGAATTTTTGAGTGATTTTTAAAATTTTTTTTCTTTTTTAATTAATGACAGTTTATTCTCATTGTGCCCCAGCTGTAGCTCCTTCCTTCATGCCCTCCCAATCTCACCCTCCTTCCTTCATCTTTTTCTATGCCCTTCTCCAAGTCCACTGAGTAGGGAGGTCCTCCTCTTCTTCCCTCTGAACCTAGACTATCAGATCTCATCAGGACTGGCTGCATTGTCTTCCTCTGCATCCTGGTAAGGCTTCTTCTCCCTTCCCTCCCCCCAGGGGAAGTGATCAAAGAGCCAGCCACTGAGTTAATGTCAGAGACAGCCCCTGTTTCCCATAGTAGGGAACCCACTTGGATACTGAGATGCCATGGGCTACATCTGTGCAGGGGTTCTAGGTTATCTCCATTCATGGTCCTTGGTTGTAGTATCAGTCTCAGAAAAGAACCCCGTGCCCAGATTTTTTGATTCTGTGGTTCTCCTTGAGGAGCTCCTGTCCCTCCAGGTCTTTGTATCTCCCCCTTCTTTCATAAGATTCCCTGCACTCTACACAAAGTTTGGCTACGAGTCTCAGCATCTGCTTTGATACCCTGCTCTTTCAGAGGCCCTCTGTGGTAGGCTCCTTCCTATTCCCTGTTTTCTCCCTCTTCCAATGTCCATCCCATTTTTTTTCTATTGAGGACTGAAGATTGTTCATCTTACCCAGGGTCCTTCTTCTTGCTTAGCTTCTTTAGGTATACAGATTTGAGTATGTTTATCTTATATTATAAGTCTAATATCCACTTATAAGTGAGTATATACAATGTGTATCTTTCTACTTCTGCTCAATTATACAACAAAGACATTTGCTCAACCATGTTCATAGCAGCTTTATTCGTAATAGCCAGAATCTGGAAACAACCCAAATGTCCCTCAACTGAAGAATGGATACAGAAATTGTGGTACATTTACACAATGGAATACTATTCAGCAATTAAAAACAAGGAAATCATGAAATCTGTGCGGAAATGGCGGTATCTAGAAAAGATCATCCTGAGTGAGGTATCCTACTGATAGAATTTAATCCTGCATGAAGAGCACTTGAGCTATGTGGAAGGGGAAGATCAGAACAGTGAAGTACAACATCAGTCCACATTGAGATGGTTGGTGAGAACTTCCAGGTTAGCAAATAGGAACTTGAGGAGGTTTTGCTGAGAAGTTTGGGAACATGAAAATACTCAATATATCATATTAATGATATATATATTTTAGTGAAAATGTGACAGTTCAGTAGGTAGTACACTTGCTGTGAAGACTTGAAGATCAGAATCAGAACTGATGTAAAGCCAGATGCAGTAAGTCTGTAATCTCAGTGTCCTGCTAAGAAGATATGGGAGGCTGAGTCATGAGTACACAGAGGTGAACAAGAGACCCTGTTTCAACAAGGTGTAAAATAAAGATCAAGACCCTACATTGCCCTCTGACTTCTATACACTCCATGTTGAGCAAATACTTACACACACCCACACACATAGATAGATACACACACAAATTAACACACACACATTTGCAAAAATGAGTACGCTGTGTCTGAACACTGTAGTAAAACCTTTGTAATTGTAGAAATTGTATAAAAGGATTTAGGTAGAAAATCTTAGTGATTTTATCTTTCATAATTTAAAAAAAAATAAGAAACATATCCACTTGGATTCATACTCTGGTGCTGCAAAGGTGAGAATGTGGGTCCTAGTTTAGCTGCAGTGACCATAAAACTGGTGAGAAATAGGTACATTATGCATAAATTTCAGGAGAAGTTTAAAACAAGCAGGATGGGTTTAATTTAATGTAGAAGAAAAAGAGAATTACCAAAATAATAAAAACAGAGTATTGGCATTATGGTTCGAATAATTAAGATAACCATACTATTGTTTAGTGATATGCACGATTGGAAGGTGAGTTGCTTGGTAATGTGCTTGCCTTGCAAACAGGAGGACCTGAGTCGGAGACCTCAAAATGCAACTCAAAGAGCACACACCTGTCAATCCATTGTTGGGTAAGGGCAACAGATGATTTCCTTCTTAACCCGCTGGAGAGAGCCTGACCTCTTAGCACGCTCTAGCCCAGTGAGAGACCATAGATGCAGAAAACAAGGTAGAATGCATACAAGGAATGATATCCAAAGTTGCTCTCTGCTATCCACATAGACATACAGAAACACACCTGCACACAACTGTGCACAAATGTTTAGCACTTTGAAGGCAGAGGTGATTGCAGGACATTCATATGAAGTGTATACAGAGGAAGATCATTAAGCCATATCAAGTTCAAACAAACAGCCACAGTCACTGAAACAGCGAATGGTGAGCAATGGCTCGTGGGAAAACACCAAGCTAGGCTCTCTCTAGCCACTGGCCACAATTTTGTTAAAAGGTCAGCACATGGTTTGGTTTCTGTGCATTTCTGCTTAAAACCTTTAAAGATCTCATCGTCTTGTTTCATTGATTTAGTACTGTGCCCGAGAGGCATTTTAATCAGCAAAGCTACAGCAACACAAGCACATATGTGTGAAAACTATTGCATAAAAGACCCATGCTCACCTTATGAGTGGTGAAACTACTCTTGGAAATGGATCTTAAGCAAGTTAAAAAAAAATGCAGCCACTTTTGATGAGAACTGATAGACTAAGATCAGAAAGGAGAGGAGGACCTCCCCTATCAGTGGACTTGGGGAGGGGCATGCATGCAGAAAGGGGGGGGGGAGGGTAGGACCGGGAGGCTTATGGGGGGGATACAAAATGAAAAAAGTGTAATTAATAAAAGTTAAATAAAAAAATTAAAAAATAAAAAAGTAAAAGAAAAAATCACAGATGATGACTCCACGAAACATGAGAATCACTGCATTCAGGTCCAGAGCACAGTGATATCTGAAAAGAAGATAATTTTTGAAGCTATCAGAATAAATATAAAGTGACTCATAATCTTAAAAATGAAGATTATGTTTAAAAATAGAAAAAAAAAACTAATTTGTAATTCTGAAGAATCCTGCAATTTAACTGAAAAAAAAAATACTGTAATTTATCTGTAGATGGAAGGAAAAAGGTGGAGCTGGCGAAGAGCAATGAGAAGAAATGTGTGTGTGTGTGTGTGTGTGTGTGTGTGTATGTGCATGTGTGTGAAAGGGCAATGAAAGAACATAATCCATGACAACAGAGAGTAGAGAAGATGAAATAGAGAGCATCACTCTTCCTTGTGCAGGAAATCAGGCATTAAAATAAGAATGAGGGACTGGTAATGGCTTGCTGGTTAAGAATGCTTATTGATCTTGCAGGAGACCAAAGTTCAGACCCTAACACATCCACAGGACAGTTTGCAACTACTTGTAACTTTAGCACCAGGGCATCCAGTGCCCAGTTCCTCCAGCACCTGCACACACACACACACACACAGAGAGAGAGAGAGAGAGAGAGAGAGAGAGAGAGAGAGAACAGAGAGAAGAGAGAGAGAGAGAGAGAGAGAGAGAGAGGGAGAAGAGAGAGAGGGAGAAAGAAAGAGAGAAAATGAGAAAAAAGCTGGTAGAAAGAGAGAAGTGGTAGGATTGAGTTGGATGAAAGGAAACTTAAGGATGCACCTGTATTAAAACCCGCTCTGTGACTTATTGCTGTCTGACTTTGCTTATATAGAGACTGTAATTTTTGCTGTATTTCAGGAGGTCTCAGAGTTTTGAGGATAATGACAATGTGTGTGAAATTGCTTAGGGATCTGCCATGTTAATCAGATGGAAGTTACTGTCACTTATGAGAAATCTAATTTCTCAATTTGTAAGTTGGCTTTCTTTGTACATTTAATGTTACTTTTACCTGACATAATTTAGGAAAACAGAAAAAAGAAATGCCAAACTTGGCTGCAAAATAGATGTTGCATTCTAATTTCATGCCAGCCAATCACAACCCATAGGTCTTTATAGAGGTACCAAGCTCTCCTAAGACCTAATTCTTCCATGTCCCATTAGGCCAGTAGTATCTACAGCTGGAGATTGTCCTGTTGGTAAAGTTCTTGCCTTGACAGGATAAGGGTGTCAGTTAGAAACAAACAACACACATACACTCGCACATGAAAAAAGTAAGCATAAGCTTACAACCACAGCACTGGAAAGGCAGAACCACTGGCAGGCAGTTTAGTCCACTGAAATATAGAACAATGAGATACTCTGTCTCTATAAAAAGTAAGCAAGTAAGCAGCCTAGGTTTTCCTCTAGCTTTCACACATACATGCATGCCTGCGTCCTGTTTTATGGTTTCAGAGTGCTCATACTCAGTGTCTTCCCACTTGCAAGGCAACTGCCTTGCTGACTGATCTGTCTCCCAGCCCCACAGAGGTTTTACTGAGGTCTTTAATTCTTTGAATGTTCTTATTTCTTCTGTTCATGATGGTGGTTGTAGGTGTATTATCACATATCTTACAATTTACAAAATAAAAGTTAAGTGCCCTTATTTAACGTAAAGGTCAGTGACATGTGATAAGTCACTTTATCCATAGGTAGAAATTACTAAGTGGAAAAAGAAAGTGAGACTGAATCTTTCTCTATGCCTGCATGAATGTCAGAAGTCATCAACTAAGGACACCCATGTAGCGCCATCTCTCCTGTGCCCATACCACCACCCTATCTGAACTAGAGTGCTGTGGGCAGGTATGGGGTGAGGCCAGCTCTTCAGTATCCACAGATATCAACATGGATTCAGGCAGGAAGATCATGGACGTCCACATAGGCTTTGGTGGTTCCATGTGCCACAAACATCAACACAGCACTTGGCCATATTGGGACCACTGACCTAATCATGGCACTCAGCAGTTGCACAGACCTTGGACCTCAATGGGCAGCAAAGCCTGAGGACATTAGCAATGCATCAGGCATTACCACAGACGGCATAGGTCCACATGGAACTTAGGTTTCATTGTGGCCTGGACCTGCAGCCTGGAGAACAGACACCAATATGGCCTCTGGTACATGGTGGACCATAATGATACTTCAAGGAAGTCCAGTGAAGAAAGCGAACTTTTCCACATCTCCAGTCTCCTTTCTTTCCCACAGTTATGGGCATTCCACAGCTAGGCAGCAAGTTTGGAGGCTGAATCTGCAACTGCATAAGCTTCACACTGTTGGACACCATTCTGCCCACCCTACTGGGTGATAACAGCATCTCAACCTCAGCTCTCTCTCTCTCACCTGTCACCACCATCATGTCTCCAGCTCCATCTCTCTCCATAGTGCTCTCACTGCTCTGTTTTTCTATCTTTTCCACCTCTCCATCACATATTTATTTATCATAGCAGCTCCCACAACCTGACTGGAAGCCAGTATAGGGCACTGGGTGTAAACATAACCCCAGGATGCAAGTAATTCCGTGTGTGTGTGTGTGTGTGTGTGTGTGTGTGTGTGTGTGAATTCCTATGTGTAAACCAGAGAATAACTCTGGTATTATTTATTCAATTTCTTCCATCTTCCCTTTTAAAAAGGGTTTCTCACAGGAGCAGATCTCACAGATTTGGTTAGGCTGCCAGGTTAGTGAATTCTAGGGATCGACCTGTCTCTAGATCCCTAGGTCCAGAATGACAAGCATATTTCACCACACAGAGCTGTCCATGTAGACTCAGGGGTCTACACTTGAAAGGGTTCACACTTGCAAGGCAAGCACTTTTTTTTCTGACTGAGCCATCTCACAGCCTAATATATAAGTTTTCGATTTAGAGTATTTTTTTTTGAAACTTGCAATGAATTCCAGATATTTCCTGTCTACTTGCCTGAGTATCAACCTCTTAGATTTTTAAATGCTATATTTTCTAGAATAGGTGAACTAGTAGTACCTCATTATTTAACATTAGTAAGAGTCACACAATCTTCAGATTTCCTGACATTTTTCCCTGAGGTCATGATTCTGACTCAGGAATGTAACAGGGACTCCTCTTTTGATTTCCTCATCTTGTCTCCTTAGGGTGTTCTTGACCTTGACAACTCCTTAGACTTTTCTTGTTTCATTAACTGATAAAGCTGGCATATAATAGACTGATATTTTGTAGAATTTTACACCGTTGAAATCAGAGCAGGATTTTCTTCATGATTGACTAATAGTCTTTCATAATATTTGGGAAGATATTATTCACAGTGGTGAATAATGAGGCTCAAGAACTCTATCAGAGGCACATACACATAATGTGACAGTCATATCTCATTTGATGATACCTTGATAACTTGATATTAAAATTTGTTGAATATATGTTTATCTAGCATGTGTCACTTTCCCTAAGGAAGGGCATAGACTCAAGTAACTTGTTACTCTCCAGGAAGAGGCTGTTCCCCTATGCATTTACTCAGTCATTTATTTATATTCATAAGAACATATGGATATTCATTCCATATTTGCAGTTTACTAAGATTTATTTTTAGTATTATTTTGTTTGTTTATGTACCTATGGAGTCCAAAAAGGGCCTCTTGGAACTGTAGTTATAGTGGGTGTAAGCTTCCCAACAAGAATATTAAGTACCAAAATGGGGTCCTGTGGAAGAGCAGGAAAATTTGTTGAAACTTCTCTCCAGCCTCTTCTTTGCACTTTAAATACAATGTCACTTTCAAGAATTCTCATAGCAAAGAAATAATTTCTAAAAAGCCATGTCTTTCAACAAAAGACAGGAATAAACACTGAGACATGACTGACATTTGTCCCATGTCTATGTGAGACCTTTTGACTTCATATTAAGGAATTCATATAATTTCAAGATGTACAGAACACTTTTCTTAATTATCCTGTAAAATGCGTGATAAGAACAGGTACACAATTTCAAAAAATTGAAGTAACTAAGTGTATATCTCTTTACCCCAGTATGAAAACAAGAACAAACAATAATTTAAACACATGGAACTAGAAAGATGACACACTCATTAAACTACTACCTGTAGGCTTAGATTTTTCAACAAACTGCTTTATTTAGGGCTCTTAACACAACTTACACTTGTTCATTCAAATGATGATTTCCCCCAACAACCAACCCTCACACACTTTCTGGTTTCAATCCAGATATTGCATTGTGATACTTATTTTAAGCATCCTGTGTCAATTTTGTGTAAATAGGCCAAAATAAAGCAACTAGTCACAATGTTGAGCAATGGGAGGAGCCAGAGGACAGGAAAGAGGGGAGAAGCCAGAGGGCAGGAAATGAGTGGGAGGAGAAAGGGCAAGGAATTGCTGGGAGAGCAGAGGCAGGAGAGAAATCTTGGCATTACAATGTGGAGAGATGGACTGGACCTACTATATCACTAAAAGCAAGTATGATGCGGGAAATCTAAATGTTAGGAAACTATGAGGGCCTGAAGGTTTAGGATGGAGTAATGATTGCCCTGAATTGTGTTCTAGGTTAATTAACTAAATCATAGTCTCTATGTGGTGATTTGATTATACAACTGTTTAGGATTAACAGCAGCTTTACCAGAAGACTATCAATAGAAAATATTAACTTTACTTACAACATTGTCCATTAAATAAACTTGCCTAAACACATGACAATACAGTTTTAAAAATTCTACTCTAATGAAAACACAAATTATCATAATTTGGATAATTTATTTAAAAATCCACTTACCAAATATGACTAAAGTGAAGTGAAACTCAGAAGTAATTGAAATAATTGAATTGTCATTAAAATAATATATCACTTCTCCCTTTATGCATAAATTGATACACAACAAGATATGTCATTCATCTCTGTATTACTGAACAATTAAAATTATTGTACAGTAAATTATAGTTTGTCTTTATCAAGCACTGTCAATGGAATTTTACACTCTCAGGATGATTCAGAGATACACAGGTTTTCCAACTAGGATGAACTACTTTAAAGATGTAGGTAGAATTAAGCTAGAATAAATGGAAATTATCTCAAGTCAAATGTATCTAAGAGGAAGA
Organism: Meriones unguiculatus; assembly: GCF_030254825.1. Taxonomy (NCBI): domain Eukaryota; kingdom Metazoa; phylum Chordata; class Mammalia; order Rodentia; family Muridae; genus Meriones; species Meriones unguiculatus. The sequence continues at coordinate 57,760,471 of NC_083365.1, read as the reverse complement.
TGAAATCCAAACCAGTTCTTTACAACCAAATTCAGGACAATCCACTCAGTCAAATGCACAAGCAGCACATCTCTGTTATATTCTGTTTTTGTTAGTTTGTTTTGTTTTACCAGACAGAGACTTTCTGTGTAGCTTTGTCTGTCCTGGAATCACTTTGTAGACCATGCTGGACTCAAACTCATAGATCTCCACCTGGCTCTGCCTCCCTGATTGCTAGAATTACAGGTGTGCTCCACCACCCCCAGCTAGTATATCTACATTGAAGAGATGTTTTGTTTTATTTTTCTGACAAAAAAAAAAATAGTTTGGAGAGTACTAGAAAGGAAAAATGTACATGCTTAATATAGGAGGTAAAAGAAAGCACTAGAAAATATTACATATCAGAATGGAATGAGAAAATAAAACAATTTATAAAAAGTAGGAAAATAGTTTATCATAAAATATGCTCACTCACATATTATGGCTCAATATGACTTAAATCAACCATGAGATTAGAAGCATAAAGAGATAAGGCTTTCTTTTTCTGAGTTGTTTAAGACAGACCAAAATTTGGCTATCTTCATTGAAATAAAAGCAGAGAGGTAAATGCACCAATTTTTCGATTTATAGAGCTCTTAGAATAAAATCAACTGAGCAGACTGGTGATATAGCCCAAAATACTGTCTGGGTGAGTTCGTGATTCACTGGACAATTACTGGGAGAATTTCTAAAGAGCAGCAAGTTGGGATTTGGATTTTAAAAAGGGAATATTTTACAATCTCCAATAACATGATAGAGTTTTTAAATCATGCTCCTAGAAATACTTAATCTTTCTTTCCCTTTATTTCTTTTTTAGCCCCTTGAGCTCTTTCTTTGTTTTAACAGCACTCAGGCTCAAACCTATAGCGTTTTAGACTCTTAAGTATGCTCCATACATTGATACCTGTCTCAAGAAGGCAGGTTTGGACATTTGGAAAAGTTGGCAAGGCCAGCATTTCCAAAGTTTTTCTACATGACAACTCAGCCCCTGCCTTGGTCTCCTAAGAGTTTAGTGACACATAATGAAGACTGCCTCTGACACAAAGACCTCACTGCTCATTTAGTTTTCCAGAAGAGAGAAGTCATAAACACAAACACTGTTTAACTGTCATGTCTAGGAATGAAAAGCACTGCTTAGAAAAGCAGTTCCTTTAACATCCTTTCGTGAGACTTTCTCCTGGATTTCAGTTCAGTAATTTTGACAAGTTCTATTGATTTAGAAGTGCAGTGGAAATTATGTAATTTAATAGAATCAATGCAGAAATTTTTATCAACGCTTAAGTCATAACAGTGCAGGAAATATTGAACATACAATTTTAAACATAAACATTCATTTATATGCATAGAAAACAAATGTCTCAAAAGATAATTTTTTCTCCCCCTCCGGTCTTTGGTGTGTATGTGTGTGCCAGTGTGCATGTGTGAGGCATGACATGTGCATGTTGACAGTGGTTTGAGGCAGGGTTTCTCACTGAACCTAGATTATATGAATTGAATGAATGTTGCAATGAGCCCACAGGACCTGCTTGCTTAAGTACTGTCTTTCTCATAGGTTAAGGTGTTTGTCTTGGATGCCAGGGATCTGATCTCAAGTCTTCTGCTTATGAAGCAAGCACTTTGCCCACTACACCCTTTACTTGACCCAAAATATATTTTATGACCACTGACTTAAAGGTGGAATATTAAGACTCAAAAAGTATTTAACTCTATTGAAATTCTGAACATCCTTCAATGAAGGAGGCTTAAATGAAAGCATTTCAGCAGCATGATCTACCCATATGAGATTTGATTACAAAGCCTGTGGAGGGTAGGAAGACATCCTCAGTCAGTAGAGAACTTGTTTTGTGATAGGACCTGACTTGATGCTGCAGTACTTCATAAACAGTCGGTGTAGAGGTGTGTGCCTGTAACTGCAGCACTGGGACAAGGAGGCAGGAGGATCTGAGGTAGCCTGGAGGCCAGCCAGTGTAGATGAATCTAGCTCCAGCTTCATTGATACATTATGCCTCAGAAGAAGAAGAGGGGGGGAGAGGAGGAGGAGGAGGAGGAGAAAGAAAGGAAGGAAGAAAGAAACAAAAAGAAAGAAAGAAAGGAAGGAAGGAAGGAAGGAAGGAAGGAAGGAAGGAAAGGAAGAAAGGAAGAAAGAAAGAAAGAAAGAAAGAAAGAAAGAAAGAAAGAAAGAAAGAAAGAAAGAAAGAAAGAAAGAAAGAGAGAAAATCAAAGAGATTGAGAAAGACGCCTGATGTTGACTTCTGGCTTTAACATACCTGAGCACACACAAGTACACTCAGACAGAGGCATATCTATGTAGCATATATGAAATATAAACCAGCAAGAGAACATGGGTATTACTTTTTATAATTCTGCTCAGTACTTATAATTGATTACAGTTGCTTTGACTAAATATAAGTATATAAAAGCATTTTAAAGCTTTTTAATTTGTCTCTTTAAAACAAAGATGTATTTTAATTAACCTAATAAAAACCATAATCAAATGATTCTCTTGGTTTTCATCTTAAATCCCTGTGTTATTTTTAATGCATGGGGAGTTAATGGCCACATGTGTGATCTTGAAAGAGCTGGTTATATGACATGAACATCTGTTCCTACTGTTAAGGTTGCTAGTGGAGAAGGGTAGGAGAGTAAAAAGCTTTGCTTCCTGTTCCTCACATTGCAAGGAATAAGATAAAGATAAATCATGATGACACTTGGTCATGAATGCATGTTGTGCTTTTATGGGGAACCTTCAGTCTTTCATTTAAGCGCAACACAGTCAAACTGCATAGAGAATGGTTTTGCTGTGCTGGAGTCCTTTCCTCTTTCTTTGATTCTCCACAGGTTCACTCAGAACACCCAGACTTTGGAAGCTAGGGTTCTTCTGGTTCCATACATTTCCAGGAATAAGTTTGAAATACTGCATTCGTTTATGACATGTATCTTGTGAAAACTCTTTTGCCCCTGTGAGAATGAAGACAGAGATTTATTAAAGGAAGATTCAAAATAATAAACACTTAGAAAATGTTTCTGTTCACAGTGGTGCTTCTTTAAGTCTTTGAGTGTGAGGTGGTCAAGTTACAGAAGACAAATGTTGGAGCTGAACTGTTCACTGGATCCCTCCCCTTATATTCCCTCCCTTCCTCTTTCCTCCCCTCCTTTCCTCTTCTCTTCCTTTTCCTTCTCTTTCATCCCCTCACTTCCCCTTCCCTTCACCCTCTCCCCTTCCATTCACCCCCTCTCCTCCTTCCCTCCCTTCCTTTTCCCCTTCTTACCATCCTCTCCCCTCCCCTCCTCCTCTACCCTTTTTTCTCCCTTTCCCCTTTTTTTCCTTTCCTTTCCCTTCCCTTTCCTTCCTCTCCTTGTCCTGCCCTGCCCTGCCCCCTCATTCCTTCCTTCCTCATGCCATCCTGATGCCCTTCTTTTAGGTCCTGTGCAGCTGTGATAATGTTTGCTGCTACAGATGCATGCATGTGAAAGCCAGAGGTACTGTTCTTCCAAACCATCCACCATATTTTTTGAGACACAGTGCCTCATTGGGTCCTGGAGTTCAGTGATTCTCATTGGCCTAAAGATTCTCCTGTCCGTGCTTCCACAGTGCTAGGATTATAAGCATGTGTCACCACAGAGAATGACATCATCTTTTTAAGTCAGTGATGTGGATTAAAATCAAGTCCACTGTTTGAGTAGCAAACACTTTCAGACTGAACATGTCCTGTACTTTCCTTTTTGCTTTTATAAGGAAAGCACGTGAAAGGATCACTTTTAATTTTTCTGTCAGCTTCAAGACTTCATGACTCTAATGGGTATGGAATTAATAACATATCATGTAGAATATATAACCACTCAACAAAAGTTTGTGTTCATTCTTATTGCATGTTATTTATAGCTATTGGAGATGGGGTGATTTATAAGAAGGGAGAGTGCTTTGGACTTACGGTTCAGAGAAGTTGATATGCCCATGAACAGAGTCCTAAGTAATATGCTCAACTGCTGGAGAAAGCATAATATAGAACAAGCAGACACCTGTATGAGATGTCCAGATTCTAGTAGTGATGAGAGAAGCCTGGTTCCTGCCATTACAACATGTGCTTCTGGGGGAAAATCCAATCCTGAAAACACACTCAGGAAAGATGCTATTAATATCACCAGGAATGTGCTATGATGTCACAAGGAGTTCTTCCAAAAGTGCATCTGCTCACACAGCTTTAGTGAAGAGTTAATCCTCAGCCTGTGATCTGGAGGTACAAGTCCTATTAAATTATATCAACTGTCAGATAGTGAACCACAGCTTTGCAGCTTGTCTTCCAGATGGCTCCTTAAAACTTACTCCTGGTATCTTAGCTACAATTAGGGAAATGACTCTAGAGGAAGTCATTAGCCTCAGCATTTCCCTATATCAAAACTCTGACTTTACTTTTCTTCTTTCGTTCTTTTGGACACAGGTTCTTATGCACCTAAGAATGGCCTCCATTGCCCTAAGTAGCTGACTATGGGCTTAAACTTCTTTTTCTTTGCCTCCACCTACCAAGAACTGGTATTAGAGGTATGCAATGCTACACCCAGTTTAATGTGGTATTGGAGGTAACCCAAAGGGTCTGTGCTTGCGAGGCAGGCTCTCTGTCAGGTGAGCTCTTCCCCAGGTGATTTTCAATAAGCATGCTCAGTGAATGCAAACATTTTTATAGTAATTGTGTATTCGTGAAAGAGTACCACACACATTTAATAGAATCTTGTATTTCAACCTAACAGAAGATTTAACTATGCCCTCCTGTGCACTTCCATGAGAATACTGCTCTTGGCTTTGCAGTATTTTTTTTTTTCTTTTAATCTAGAAGGAAATATTTTCATCAGACTATCCAGACTGGCCCAACTGGGGACTCACTGGGTTTCAAGAAGTGTTGGAATTTCTGTCTCTGTTTTATAGTACCTTTGCAAATCTCAATTTTCTACTGTTTTATGAAATATGCCATTTTTATATACAGCTTGACAGATTCACTATTTGAAAATAAATGCTGAGGATATATTAAAATCACATAAACCTCCAAGGGTGCAAGATCCAGAGAATCAGAAATACATTATTAAAACCTGCCTTGTTCAGCAGCAATAGCAGACACCTGCATCTTTTAAATTTTCCAGTAGCTACATTAGAAAAAATCTGCACAAAACCAGCACAGTCAGCACATCTGCTATGTAATTTAGTATGTAAATATTAAAAAAATAAACAAAATTTGTACACCTAAAGAAGCTAATCAAGAAGAAGGACCATGGGTAAGATGATCAATCCTCATTGAGAAAGGCAAATGGGATGGACATCAGGAGAAGAAGAAAAGAGGGAACAGGGCAGGAGCCTACCACAGAGGGCCTCTGAAAGACTCTACTCTTCAGGCTATCAAAGCAGAAGTTGAGACTCATAGCTAAACTTTGGGCAGAGTGCAGGGAATCTTACGAAAGAAGGAGGAGATAGAAAGACCTGGAGGGGACAGGAGATCCACAAGGAGAGACAAAATATCTGTAAATGAGAGCGATTTCTCAATTAATGTATATACCGATGAATAAAACAAGTCACTTAAATAAGATACAGATTGGTGACAATTAACTGAGAGAGTTTAGAGTACATTTATTCTATTCTATAAAAGTGAATAATAATAACTAATGGGGTATTGATTACAGAAAAAATGACTATGTGCTCACACTAATTATTCCAGATTTTATGAGTTAATGCCATAAATGAATAAAGAGGCAGTAGTTAGTTTCATGATAGAAAGTCAAGTAATTTAACATTAGTAAACGTATCTATTTAGAAAATATAATCATCTTTGATATTTATGAAAATATTTTAACATTTGAATACACTCTTAAGCAAAAAGAAAACTCAACTATTTCTGTTCTTTTCCAAATTGTGATATATTTCTGTGTGTGTGTGTGTTGGGCCTGTGTGTACATATGTGTGTGTGTGTGTGTGTGCACATGTTGGTGACTACAGAGTTTTCAGTGATCAGAAAAGGGAGGCAGAGGTAGATTGCCAGGAGCTAGAGTTACAGTTGCTGTGATCTGCTTAGCCTCTGCTGGGAACTGAACTCTTAAGCAGTGAGCCTTCTTAATTGCAGAGCCATCCCTTCAGCTCTAAGACACATTTCTAACCCATGTTCTTATTTTTTTCAATTACTCAAGTTGTTTCCTAGGCAAAAACAGAACTTGTTCCCCCATGTCATGTGACAACATCCAAAATTTACAACTTTGATACAAACCAAGATACAGTTAAATTAAAGATATGCAAATAAGAAAAATGAAAATGCAGGAGGTGTACACTCTCTATTACGCTGGCAATTTTTGTAACACTTTTCACAATTCTTTAAGATTTTTGTATCGAGCTATCCAGAAAGTCTACATAGATCAGCTCATAAAGACACAACCCAGACATTAATTTGGGTCTGGGGAAATAAAGCATTGTCAGCACTGATAGATCTTGGTAAATTTGTCATTTATTGGTAAACACAAGTGCATCACTGGAGAAATGTATTCAGTGACTCTGTTAGGAGGCAGAGGAGCTCTGATTTAATGTACATTCTTAATCAATACTTACAAGTTGGCTTTAGTGTGTTCTTCAAATGATCCATTTTCCTCTTATGTTAAAAGTTTTATATTTAAGAATAATAAAACTACAGAATTTACCTTTCCAATCTCTACATTTCTAATTTTTATTCTCTTCCTACTTAGGAGTCTAGAACTTTAGTGGACTTTGATGCTGTTATCTCTCTGTGCTCAGGACGCCCTGTGCTTGTCTCTGTGTGTATGTACATGATGGCATGTGCTATATAGTGTATGAGTAGAGCTCAGAGAACAAAGTTAGGCATCAGTCTTTGCCTGACATTCTGTTTGAGACAGGCTTCTTATTATTACCACTATATGCACTGGTATAATGGTCTGTGGTCCCCCGAGTCCTCATGTTTGCACAGCAAAAACTTTTCGCACTGAGGGACCTACCTTGTCCAAACCAGACAATTCCATTTGGCTCTTGATAAAAGCAGTAACACCATCCACCCTTGTAATTTCATTTATCCAGAGAAGAGTAAGGCAAGTCATGAAGTTTACTGTACAACTCTTACTTTGAGGACATTAATTTTCATTACTTGCCTACTATTGTGAAAAAATAGTCTGCCTCCAGCAATGTAAGGGTGTGGGGTTGTGCTTTTAGTTCATACTTTGAAGCTACAGTCCATCATGACAGTAAAGTTATAGCTGCAAAAGCCTTAGGATGCTGGTTACATTGTGTCCACAGGGAAGAAGCAGAGAGAAATGAATACTAGTGCTCATTTCACTTGCTGCTTTTATAGAGTTCATGACCCCAGCCCGGGGAATGATGCCAATTACAATGGGCAATTACTTGTATGTCAATTGTACTAATAAGTATAATTCATCAGAAGAATGTACAATTACCACTTCTATTATTTTCTTGCTGTAATGAATTGCACTGCTTTATTTTCAAATGAAAGCTAATGCTTCAACCTGAATGACTCAAACTAGACAGTTCTTTTTCTCTTAAATATTCTTGAACTAGGATTACTGCTATTTGTTAAGACATGTTAATGAGAATGTCAGTTTATGCTTTTAGTTTTTCTAACAATTCATTTAGTTTCACTATCATTATTGCATTGTTTTCAGTAATAATTCAAGAAACATGTCCTCTGTCCTTTTGAAATGTTTGATATAAGCTTGACCTTTTTAACCTGAGTACAGTTGAAAAGCTAAATATCTAAACAGTATCTTGAAACTTTTAATTTTTGCATATATATATATATATGTATTTATATGTAAAGTTCTCCAAATGATATAATTTTACTGGCTGACAAACATATAATAATAATAATTTTCTGGTACTTAGTCTGATATCATTAATGTAATTTGTTTTTTATCACTAGTGTATTGAACTGATTCTTTTGAAGAATGAAAATTTGAGGGGTAGACATTTTATATTTTGCTTAAATTCTACTCAATTATTTTTGGCATATATATATATATATATATATGTGCCATATGAGTAGTATATATAGTATATATATATATATATATATAATATATATATATATATATATATATATTAGAGAGAGAGAGTCATCTGCTTTTGGGATTTTTTTCCAATACATTCTTATGATTGATAGGTCTTTGGATTTATACTATTTTCTTTAATTTCAAACATTAAGACTATGAACCCCCCCCATTTGAATACCTTTGAGAGATACAAATTTAACATTTTATATTTTCACTAAGATACATTTCAAAAATACTCTAATTTCCACCATGGTACTTTGTTGACAAATCAGAGATTCAGATATCTATTACTTAATTCCCAGATACAGAGATCTGGGTTCCAGGACTCATTTTCAGTTGCTTCCACCACAGTGACTGAATATATTTGGAATAATTGCATGTCTTTGAAGTGTATAATATAATGACTTTTATTTTATAAACCTTTCATTTTGTTTTGTACTACCATAAAATACAATTTTTAATTTTTCTTTTTATAATTAATTAATTTATGCATTTATTCACTTTACATGCCAGTCCCGGGCAGTCCCTCTTCTCCTCCCCTTCCCAAATTCCCTCCCACTTCTAACCATCTCCCCTCTCCTCCTCCTCAGATAAGGAGTGCCACCCCACTACCAACTCATCAGGACTTAGGGCATCTTCTCCTATGGACTGACAAGGGAGCCCAACCCTGGGCAAAGTGATTGAAAAGCAGACAAGAGAGTTCTTGTCAGAGACAGTCTCCTCTCCCCTTTCTAGGAGACCCAAGTGTTGATTGAACTACCCGTCATCTATGTATGTGTAAGAGGCCTAGGTCTAGTCCATTCATGGACCTTGGTTGGTGTTCCATATGCCCCCCTGGGCAGGTTAGTTGTACAGGATAACCATACTACAATAAGCAGACTGTATATTTTTAAAATTTAAAAACTATTTTTTTTTGCTAAAAAGTGAGATATAACTGGATAGAAATATCAGCACAGACCAACTAGATGTCATTGTTCTCATTCTATTTTCTTCACTCCACATTTTGTCCCACAGAAAAGGGCCACTGAGGCAGCAATGAACATGTCATGTAGACTAGCAAGTATGTGTATGCCTGCTTGAGCATCTCACAAAGGGCTTGTTTGTGGCATATTCATTGTGCTGTTGTCAGTGGGGTGTAGCTCACAAGCTGTACATGTTTTTTCTTTTATTTTCCTTGTTTCATTTCTTTGTTGGTTTGTTTGAGGGGTATGTTTTTTGAAACAGGAAATGTGTCGCCTATGCTAGATACATATTTCTCCTGACCTTTTTTTCAAAATACATTTTTTTCTTTATTAATTACACTTTATTGACTCTGTATCCCCCCCTGTGGTTTCCTCCCTCCTCCGTCCCAATCCCTCCTTTCCTCCACCCTCTGCATGCATGCCCCTCCCCAAGTCCACTGATAGGGGAGGACTTCTTTTCCTTCCTTCTGATCCTAGTCAATTAGGTCTCATCAGGAGTGGCTGCTTTGTCTTCTTCTGTGGTCTGGTAATGCTGCTTCCCCTCAGGAGGAGGTAATTAAAGAGCAGGCCAATCAGTTCATGTCAGAGACAGTCCATGTTCCTATTACAATGGAACCCACTTGGATACTGAACTGCCATGGGCTACATCTGTGCAGGGGTCTTAGGTTATCCTAGGAATATATCCAAAATTTTCTCAAGTATACAATAAGGACATTTGCTCAACCATGTTTGTAGCAACCTTATTTGTAATAGCCAGAAGTTGGAAACAGCACAGATGCCCCTCAGTGGAGGAATGGATGCAGAAATTGTGGTATATCTACACAATGGAATATTACTCAGCAATAAAAAACAAGGAAATCATGAAATTTGCAGGTAAATGGTGGGATCTGGAAAAGAATATCTCCTGACTCTTCACTGGTGTTCCAGGCCTGGGCCACTGTGCCTAGCTGTTGAAGATTGTTAGTGGAGGCCTGTTTGTTTGTTGGTTTGTTTGTTTGTTTTATGCTCTCCTGTGGGAGTACAGCTGATGCTTTTAACTACTGAGTCATCTCTCCCACCTTTAAAGTTATGAATTGTATATCTCTGTATGAAGATTCAAACCATGTGGAATGCCTCTAGATTGTATTCTATTTAACTGTTTTTGTGTCCTCCTCTGTGCTTGGCAGCTCTAGGGGTTGATCCACAGCCCTGTTTGATGTTAGCATGGAACTAAGTGAAGGGAATTCTTCAGCTCCATGACAATATTACAGGACCACCTCCGCATATGTAGCATCATTGTTCAAAATTCTATATGGTACATGATTATGTGAAGACTTCAACACTTTCCAGACACTCAGTGACTTACCATCCTCAACTTATTGCTTCCTGATTTGAAGCTGCTTTGGTTATATAATTTAACTACACAATTATTTCCCTCACAGGACATAAACGTAGTACCTAGAGAAATATCCACCCATTGAGTATTTGACGTTGAGTCTTGCAGGTTCTATTCATTGCTAATTTACTTGAGCTAGCCTGCTTGTCCACATTCATTGCAGCAGTTCAGTAAGGTGGTATTGTGTGTGTCATGAAAGTGTTCATGTATGGGTGTGTGTTCATTGCATCTTCCTCCTGTATATGTTTATGTGTGTATATATATGTGGAGGACAACTTCAAGTGTTGTTCTTCAGAACATATGTACCTTGTAGGTGGTTATAGTTAACTTTTTTTTTTTTTTTAATTTTAGGTAGAGTCTTTCAACAGGCTCAAATATAGCAAGTAAATAATGATGCCACAGGGAACTTCCTGTCCTCTCTTTCAAAATATTGAGATTTTAAGTTGATCTCACACACTTGATTTTTTTTTTTAACCTGGATTCTTAGGCTCTAACTCAAGTCCTTATAACAAACACTTCACTGAGTAATTCATCTTTATGCCCATGTTCTGCCATGGTAGCAGATGCTGTGGTATTTATATCATGTTCTGAGATACACTAAACTATTTTCATTGTAGTTTGCTTTTTATTTAGCTCACGGGTACTGACTGTGGGAAGTTGCTCACGCTTCCTTTGGCTTCTTACTGTGTGCTTTTACAGCATACTGATTCATCTCTTTGGCTTGCTTTAAGTGGTTCCTTTCCCTAAAGTTTTATATTTATTCATATGTTCTGAATATTAAGTGCTTTTTATATACATGGTTTCAATGTATAGGCTTTAGCTACCTTAATAAAGTCCTTTGATTATTACATTTTTTTTTCCTTTTTAAAATAGAGAGTATATTCTGATTATGGATTCCCCTCTCCAAACTTTTCCCATATACTCCCCAACAATCCACCTACCCAAATCTACACACTCTTTTTCTCTCTCATTAGAATAAAGCATCTAAAAATAAAATAAAATCAGTCAGTCTGAAATAGGACAAATTAACCAAACTAACAGAATAACAAGAGCCAAAGAAAAAGTATGAGAAATCCACCTAGTCACAGAGACACATACATCCACACACATAGAGAGAAATTCCATAGAAGCACTATAGCAAAAGCCATAATACATATACAAAGGGCCTATAAGTGAAAAGTAACAACCAAAACATAACAAAACAAAAAACAAAGACCAGACAATGCATTATGAGACAAGGAAGATACAAAACTGAGACTGAGTGTCACTTTTTTATCCATTGTTCCATTGACAGACATCTGTTCTCTTTTTGCTTTCTGGCTATTAACACCAGACCAGCAATGAATATGTTTTTTTTAAAGATTTATTTGTTTATTAAGTATACAATGCCTATAACTCAGAAGATGGCATCAGATCTCATTATAGATGGTTTTGAGCCACCATGTGGTTGCTGGGAATTGAACTCAGGACCTCAGGAGGAGCAGCCAGTGCTCCTAACCTCTGAGCCATATCTCCAGCCCAGCAATGAATATGTTTAAGAAAGTGTACTAAAATGTAGACGCCAAAAAGCAGTCTAGCAGGATCTTGATAAAGATCTATTTCCAGCTGCCTAGGGACCACCATAATGATTTCCATAGTGGCTGTACAAGTCACCCCCCCACACACCGACAATGAATGAGGGTTCCTTACTCTGAATCCTTGCCAGCATGAGCTTTCATTTGTTTCATTGATCATGTCCATTCCAGTTGGTGAAAAATAAAATATCAAAGCAGTTTTGGTCTGATGATTAAGAATTTTGAACATTTATTTAAGTGTTTCTTAGTCATTTGTGCTTCATCTTTTGAGAAATCTTTGTGTAGATTTGTATATCATTTTAATTGGGTTGTTTTTGAGATATCGAATTGTTTGAATTCTTTATGTATTTTAGATATTAGCCCTCTATCGGATGTAGAGTTGGTAAAATAAACAAAAAAAAAAAAAATTTCCCACTTAGTAGCCTGTCCCTTATTCTGCATTATTGTGTCACTTAGAGCACAGAAACTTTTCAGTTCCATGAATGCTCATTTATTAATTATTTGTCATAGTGCCTATGCTAGTTAGCCGTGTTCTTTTAAGAAAGTCTTTCAGTGCCAATGATTTGGAGACTCTTCCAAACTTTCTCTTGCATCAGATTCAGGGTATCTGGTTTTATGTTGTGGTCTTTGATCTATTAGAAGTTCACTTTTGTGCAGGGTGATAAGTACAATCCTATTTTCATTCTGCTATATGCAGCCACTTAGTTTGAACATAATCCTTTGATGAAATGACTCTTTTTTTCACTGAATATTTCTGCTTTTTAATTTTTTTTACAAAAGAAATCAGATTTTCAATAGTGCGTGATTTTATGTCTGCATCTTCAATTTGATGCCATTAATCAAAATGTCTGTTTTTAGACCGTTAAATGATATTTTTATTACTGTAACTTTGTAATACAATTTGAGATCAGGGGCAGTAATATGTCTAGAAATTTAGTTACTTTTTTTGTTGTTTTGTGTGTCTTGCATATGAAGCTGCAAATTGTTCTTTCAGTTTTTGTGACAAATATATCTGAATTGTGAGTGGAATTGCACTGAATTTGTAGATTACTTGGATCTTCGCATAGTTTAGGTATCAAGATTATTGTGGCCTCATAAAAAGAATTGGACAATGTTCCTTCTGCTTCTCTCTCTCTCTCTCTCTCTCTCTCTCTCTCTCTCTCTCTCTCTGTGTGTGTGTGTGTGTGTGCAATAATTTGAGTAGTACTGGCATTAATTCTTTCAAAGTCTGTTGTAATTATGCTATGAATCCAACTGCCCCTGGGGTGTTTTGGTTGGAAGATTTTAATTGCTGCATTTATTTCACTAAATTTAATCACTGCATTTATTTATTTGAGTTGTTTATCTGAGTGTAATTTAATTTTATATATATATATATATATATACAATTATCTATTTCTTTTAGATTTTTCCAATTTGGTTGGGTATGAGTTTTTTCTGTATGTGCTTATGATTCTTTGGATTCCCTTGTTATGTTTTGTCTCTAATTTGGTTGATATGAGTTTTCTTTTTTTTATTTAACAAGGGAACAAATAATAAGTTGATCTCAGTGGAAGTGGAGATGTTTATTGACATCTTCTAATTCTTATCTTTTAGTTAGTTATTCTTTATTATTACTTATATCCTGATGATCATCCCCCCTCCCTGGTTTCCAACCTCCTTTTTTTCCTCCCTTATTCCCCTTTCCTAGTACTCATAAAGGGAGCTCCCTCCTCCCATAGCAATGGATCCCAGACTATCAAGTCTCATTAGGACTGCTTGCATCCTCTTCCTCTGTAGCTTGGCAAAGCTGTCGCACCAGAGGGAAGTGATCAAAGAATAGGTAACATAGTCCATGTCAAAGACAGCCCCTGTTCTCCTTACTAGGGAAATTACATGGAGACTGAGTTGCCTCCCAACTATATCTGGGCAGAGGCCTAGATCCTCTCCATGCATGGACCTTTGATGGTACATCAGTCTCTGAAAGCCTCTCAGGGAGATTTGTTGGTTCTATTTGTCATCTTATGGAGTTTCTACCCTCTGGATCTTTCTATCCCCTGGCTCTTCCATAATATTTCCTGCTTTCTACACAAAGTTTGGCTATGAGTCTCAGTATCTGCTTCAATTCCATGCTGGATGGAGTCTTTAAGCAGACCTCCATGGTATGCTCCTGTCCTCCCCCCTCTCTTCAACTGCTTCTGTTGTCTATAGCATTTGTACTTCTGAATGGAATTACGCATCCTCCCTAGGATCCTCCTTGTTATTTAGCTTCTTTAGGCCTGTAAGTTGTATTGTTATCTTTTATTATACAGATAATATCTGCTTATGAATGATTATATACCATGCATGGACTTCTGGTCTGGGTTACTCCACTCACGGTGATCTTTTCTAGATCTACCCATTTGCCTGCAAATTTCATAATGCCCTTGTTTTTAATAGTTGAATATTATTCCATTGTGTGAATGTGCCATAGTTTCTTTATCCATTCTTCTGTTGAGGAATATCCGGATTGTTTCCAGATGCTGGGTATTACATATAAAGCCTCCATGAACATTGTTGGGGAACTATCCTTGTTGTACGGTAGAGCATCCCTTGTGTATATGCCCAACTGTAATATAGCTGGGTCTTGAGGTAGAGCTCTTCTCAATTTTCTGAGAAAGTGCCAGATTGATCTCCAAAGAGGTTGTAAAAGTTTGCCCTTCCACCAGCAATAGAGAAGTGCATTCTCCTTTTTTCCACAACCTCAACAGTATGTGCTGTCACTTGAGTTTTTAATCTTAGCCATTCTGATAGGTGTAAGATGGATGACAGAGTCATTTTGATTTTCATTTCCCTGATTGACTGAGAATGTTGAGCATGTCTCTCTCTTTTTTTTCATTTCTGTTTTTTATGTTTAATTTTATTTTAATAATTTATTCATTTTACATACAGATTGTAGCCCCCTCCCTTTTTTTCACCAGCTTCCTCCACCTCCCTTTCTCCCCTCCCTCCCCCCTCTAGTCTTCAGAATGATTGCACTCTCCTCCCCTACCACATGACCCCAGCCTATTAAATATAATTAAGGCTGCCTGCATCCTCTTCCTCTGTGATCTGAATAACCAGCCCTGCCAGGGGGAAATGATCAAAGAGCAGGCATCAGAGTCCAAGTCAGAGACAGCCTCTGCTACCCTTACAAGACAACCCACATGGAGACTAATCTGCCTATTGGCTACATTGAGCAGAGAGTCTAGGTCTTTTCTATGCATGGTTCTTGGTTGGTGCATCTGTCTCTGCAGATCGCCTGTGCACAGATTTTTTTTTTACTTTGTTGGTCTTCTTATGGAATCCCTATCCCCTCCAGGCCCTTCTAATCCCCCATTCTTTCCTATGATTCCCTGTGCTCTGCCCAATATTTGGCTGTGATTCTTAGCATCTACATCAATCCCCTGCTGGATAGTCTTTCAGAGGACATCTATGGTAGGCTCCCATCCTGGTCCCTATCTTCAACTGCTTCTCATGTCTATTCTATTCAGCCTTCTGAATGAGAATTAAGCATCCTTCATAAGGTCTTCATTATTATTTAGCTTCTTCAGGACTGTGGAATGTGGTATCTTGTGTTTTATGGTTAACATCCGCTTATAAGTGAGTGTATACCACGTGTGTCTTTCAGAGTCTTACGGTGAAATGCCAATTAAAATAATTCTTTTCTCCTTTAAGTTGATTGTGTGTGATTACAGCAATTATGAGGAAGTAAGTAAAACAATTTATTTTTATTTTTTTTTTTGCTTATGATATGAGTAAATGTATAAGTTTATGCTTTTCTGTGTGGCTATCAAACACCCTCTGTTGGAGATGGTGTTCTGTGCGATGAAAGAAAAGTGTGGAAAAGGAATAAGCCATAGAATGATTCATATTACCATCCTTAATGAAAATGATCAAACTAAACCAATAGCCATGGAAATTCATTTTAATAAAAAAAAAATCTCTTTACCTTCACCAAAGTGTACTTCTTTTTTATAAAATTTTCTCCAGGTTATACTTGTATATATTATATAAAATTAATAAATTAAATCTTCTGAGGCAGAGGCCAGGAAATTCTAGTCTACTGACTGAGACACTGCCTCAAAAATATCTGACCTTGAATTTGTGAATCTTTGTCTCAGCCTCCTGAGTGCAAGGATTTTGAATATGTGGCATCATGCATGACCTGGATTCATTATTTTTATGCATCTTATTGTTAGCTTATGTAGTATTTATCATTTTATTTCCAAACAAAAAAAAATCTATTTTTTATTTATTTTTACTACAAATATTTATTCCTTCATTGATTATAAATTTAAAACGAAGGTTTCTCCTTTATAAGCTGTCTCTCTTTTTATATTAGGCTTGGTGAAAACTATACTTCAGCTTATGTTGCCTCAAAAGCTTTTAAATTATCATTCAATATTTAAGGTAATTGAATCATGTATAGAATTTTTGAGTGAAAGATTTATATGATTTTGGTTTGATTTGTTGTCATTCTGCTTAGTGAAAAGTCTCTCTGTTGTTCTCACACAGTTCCTGAGAAGTTGGTTGTTTATCTTCTAGAGGAATCTCCATCCCTGATTTCAACCTGTACTATAGAGCAACAGTAATAAAACTGCATGGTACTGGCATAGAAACAGAATGGTGGATCAATGGAACCGAATAGAAGACCCAGAAATAAAACCACACACTTATGCTCTCCTGATTTTGACAAAGATGCCAAAAGCATACAATGGAAAAAAGATAGCATCTTCAACAAATGGTGCTGGTCTAACAGGATGTATACATGTAGAAAAATGCAAATAGATCCATACTTATCGCAATGCACAAAACTGAAGTCCAAGTGGATCAAAGACCTCAACATAAAACCAGACACACTAACGCTGTTAGAAGAAAAGGTGGGGAAGTGCCTGTAACTCATTAGCACAGGAGACAACTTCATGAACAGAACACCAACAGCACAGGCTCTAAGAGCAATAATCAATAAATGGGACCTCATGAAACTGGAAAGCTTCTGTAAAGGAAAGGACACTGTCTTCAGAACAAAACGAGTTCCTACAGATTGGGAAAGGATCTTCACCAACCCTTTATCTGACAGAAGGCTAATATCCAGAATATATAAAGAACTAAAGAAGTTAAAAAACAACAAATTAAGTAATCCAATTAAAAAATGGGAAACAGAACTAAACAGAGAATTCTCAATACAGGAATATCAAATTGCAGAAAAACACTTAAAGAAATGCTCAGTGTCATTAGTCATCAGGAAAATGCAAATCAAAACACCCCTGATATTTCACCTTACACCCATCAGAATGGCCCAGATCAAAAACTCAAGTGACAGCACCGGCTGGAGAGGTTGTGGAGAAAGGGGAACCCTCCTCCACTGCTGGTGGGAATGTAAACTTTTACAACCACTCTGGAAAGCAATCTGGCTCTTTCTCAATTAGGAATAGCTCTTCCTCAAGATCCAGCCATACCACTTCTATGCATATATCCAAAAGAAGCTCAAGTACACAATAAAGATATTTTCTTAACCATGTTTGTAGTAGCATTATTTGTAATAGCCAGAAGCTGGAAACAACCAAGATGCCCCTCAACTGAGGAATGGATACAGAAATTATGGTACATCTACACACCTAAACAATGGAATACTATTCAGCAATTAAAAACAAGGAAATCATGAAATCTGCAGGTAAATGGTGAGATCTGGGAAGGATCATCCTGAGTGAGCTATCACAGAACTAAAAGACACACACAGTATATACTCACTCATATAGACATATAATATAGGATAAACCTACTAAAATCTGTACACCTAAAGAAACTAATCAAGAGGAAGAACTCTGGCTAAAATGCTCATTCTCCATCCAGAAAGGCAAAGAAAATGGACATCAGAAGAAGGAGAAAACAGGGAACAAGTTAGGAACCTGACACAGAGGGCCTCTGAAAGGCTCTGCCCTGCAGACTATCAAAGCAGATGCTGGGACTTATGGCCAACCTTTGAGGAGATTGCATGGAACCTTATGAAAGAAATGGGAGTTAGTAAGACCTGGAGGGGACAGGAACCCCACAAGGAGGGCAACAGAAGCAAAAAATCTGAGCACAGTGGTCTTCCCTGGGACTGATACTCTAACCAAGTAGTATGCATTAAGATAACCCAGAACCCCTGCACAGATGTAGCCCATGACAGTTCAGTCTTCTAGTGGGTTCCATAGTAATGGGACAGGAACTGTCTCTGACATGAACTGATTGGCCTGCTCTTTGATCACCTCCCCCTGAGGGGGGAAGCAGCCTTACTAGGCCATAGAGGAAGACAATGCATCCACTCCTGATGAGACCTAACAGACTAGGATCAGAAGGAAGGAAAAGAAGACATCCCTTACCAGTGGACTTGGGGAGGGGCATGCGTGGAGAAGGAGGAGGAAGGGAAGCCTTGGGAGTGGAGGACGGAGGGAACTGCAGGGGGGATACAAAGTAAATAAAGTGTAATTAATAAAAAATTAAAATTAAAAAAGAAAGAATAGAATAGTGATTAATACTAATAAATAAATAAATAAACTGTAAAAAGTTTATGTTATAGTCTTTTTCTAATGAGAGTTAGGTATTTTTATTAAACTTTCATTTAACAATGACATTAAAATAATAATTATTATTATCTTTCTCTCACTGTGTGTGTATGTGTGTATATGTGTGTCTATGTGTGTGTGTGTGTGTGTGTGTGTGTGTAGTATGAGAGTTAGATTCCATGGCCATGACACATATTTAAAAATCAGAGGACAACTCTGTAAAATCAGAATACTTCTTACACTCTTCTTTATGTCCCAGGGACAAATTCTAGTTATCAGACTTGTATGGTAAAGACATTTACACATAGAGCCATTTTGATAGCTGTATTATTTTTCTTTTAAATAAATTGTTTTTGATTCTTAGAAAACATCCACATTTTTGTTTCTTTCTATGCCTTGTATTTATTTTGTTGTTGCAATTACAAGTGGTACTTGAAAGTATTTTATTACAATATTTATATATTATAGATCCATAAAGACAGAAATCACTCCCTTACTTTTTCATAATAAACACTAAACAGATTAGATAAAAAAAATTAATATCATTGTGAAAAGAACTACTCCAAAACCATTAACAAGGATCTCAAGCTGTGCTTAAGGAGTGGATGAAATTCTTTGTAAAACTTGGGGATGTTAACAATATTCTTTTTTTATGCAGTTGACAGATCTATGTGGAGAAAATTCTATGAAACTTTCTACTCAATTCATTTTGCATTTTCTTGAATCAATATTTGTTATTTTTTTTTTGCTTGGTTTTTATAAATCCAATTTCAAGACTTTTATGCATGAAGGTTCTTTCAATTGCTCCTAAATTTTTATTTTATTAATGAGAAGACAACCATTTGTCTTTTGCAACTTTGCTAATAACATCCTTTCTTTGTGACCTGCTAACAGTGATTTCAACATTAAAAGTTTTTAACAATGATTAAGATACTAAATATTTTGTAGGCTTATATTTTCTTTTTTCACTAAACCTTTATTTAGGGTTCTTAAACACCTTTACATTCCTTCCAACCCAACCCAAGTCACCACTAACCATAAATAGACTAGTTGGGAAAAGGGCTGTAGACCTCTTTTTCTACTTCCAGCTGATTTGGGCCAATAGGTCTTTAGGGTGTTACCAAACTCAGTCATCAGGATACCATCAGTCCATTCCAAAGACTAATACCAAGCAGCAACAGGATTCAGAAGATCAGGAAAAGTCAGTGAAAGCCACAAGACTCAGTTGGATTGCCCCAAGATATATTTAAAAAAAAAAAAAGAAAGAAATGTGTTAGTTATCAAACTTAATTATTTTCAATGTTAAGTTTGTTTGTCAATATTTGATTTCTTCATCTTCAAATATTTTGTTTAATTGAAGAAACTTTCTTCTATATATCAAACACCACACACACACACACACACACACACACACGCATGCACGCACACACACACACATGCACACACACACACATACACCCTCACACTCATACACACATCATAGAAGGCATATTTCTTCCCTCAGACCTATCATCATCAACCATTTTCCCCCTTTAGTTTGTGTTTCTTAGGCTGTTGTACTTATCCATGCTACATAAACAACCAGCATTTAAAAGAGGATAAGAAAGCTATATATACCTCCTTCTCTTTCTCTTGTTTCTTTGTTCTAGTGCTGGTCATATGTCCTTAGAAGTACAGTACAAAAGTGGTTGGCAGCTTCCTGCCAAACACTTTGTCTTATTTTCTTTGATAACTTTTAATCAAATCTTTGTCACTTGAGTTTTTCATCTTGGCCATTCTGATGGGTGTAAGGTGAAATCTCAGGGTCGTTTTGATTTGCATTTCCCTAATGTCTAATGAGGTTGAGCAATTCTTTAAGTGTTTCTCTGCCATTCGATATTCCTCTGTTGAGAATTCTCTGTTGAGCTCTGTTCCCCATTTTTTTTTTGTCCTTTAAAATTGTTTTTGATTTATTTATTTTTATTAATTACAGTTTATTCACTTTGTAGCCCAGCTGTAGCTCCCCCCTCCCCACCTAATGCCACCCTCCCTCCTCCTTCTTCTCCCATGCCCCTCTCCAAATCTAGTGATAGGATGACCCTTCCTTATGACCCCTGCCTATCAGGTCTCATTAGAACTGGCTGCATTGTCTTCCTCTGTGGCTTGGTAAGCCTACTCCCCATCAGGGGGAAGTGATCAAAGAGTGAGCCACTGAGTTCATATCAGAGACAGTCCCTGTTCCCCTTACTAGGAAAACCTACTTGGACACTGAGCTGCCATGGGCTACATCTGAACAGGGGTTCTAGGTTATCTCCATGCATGGTCCTTAGTTGAAGGATCAGTCTCAGAAAACATCCCTGTGCTCAGATTTTTGGTTCTGTTGCTCTCCAGTCCCCTGCAGGTCTTTCATCTCCCTTTTCCTTCTTTCATAAGAAAGACTCTACACAGCAGGGTATCAAAGCAGATGCTGTTCCCCATTTTTTAATTGGATTACTTGGTTTGCTGCTTTTCAGCTTCTTTAGTTCTTTGTATATACTGGATATTAGCTCTCTGTCAGATAAAGGGTTGGTGAAGATTCTTTCCCAATCTGTAGGCGGTCGTTTTGTTTTGATGATGGTGTCCTTTGATTTACAGAAGCTTATCAGATGAATGGGGAGGAGGTCTCCCCCCATCAGTGGACTTGGAAAGGGGAAGGGTGGAGGGGAGGGAGGGAGGGTGGGATTAGGAGGGAATGAGGGAGCGGGATACAGCTGGGATACAGAGTCAATAAAATGTAACTAATAAGAAAAAAATAAAAATTTAAAAAATATCAAACCTTTGCACTATAATACCAAGAAGTGATAGACCTTCCAACCATTACTAATTCCTGAAGCTTCAACAACACTTCTATATAGACCACTCCTTGTGGTCTAATATTGAAATCTTACTGCTTTCGATCCTGTCTATGCAATAGCATTCTTCCTTTAGTACCTTAAATAACATTTCTGAAAATATTGGTTTCTATATGATATGTTTTGTTTTGTTTTGTTTTCAGTTTTTGGAGGCCTTTTGTTTGCATTGTTGTGCTGGAGAAACAAATGAACAAAGGTAACACAATTTAGAAGATTCTAAGAACAAATGCAATTGATTATACCTTCTGAGCTTAGACTCTAAAATCATAAAATTACATAATAGGTAAAAACTTCTCACAAAACAATAAAATATCCATTTTGAAAATCAAATTAAACAGGTAGTGCTTAACCTTTATCACATTGACAATGTTATTACAACATTAGATTTTTATTTGCATAATCTACATATGTGTATTTTGAACTTTATCTTCCCTTAGTATCTATCTACAGTTTAAATGTGTCTATGAGGCTGGATGTTAATAATTAATCTAGGCAGCCCTTAGTATATACAATGAATGTTTTCTTTTTTATGCTGTTTCTATCAAGATGTGTAAACATTTGCTTGATATAATAACAATGGCAATGGTATAACGGAAGATAAAATATCTTGAAAACTGTCAGCATAGCATTGTGATTTATAAGACACAATCTGAAACACCTCTGCTGTGTGATTTTACTAAAAGTCTATAAAATTGTATGTCTGGGTGGAATTCATTTTCTAGTAACATTTTCATGAAAGGTGAGGTTTTGTCTAAACAAAGACAGCAAGCAAGTTCTGGAAAACATGGAAACACTATAGACTTATAATTTAATTTGTATGACTGATTTAAAAAAAAGGCAGAAGGGATAAACTAGATAATTGCTGACTCCCTAACAAATTTCATATGTGGAACTGCTTATCAAGTCCTGTTTCACTGTTCATGGGTCTTGCTAACACAGAAAAGGACCTGAGCTTCAGTTCAACTTTTTTATTCCACAAAATTAAATGGAATTGTAAAGCTGATGCTGGGGTTTGATTCTGTCATTGTAGTACCTGGTATGAGTGCTTAACTCAGAATCTAGTCTAGTCGAGAATATCTAATAGTGACCATTATAACCATAACCAGAGGTACATCACTGATTTAAGGAAGCACCACCTAACATTCTCAACATTTGAAAAACTTGGTCATTCTGAGAAACAAGAGACCACATTGCATTTAAGAACCAATCAGTCATCATATGCCCAAAGCTTTCACTGATGTTATCCTAAGCACATCTATACCAATAGAGCTCTGGACAAAGCTCACATGCCCATGCTGGACACACACTAGGTACTCATGCAGTGGCTATCAGGAAAGCAACACAATATTCTGTCTCTTGGAGCTGCTGCCTTAGGCCCTTCTGGTGGAAGAATCCCACCAAAGCTATTTTGATTCATGGGAACACAGTTGCCTCCCGGGAAAATTCTGTTCAGCAGCAGAACTCCTCCATTCAGCTTTGCTCTGGACATGAATAGTACTTGATAAAATCTGAAACTCTAATACAGGCAATTTAACTTTGAAGAGATCTTTCTTTGAGTTTTTGCTAAGCAATTAAAAGCCAAAGAGTTTCTAGGAAAGGGACTCTACTCTGCTCCCCTCTGAGGCAGGTTTAACAGAGGGCAATGAATCTATTTACTTAAATCAATAGGCATTGATTTATAGTTAATGTTTTTGTCATTATATATTATGTACCCCTAGGAGAGAACCTTTGATTTCTTGCTTAAATTTACTGGATTGCTCCAGAAGGGCATGAGAGCCTTTCAGCAAGAAAAGTGCTGATTTAACTCTCTGAGGAATCCTGTTAATATTAAGTCTGTGGCTTCTTCTCTCTGGCCAGTCACCTTTCTGATTTAATGCATGCCAGCATGCAAACACTTTAGCAAATCAACCCTTAGGCACATCAGCCCCATTATCAAAGGTCTTTAGAATTTCAGTTACTCTAATCCTTCTTAATCCTCCCACTACAAACACCATCCCTTACTATGTCTGACAAAAAAAAAAAAAAAAAAAAAAAAGGCCTCCAGCTACTTCCTATTAAGGTGTGCATTTGTCACAATCTCTGCTTGCTTTGCACAGTTATTTTCACAGTTACATAAACATAAATTTACTGAACCAATTTTACTCTGGTTGTGGTGGGTCAGTGGGCAGACTTGTGACTACACTAATGACTGTGTGTCTGTATATATGTATATGTCACTCTTGATTACATTTATTAGTGACTGTTCTCATTACTGTGCCAAAGTGCTTACATAAACAATGTAAGGGTGGAAGGTTTTATTTTGTCAAACAGTTCAAGTTTACAGTTCCTTATGGCAGAGATGGCATGGAGACAGGAGGCTGCAGGAACTAGTAACATGGCATCCACAGTCAGAAAGAAAAAAGAGAGATGAATGCTGGTACTCTAGGACTTCAGCCCATGAAAACCTGCTGCCCACATTTAGGCTGTTCTTCCCTCCTCCATGTACCTAATCTCTTTTGCAGAAGACATGTCCAGATAATTTTCTTAGTGATGTTAGGTATTATCAAATTGACAATAATAACTTTCACAATGTATATTGGCATTTATTTTATATTGCTATAGGCATTTTGTATCCACATAAACACTTATCCTAGATATTAAATATTTATGTGGTTTATATATTAAATATATATGTGCATACTTTATATGTCAAATAATTACATAATAATCTTCCTAAAGACATTGATTTGAGAAAAATTCATATAATTTGGAATGAAAACATCTTCCAATTTACTGTAATCTTCCTTTCTTTCAACGATTTTCCAGACTTGGGGGTACTCAGCAGTATCCTAGACCTTGATTGCTTGGAGCAGCATGCAGCAGGGTAAACATGTACATTTTTATCTTGTGCCACACTTTGGGCATGATCTTGGGCCTGTTGCTTGGTGTTCATGAGCTTCAGCTTCCTTCACAGGAGTGAGGAATAAGATGCACATTTCAGGAGCTTACTGTTGTTGTAAATAAAGAAATAAACGGTCTTGAGCTATATATTTTATTAACTCTAAGATTTTCAAGGTGGTATTATTTAACCCACTATCACAAATAATAAGACACAGACCCTGTTAGACTTTCTAATTGCCTTATTTAGCTTGGGCAAGCAGATATTGCCACCTATACTGTGAATCAACTCACATCCATCTCCTAGCCCTCATCCAATACCATCTTCCTTAATCATCTTATCTTCCATCCATAATCTTATAAATACTTGCCTTTTCAAGCCATTATTGAAGTCCTTCCTCCTGGCTGCACAAGGTTTCTTCTCTAGGCTAACCCATATGAGTGTCCTCCTTCTTCCTCTCTTCCTCTCCATCTGTTTCCTGTGATGCCCCAGAACCTTAGCCACACCTACCCTATTCTGTCCTGCCCAGGTATAGGCTGTTTAACAAACTATTCCTTAGGAGGAAATGTGTAACCAGATCTTGAGAGTCATCATTAGAACAACCCCCATTAATTCCCCTTTTCTGTCCAAATAAAAATGACATTTTTGTTCAGTAAGAACAATATGAAACAATTAAAAAAGAACAAATAGGTAAGACTATATATATATATATATATATATATATATATATACATATATACATATACATATAGATAGTTATAGTGTACAGTCTAAACATATTTGACAATCTTGAAAAATATATCTATTGTATCTATGAGAGACTAATGTTTTGTTCCTAAGTTATTTTGATTTGCATCTATCAGCTTAAAACCATGTAGGTAGATATAACACATCTTTTTTTATTTCCTAAGCTAAGTGCACTATTATGACTGTTTGAAATATGATATATATTACACGTGTATCTATATATCTACCTACCTACCTACATATATACATACTCCCACATGTGTATGCACACACACAGCTGCATCTGCTCTTTATAATCAATATGTTCTTTTAGTAATCTTCACTGGAAAGCAATTTGCAGTTCTAGGTACAACAGCACCGGACCCACCACAATAAATAAATATAATTGGCAGGTGGATAACATGTGGACAAGTATGATGGTTAGTAGGAATTCCCACTTAACAAAGCCTACAAACATCAAAAAGACTGGTCTCAACATGCCTGTAGGAGATTCTCTTCATTGCATTAATTAAAGTGAGAAGACACTTCTTAATTATGGGTGGGAGCCGGGCATGGTACTCTAATCCCTGAGATTACTGGGATTAAAAGTAGGTGGAATGCTCTGAGGTCTAGGCCAGCTTGTTCTACAAAGTGAGTCCAAGACAGCTAAGTGTACACAGAGAATCCGTGTTGCATAAAACAAAACAAAACAAACAAAAATTAGGTGGGACCTGAGCTATGTAAGTGAGACTTGAACTGAGCAAGTATTCATGTTTCTTTTCTGCTGACTGCGGAAATAAGGGGAGTAGCTCCCTCAGGCTCCTGCGTTTTTGACTTCCTGGCCCGTGATAAACTCTCCCTTAAGCTGCTTTTTCTACCTGGCTTATTTTGTTGTTGTTTCATTTGTTTGTTTCTGTTCTGCTTTGGTGTGATTGTTTTTTGCCCCAGTTATTCTCTTTTGGAAGATAAGAACTTACTCTGAGTTATTACAGTGTGGAAATGTGTAGCGTTGATTTTGTAAGACTGAGTTTTAAAGGGTTGGGACTGTTGATAATTGACAACTTTTAGATTTGGACTGAAAGCATTTTATATTATAAAATAGCCTTAATCCTATGGGAATGTTGGATGAGAGGATATCTTATAAAAGGGATGTAAATTGAGTACCAAATACCTTAGCGTTTATAGTGCTTATTTCTAATTGTCAAAGAACAGGTTCTAGGAATCATTTGGAAAGCACACCTTTTGCATGCCTCCTGGAAATTCTTTTAATTGTATCAAAGGATGTGGGAAGACCTGTCTGAATGATGGGTTGGACCCAGGTGAATATCCATGAGAAAATGAGTTGAGCATGCATCCATTCATTGATCTTTTCTTCTGACTGTAATATTGGGACCAGCTGCCCCAGGCACCTGCTATTGTGACTTCCCTACCGCTATTGAATATAAACTGGAACTGTGATTCAAAAGAAATCCTTTCTCCTGTAAGTTGCTTTTGCCAGAGTATTTTATCATAGCAATAGGAAAGAAAACTAAATTCACCAGCTCAGCTCTTCCTTGCATGAGAAATGGTTTAGTTCTTGGTTTTAAACTAAATTTCATTGAATATATTTGGGATGCCAGTTCAAGGCGAATGACTTTCAGCAGAAAGGAGAAAATAAACCATAATAAAAAGATAAGAAAAATATATCCTGCTGTATTTAACCTTTTTTATTTTCTGAAAAATGTAATGAACCTAATCTCTTTGCAGCTATTCCAAACCACTAACCTTTTTACCTAAATCCCATTAGGCATTAAATTGTTTCTACTTGTTGCTAGCACAAACATATAAAGGCATATACATAATCTATCTGATGAAAAAAAAAAACATTTTAAACCAGATTTTCTGCTGGTCTTATACCTGCTTCTAGACTTTGCCATTTGGGTCTTAAAGTACAAAACTGATTTTTAAGGAATTGAAGGGAAAAGGGACTAATAGTTTTCCCTACTTGTAGAGAAAGTTTTAGTTTTTTTAAAACTCAGTTATATTTTATGTTAATTGTGTGTGATATGGGGCTGCCTTAGTATATCCACAGATGATAAATGCCTCTTGTGGCTCAGAGAGGTGTGGTCTTTGTTAGCTGCAGTTAGTGGAATTCTGAGGACTTGAAGAGGGTACAAATACCAGAGGAACACCCACCCCATGCCAAAAAAAAAAAAAAAAAAAAAAAAAAAAACCAACAACAATCAGCCATATGAGACCATTAGCAACTGGCAAATATCACACCCCCTCTCTGAGCTGAACAAGGCAATTATCACCTATGGAAAAACAATATCTTCCACTACACCTAGCTCTTCAGTTTTTTTTGTTTGTTTGTTTGTTTTTGTTTTTAATTTGTTTGTTTTTGAGATTTTAATTTAATTAAATTTAATTTAATTTTAATTTAATTACATTTCTCTTCCTTTCTTCTCTCTAAACTGGATTCCCATGTACCCCTATTGAGAGCCTGTTGCATCCATTTAATGTTGCTCATATGTACACACATTTATGGCTAATCACTTATGATAGGATAATCTACCAGAGCACTCATTCCTGAAGTAAATTGGTTCTTCCTCTCTCAGGAGCCATTGATTTACTGTAGCTTGTCATCTAGAGGTAGGTATTTTGAAGCTTCCTTTATTCACATGGGCAAGACAGTTCATATAACCAATACTCAGACCTTTTGTTGAGATTTCATCTGTATATCTTCTTTGTATGTCTAAAAGAAACTCTCATGTC
Source organism: Meriones unguiculatus (assembly GCF_030254825.1). Lineage (NCBI taxonomy): Eukaryota > Metazoa > Chordata > Mammalia > Rodentia > Muridae > Meriones > Meriones unguiculatus. Next base: position 57,732,720 of record NC_083365.1, on the reverse strand, counting down.
TAAAAGATGCAAATGGTGTCCTGGTTCTTACAGTCTTGAATTCTAAAACTCTAGTTTGTATCCTTGTACATTTGAAGGCCATAGAACAATCTCAGTTTTCATTGCTCAGGTGCTCGTCATCTTCTTTTGTGAGACAGCCTTTCTCTGGTGTAGTTTTCCAAATTACTATCCTGCTTTACCTGCAAGTCCTAGAGGTCTCCATCTCTGTCACCCCAGTGCTGGAATTAAAAGTATGTGCCACTATGCCTGGCTTTATTTTTATATGCATTAACTGGAGTAAAATCTGGTCCTTGTCCTTTGAAGGTAAACCCTTGGTTTTTTGAGCCATCTCCCCAGCCCCTGAAGTCTCCAAATGCTGTGGTAGGATTTTTGTAACTATCCTTCTAGAACACCTTCTCAAAATATTGTTTTTTTTTTTGTTTGTTTGTTTGCTTTTGCTCATCAATATGGCACGCCTATAGTGCTCCCCAATATTAGTGACCCCACCTGCATATTCCAGAATGATGTTGCACAAGGTAGCTTAGTGCCTTTTATGCTAAGCTCCTATGCAGACTTGTCCACAGGGTACAAGCATCAGTGGACTGAACAGCATATTATAAGGTAACTAGATATACTGGCTCTAGATTTTGGTTCAGTTTTATGCAACTATAATTTTACCTCTGGTGTTTGATGGTAAGTCTGCCTCAGAAATATACATTTATATGTTTGATGCTCATTTTTTCTTTTATGAGATTAAGAAAATAAGATCTAACAGTATCAATTGTTTTTAAAAATTATGTATATAGTCCAAGTAACATATTTAGATGACAAAATTACCCCAGGAACAAGGGTTTAATATGGGTTAATTAGTGTCTATGATGAGATTACAGAACACCTCTAGGAATGGTGAGGACTGGCTGTCAGTCTTTCTGAAATGATTCCTGAGCTTTTGTAGAAGAGGTTGTAGTATATGCATCCCATTTAGGGAGAGGCATTTTATAATCTCTTCTTCTGTGTACCTTAGCAAGTGGTGGGTGTCTTTGTTCATCATCTACTGCAAATAGAACCTTCTCTGATGAAGGTTGAGAAATGTATTACTGTACAGGTCATTAACGGTTTAATACTATGTACATTTAGTAGAGTAATATTAAAATGTTTTCTCCTAGGGTCAATGATCTGTCTAGCCATAGACTTTTGGCGTGATGTTCAGAAATCTTTAAAGCCAATCAGGAAGTGATTAGATATTGCCATATCATTTGTGCCACTATTGCACCAATAAGCATGTCTTGTCAGTTAGGTTGTTACAGCAAGCAGTTCATTGGGTTCACTCACAGGTAAATTAACTATTATTTTCTCCTCCAGTAACACAGATAGTACCTTCCAGCACTATGAAAGCTACCCATCTAGGAATGAAGTTTCCAGGTCAGTAAAAGCATGATTTCTACATGTTCTATGATTAAAATATTTGGTGTCTTTGGTGATAGGGTCTGACTGTCAGGTTCTAGATGATAACCAAGAACATTGGCAATAGATTGTAGTGTTAGTAGATCTTTGGTACCTCACTGGCTAACATCCTCCATATAGATAATTTCTTTCTGTTACTGAACTTTTTATGTGTTAACCTCTGGTATCCAGTAGGAGTATTATAGCCTGTTAAGGGTTAAATCCATTTTGATTCTATCTATCTAGTAACTGGCATATATTTATCTTTTATTTATCATCTTATATCTATAGTTTGTATATCATCTTAATATCCATCTACAATCTACTTGTTTATTATGTATCTATCTATCTATCTCTCCTATCAATAATTCTCCTATCTATTCTTTCTATCACTATCACCACATATACTTTCTCATTCCCATTATCAGGCAGACCCATTATTTAATATTGTTTTACTTAATAGTCCCATAGGTTTTTATAGTTGTATTTATTTGCTTAGTTCTCTTTTCTTTTTTTTTTAGCAAATATATCCATAATGACTGTTTAAAATTTCTACTAACAATTTTCAAATTGTGTGTTTCCTAAAGCAAATTGTCCTTTTTTTTTTTTTTTTTTTTTTTTTGTTTGTTTCTATGCCTGATTTGGCCATACAGTCTTGATTTAGGAATGTTTTGAAGTTAATTATAGATTTATATATGTTATTTAATGTCTTTTGTCAAATATTAAGCATTATAAAGATATAACTCATATTTGGAAAAAATGTTCTTCTATGTGAATATAAACTATTGACACTTGTTTTACTGTTACCTGCTTCCATGTCTCTTTCTTCCCTCATCCTGAGAAGTCTATGTTTATTTTTTATTATGTTTACATCATGAAGTCTTTGCTTATCTTAGAGACCAATTAAGGTTCAGAAAAACATTTCCTTTACTTATCAGAAATAATATATCTCAAAATTCTCATTGATAACCTCCATGTATGTGCTAGGAGAGCTTTTAGACAGGAGGCCAATTCATTAAAACCTCTAACTTACTTCTTACTTTTTGTCTGTATAGAACCTCACCTTTTGTAGATATGGAATATTGTTATGATATGAGATATTAACTAGTGGCATGCCTGGTCTGGGTATGTTCATAGACCTATGCATGTAATTGTTTCTATATAACTAAAGTATATCTGAGACTCCAGTATCTCATTGTGCATGTTCTTGCAACTCTTTTAGGTAGCTTATTATTTGTTTAAAGAGTTTTACGTTGTTAAAGGTAATGGCAAGGTTGAGCAATTTTCCTTTATTTCATTCAACAATATTTCATGGAAAAGGCTGGTGGAGGTGAGCTTCAGCCACCACACTTTAAGATATTTTTTACACAGGTTTTTTGTTGTTATTTGTTTGCTTGTTTGGTTGTTTTCTGGGATCTACCAGATCATCAAGTAACAATTCCTTGAAAATAAGTTTGGATAAAGAGACATCACATATATTCACTCCATGGCTTCTTGGACACACATTCTCATCATGACAGCTAGTGCTGGATTTTCAAGGTTATATAATATCCAACTTGTGAGATGAAAGCAGGTCAAGTTAAAATGACACAAGTACACATGGTTTCTGAGATGCATTAAAAATCTAACACCTATGTAGATTCTTTACCATGTTTATCTGCACATTCATATATGTGTGTATAGACAAAAAGGTGCTTTGCTTAAATGCCAAGAACACTGTCTTTTCTCTGAATCACACTTGTATTATTTTTTTTGCTCTCCATTTGTCCCTAATATTTTATTTTTATTTTTTTTAATATTCAACACTTTGAGGAGGTCCTTTGGAGATCTGTCATTGAGCTCTGAAATATTTATAGGCCTTGTGCCTTGCTCATGTATTTTCGGAGAATGCCACATCAGAGGAAGACAAATCACAATACTCAAAGCATCCTGTAAATTCAGAGAACATGGACACAAAATAATCCTGATGTGCTCTTTCTTAATATGCCTTAGAACCTTCGAGCAGCCTGCAGAGCAAACACCGACCAGATCAATGAATTGCTGTAAGCTGTTCTGCCAACACAATCTAGATGATCTATTATTACCAGCCTTTGGCACAGCTCTTAACATTGACTCAGTACTGTTTAATATCATGGAGGCTAATTTCACCTGCCCATCATGAAATGATCCAGCCAACATATCTTTCACACTGCCTTGATCTAGTATGAAACATTGGATAGTTACTATGTAATGTTCCCCTAATTCCACAGAGAGTCTAGCAAGAGCAAAATACTATAACATATCCTGTAGCTTTTGAAATGCCAATAAGAGCCTGTTTATTGATGCTTTACACTGTATAAAGAACTAAGTCAAGTACATTTGAAAATAGAGAGAATCTTGGACATTTGTTAGACAAATGACAGTCATTTGCCTCCCTAACACTTTCAGTCTTAAAGAGCTGAATGCAAAAGAGTGTCATTTTTACTCTCAGTAAAAAAGAAAAACAAAAAAGAACCTGGCTTACAAACATCCCTAAGGCATCTAGCAGTAATATCCACATCACCCCCCTATTTCTGTATTTTGTGATTGCAGCCATACATGTGCCAAAGTGCAAATGTGGATATCTAAAGACAACCTCTGCCTTAACCGTCCATCTTGTTTGAGACTATCCTTTTTTGTGTCAGAACCCCATATAGGCCAGGACACCTAGCCTGACTCCATCTCCCATTGTGACATTCAAATGTTGGAATCATAAATATATACTAGTATGCCTGGCTTTATGTGATTTGTGAAATCTTTACCCAGATGCTTTACCAATGAGCCATCTTCCTAGGGCATATACTTTCTGCTCATTGTGATATGAAAGTAGTTGTAACTGAAATATGAATGACACTTTTGTTATCATTTTTTTCAACTCTCAAGAGCTTTTGAAACATTATTTTTTTTTCTGATAAAGTACCAGATTGATTTCCAAAATGGTTGAACAAGTCCCACCAGCAATGGAGAAGGGTTTCCTTTCTCCAAGTCCTCTCCAGCATGTGTTATCACTTGAGTTTTTGATCTTAGCCATTCTGATGGATGTAAGGTGAAATCTCAGGGTCGTTTTGATTTGCATTTCCCTGATAACTAAGCATGTTGAGCATTTCTTTATCTGTTTCTCTGCCATTTGATAGTCCTCTATTGAGAATTCTGTTTAGTTCTGTACCCCATTTTTAATAGGGTTACTTGGTTTGTTGGTGTTTAAATTCTTAAGTTCTTTATATATTCTGGATATTATCTCTTTGTCAGATATAGGGTTGGTGAACATCCTTTCCCAGTCTGTGGGCTGTTGTTTTGTTCTGATGACAGTGTCCTTTACTTTACAGAAGCTTTTCCGTTTCATGAGGTCCCATTTATTGATTGTTGATCTTACAGCCTGTGCTGTTGGTTCATAATATGTATGCATGGTCATGTATGCCATGACACACACATGGAGGTCAAGCAAAACCCTTTTCATTCCTTCTTTATGTGGGTGTGGGTGGTCAAATTCAAAGTCAATGAAAATTTTGGAGAAAACAACTCTACCCTCTGAATTCTTTTTTCTGGCTATTCTTGTGTGGGATCTTCAGACATCTTTGGCTCCTTTTTAAAGTCAGAGTGAATGTTGGTCATTAAATTTCTTCTGTGATATGTGATAGCATCTGGTATCCCAGCTTTAACAGCAATCTCACATTCCCAGCTTGCATTTCTCACAACCATTCTTTTATCTTAGGCTTTTGTGCAGGGTGATAAGTATGGATCGATTTACATTTTTCTACAGGTAGACATCCTCTCAGACTATCAGACTATCACCATTTGTTAAAGATGTTATCTTTTTTCCATTGAATGGTTTTGGCATCTTAGTAAAAAGTCAGGTGTCCATAAGTGTGTGGGTCATGAAATTTGCAGGCAAATGGTGAGATCTAGAAAAGATCATCCTGAGTGAGGTATTCCAGAAGCAGAAAGACATACATGGTATGTACTTCCTTATAAGTGGATATTAGACCTATAATATAGAATAATCGTACTAAAATCTGTACACCTAGAGAAGCTAATCAAGAAGGAGGACCCTGGTAAGATGACCAAGGTTCTGAAAATTGTATACCTTCTGGGATGTCTAGATAACATCTGCATTTTAATTTTAGCACAGAATAAACGAGCCATTGACAGTTTGTAACTCTCTTAGTTAGGCTTACTAACATTGTGATAAAATACCATGACCAAAAGCAACTTTAGAATGAAAGGATTTATGTCACTCACAGTTCCATATAACAGTTTATCATCAAAAAGGGCTCTGTCAGGAACTCCAACAGGGAAGGAACCTGGAGGTAGAACCTTATGGCAAAGGCTTGAGGAATAATGCCTACTGGATTGCTCACTTTTGTCTTATGCAGCCTATTTTCTTTTTTTTTTTTTTTTTCAATGCAGTTTATTCAGGAACATTGAACAATCCTCGGACCCCCGGGAAAGCCAGCCCACAGCTTAAATAGCCTCTGGGTAGCCAACCCAGGCGTGCCACGGGGGCAATGCAGATAGGTCCACATACATGGAAGCAAGCCAGATCCTCGGCCTTAGCCAAATGTGGAGTTGTTCGTGACAGAGAGCACTCACCATCGGGAAGGTGGAAGGCAGAAACCAGCTCCATCTTTAAGGCATAGCATTCCGCAGCTCTCTACAGTTCCCCCTTTTTGTTTTAGACGCATCAGGCAAGAGTAGAGGTCTGATCTCTGATATTAGAAATAAATTGGGACTTTGTACAGATGTTCATTTAGGTGTCATCCACCCAAAGAGCATCAGACCCGTCCGATACCTTTTTCTCAGAGGCGGGACCTGGGGCATCAACCCGCATGCAATCAGACATGCTCTTCTCTGGGTCCAAAGCGGCTGACCCTGAGTGCAGTGCTTAGCCTCGCATCCTGAGCGTATCATTTTAGCTTTTTATGGTATCCAACCATGCTTGGGGAGAATGTCCTGCTTCAATGGCTGTAAAGGCCTGAATGATCATGGCTGCATCACACTGTTGTGAGACTCTAATCTTGCATATATACCACAGGCAAACCAAGGAGACCAACACCAGAAGGCCTGCTAACACTCCCATGCCTGCCCATTCCTTCAGATGATTCATTGTCACAGTAAATTCTACCAGAGTGGACGCAGGACTAGCCACAGGATTATCAACATGGATTGCTGCAGCCATGAATCAGCCTATTTTCTTAAAGAAAGAAGCCCAGGCATTGCACTGCCTACAATGAGCTGGGTAATCTCACATCAGTCATTTGCTATGAAAATGCCCTACAGCCCAATCTTGTGAATGCATCTTCTTTTTTTTTACATCCTTTATTATTTTTATTATTACAATTTATTCAATTTTTTCAATTTGTATACAGGATGTGGCCCCCTCTCTCGTCTCCTCCCAATCCCACCCTCCCTCGCTCCTGTCCTCTTATGCCCCTCCCCTTTTCTTAATTGAGGTTTCTTAGTTTCAGATAACTTTACCTGTGAATTTTGTGAAGTTGACACAAAATTGGCCAGCACTGTATATGGATGTAGTGATACACTAGTACGAAAATATTTCTTACATTCTAAGATACTGGAACTTTTGCTGGGCCTCACAGCAAGAGTTAAAAAAAAAAAATCCTGAGATCACTTAAGAATGATAGTTTACTTTCTACTTGTCTTCGTTCTCTAAGCTGCTTTTAAGAGAACAATGTAGTAACTAACCTTACTCGCCTTGAATTTCAGCACATAATTAACATTTGCAAAAGAAAATAATGTATAGCTTAAATTATGTACTTTTCTATGCCTCTTAGCCAGAGAACAATGGATGATTGTATGTACTATATGTATGTTTGTATGTATGTATGTATGTATGTATGAATGTATGTATGTTATACATGCTGAATGCCCAACCTCTTCCTGAGACTATTGAGAAGCTGCTGTTAGATGGTAGAATTGGAGAAGCTGAGTTTTTAAGCCTTTTCGAAGCCAGAGGATAGAGAGTGAATCTCAAATATCCAACACTGAGATTCTTATACCATTGGACTTTGATTTGATCTGATGGAATCATGGAAAAAAACAAGGATATCTCACAGAAATATTTAACAGATTTTTACAAAGGATGAAATGTTACAGACTCTGAGTAAACCCAAATGATCCAGATGACAGTCAAACCAACCATATCAAGAAATATCTGTATGTTATTTTCAGGACTTATGGTGCATGTATGTTCAAATTATTTGCCATTTCAGCATTTATGTGTTTCTGGTGGAAATACACAATCCTGTGCAGGTAAACACAAACACACACATAGTCATGTACACAGACACACACACACACACACACACACACACACACTCACTCATGCAGACACACATACAGACATTACACACTCAATCACACATGGAGAGATACATATATATGCACACTTTCTCTTCTGTCTATCTAGGAAAGGGTTA